>NW_027361788.1:4735000-5197500 GCF_039654945.1 Dendrobates tinctorius | reverse complement strand
CACTTCCCATGTACCTAAGTGATGTATCTGTATGGTTATATGTGTGCCTTATATCTTGCAATGTATTATACTTCATTATGTATGTTCTCCTTTAAAGGGCTGTATTTAGTAAGGGACAGCAATGGTTAATGTGAGGGGCTGGGTCAGCAGCAGAGAGAAAGCTGCTGTTTCCCTCCAGAACTTCCGGGATCATTGACCAGTGCAGACTTACATTCAGACGGGGCACTGCCAGACCCCCCAGATGGGAGAGTTCTGTTGCTCTGGGTTAAAGATTACCAAGGACTAAAAAGGACTACAACACAGGCTCTCTGGACTTTAGAAGGGCCTTCGCTGAAGAGGTCTCAGGCGCCCAGATTCCAGCAGTTGGACGACTGTGATCCTCGGCTGCTGAGGCCATTGTGGGTACGACTGTAGCAAATATCAGGGCAAGAGCAGGATATCCAGTGTTGAAAATTGTCTTCTATGTCCATCCTTTATCTTCCATTCAATAAAAAGTTACATTTTCCCTGTTGGAATACAGCTGCATCCCTGGACTCTTAATTGCCCAGACTGCTGTGACCAGAAGAAAGAAAGGGTAACTCTTTGGGGAAAGGCTGTATTAGCACTGTATTGTATGTATAAGGGGCTGGGGTGCCTACAGACTGTGTTTAGTGGGTGAGCTGGGTCCAGACTACCACCCCGATGCCCCTTGTCTTACAAGAGGACAAAAAGGTCTTATGACTGTTTCAAGTGTTTGGACGCTTTTTCAAGGGACGAGAGTTACCACATCCACATTCCCTTCAATGCGTCACTCAATGTAAATGTTTTCAAACATATTACAGTGAGTGACTCATGATGCACTGAAGGGGGTTTGAAAATGGTGATGCTCTTCCCATTGTGAGAACATGAAGGAGGAGCAGCAACCGTTCCAGGTGAAAAAATTCCAGCTTTATTCTGCCATCAATAGATACAACGTTTCGACCAGAACCTGGTCTTTATCAAGTACAACAAATAACAAGTGGAGCAACCATATATGGTGTGGACGAACCAATCACCATCAAGTAAACACCTCTCAGTCAAAGATACATATATAGCCCTTCATATAAAACATCAGTTATGTAAAATAATCAATGCATTATACAAAACACAATGTGCAATCATATATATCCAAAAAATCACATCAACAGAAGACCAAAAAGTATTTGTAAACAAAACCCATGAGACAATTGCCCAATCGCTAAATAGCATAATAGTAGCTATGGTGATGAATCACCAATCACTATCCCCCTAACATGGCCCACTTCCTCAGACCAATAAAAGCGCTGTATAAAGTTAGCGCCAAAAATCTAGCCAATTACTGCAATCCATACAGATAGAATGAAGTGGAATAGCTGCCATGAATACCCGTAAAATGGCTAACAGATAGCTTGCAGTGGCGACGCGCAGCCGCCGGAAAGGCTGAGAACAGGCGAAATCTCATGATACATCAATGTCAGGAACACCGCGCAAGCGCGGTGTCACAGACAGGACGGCAACAGCAAGAGCCCGCCCCGCTTCGCCCACAAACAGTCGCGCATGCACCCTATCCATTCCATGAGCCATTGCTGTGGCTCAAACACATCAGCCAATCTGAGGGCGCCAATCAGAGAAAGGAGGAGGTCACATGACAGGTCACATGGCACGCCATGGCACGCCATGTAAACAGACCTACATCCCCGACAAACCGCCCACAGATTACGCCAAAATGCTGAGTCCAAAGCTAAATATAATCAAATCCATGGCAATATATTGGCAGCAATCACATTATATATAATAACAATTTAAAAACAAATATTATAAATGGAATGCTTGACAATCTTTATTACATAGCAATAACAACAGTAATAGCATATAAGGAAGGACAGAGGGCACAGGGATCGGACAGCAGAACCACAGCACAAATACAAAATAGTGCCTTCAGGACTGTTCAGTCCCTATGTCCTCAAATCATTCCCCAAACGCCACCTAAAGCACAAAAAACAAACAAAAGTTAAAACAATAAAAAATGATTTTTTCACTACATACACTTGACAATTATGCCAACATAATTAGAGGTTCGGAGGGATTTACCGGGTACATATATGCAAATTATAATCCACATTCAAACTCCTCGGTTGTAGTGTATCTAAGGTAGATATCCACCTTAACTCCTTCTTCTTCAAAAGTTTAACCCTATCCCCACCACGCCTCATCATTGGGACTCCATCAATCACTCTAAACCGCAATTGGTTGACTGAATGTTTGCAATCAACAAAGTGCTTAGGTACAGGTAGCTCTAAAAGTTCAGTTCTAATAGTACTTTTGTGTTTGCTAATCCTCGCCCTGACCTCCATGGACGTCTCACCAACATACATGAGCCCACAGGGACAGGTAATCAAATAGATAACAAAACTTGAAGAACATGTGTATCTCTCTTTTATGAAGAACCTTTTGCCTGACCGTGGGTGATTAAATCTATCCCCCTTAATCATATTCTCACAGCTCGCACATCCTAAACATGGAAAATTTCCAGGTCTTGGTGGACACAATGTTAGCTGAACTGAACTTTTAACAGGGCCTACATCCGCTTTTACAAGCTTGTCCTTCAAATTATGGCCCCGTCCACCAAGACCTTCCCCTTGATAAAGCAGTGGCGAAACACGCATCGGGGTAAAGCGAGGCATCCCCCTTTTTGTACTGTCAACATGGGTAAGTGGCAATAACACCTTGAAGATTATGGGTATTATCCCTTTGTGATCAGTGTTGATTTTTGAGCAGCGTATAGCTGCAGATTTGATATTGTGACTCTCTTATATTGCCCCCTGGTGTTGTGTTTGCAGAGATAGCTCGGGCATGGTGCAATATACTGTACACTAGGGGTTACTCTGCAGCTATACTATTTATGTGGTGCTCTCCCTTCTTTTTGTCCTGCCTACTACTTATAGGGGTGATCTCTGGCCTTTTTTCTGGACTGCTTCTCCTAATCACCTCATACATATTTATAAATGTCTGATAATTTTTAAAAAATATTACAATAAAGATTTGTCTTTTATGTATTCTACACCTTCTCTTTGTGGTTTTATGGCTACTCCATTTTTCCTTTGGTTTGCACCTTCTCAAGTAGGTACGGCAAGTCAGGGTATGATTTTATAAATTTCTGCACCACTAGGTTCAGCACATGAGCCATGCATGGCAGGTGTACCAGCTTTCCAAGCTTTAAAGCCGCCACCAGGTTACCCCCATTGTAGCAGACAACCAGACCAGGTTGGAGTTGCAGTGGGGAGAGCCACTGATCAGTCTGTTGTTTTAGTCCTTGCCACAGCTCTGCTGCAGTGTGTGGTGTTTCACCTAAGCAGATCAGCTTCAGCAGAGCATGTTGCCGCTTTGCCAATGCGCTGCTGCACAGCTCCCAACTTGGGAGTAATGTGGAGGGTAATTCAGCATAGGATGACGAGGCGGAGGAAAAGGAGGAAAAGGGGAGACTGGACGCATATGATGAGGCAAAAACCCTGATTAAGGTTGGGCCAGCTATTCGTGGCGTGGGTAGGATATGTGATGGACCAGTTTGAGACTTTGTCCCACCCACCACCAGGTTGAGCCAGTGTGCCATGACAGAGATGTATTTTCCCTGGCCACAAGTATTTGTCCACGTGTCTGTTGTAAGATGGACCTTCCCAGTTACGGCGTTGGTGAGAGCATGCTTTAGATTATTTAAGACGTGCTGGTGTAATGCAGGGAGGCACACCGGGAAAAATAGTGCCGGCTGGGAACCCAGTATTGTGGGGCAGCCACAGTCAAAAGATCACAGAAAGACTGTGTCCCCCACAAGCCTAAACGGCAATATGTCCACGGCTAGCAACTTGGCAATGTGCGCGTTCAGTATTTGTGCTTGTGAGTGCTTGGCTTGATATTTACGCCTCCTTCCATACATCTGGGGCATGGACAATTGGATGCTTTCCTGGGACAAACAAGCGGATGAGCTTGTTGTGTCCTGTGTCTGTGCAACCGCAGCTTGTGAGCAAGAGGTATGATGTTCACCTGCTTCCTGCCCAGCAGATTGGAAAGGACGTATCACAGGCGACATGGTAGTGGTTTGACCCGCAGACACTGATTTGGTACCCTGTTGTTCAGCCCACAGACGAAGGTGCTTGGATGCCATGTGTTTCCGCATACTGGTGGTGCTTTGGTTGCCTTTGCCCTGGCCTCTGCTCAGCTTCGTATGACAGATGCTACAGATGACAACATTTAGTTCAGAAGGACGATCTGAAAAAAATTTCCAGCAAGCGGCTGAACGCACCCTTGCCTTGACTTGGGGCACAGAGGGATTGCTCTTGGCAACAGTTGACATACTTCGCACCCTGCTCAAACCAGTAGCCCTTGGTGCCTTTGTTGGTGCTATGTATCCACATTCTTCCGCTGTGCTGTTGTGCTGGCTATGCGTTCCAACGGTCCAGGTCGGATCAATGGTCTCATCATCGACCACCTTGTCGTCCATGTCATTCTCCTTCCGTGTTGATATTGGCGACTGGCCAGATGGCAACTTTGTGTCATCACCATCAGCCTCCACCTCTTCACCCGGTATATCATGTGGATGAAAGTGGTTTTCTTCTGGCCATGGGTTTCAAATATTTGGCCATCATCAACAGACAATACCTCCTCACGTTCCTGTTCAATGTCGCGTGGTGAGAGGCCAGAGGCAACGAAAGGAAATGGATCAAACAGATCCTCAGAGTGACCAAGGTTGGGGTCAAATGTTTCCTATGACTCCTGACCAGGTGATGAACTAGGAACAGGTAGAGAATAGGATGACTGAGCGTTCTCTGTATGAACAGTAGACTGTTTTGTCATGGACGATTGGGTGCTGCTAGAACATTTCGTTGAGGCCTTATCAGCCATCCAAGACAGTATCTGCTCTTGTTCTTCTGGCTTCCAGACACGTTTATGTTCCAGACCGGGAAATTTCACCAGGAACCTAGATGCATCAACCTTCTTCGGTCTCCCAGACTCTGTGCCTTGTTGGGCACCAATGACAACCCCACGTCCCTGTCCCTTCACAACAGCCTTTTCAGGAATTTTGGATTTTTCTGCCATAGTTGCAGATGTTCAGATGCAGATATTGGGGAACAAGGAGCAGTTAGTGCTTTGTGGAAGGTAACACTACAGACTAGTACTGCTTTGTGTTTTACAAACAGCATTGCAACAGCACAAAAAAATTGCCCTGAGGTTTAAGGCAAGATTATTACACACCCCAGTCACCACACAAGACAGAGGTGCTGCCGCTAAAAGATTGCCCTGACGTTTAAGGTGAGATTACGTTCCCCAGTCACCCGCAAGACAGCAGCGCTGCCACTAAAAAATTGCCCTGACGTTTAAGGTGAGATTACGTTCCCCAGTCACCCGCAAGACAGCAGCGCTGCCACTAAATAATTGCCCTGAGGTTTAAGGCGAGATTACGCACCCCAGTCACCACACAAGACAGCGGTGCTGCCACTAAAAAATTGCCGTGAGGTTTAAGGCGAGATTACGCACCCCAGTCACCACACAAGACAGCGGTGCTGCCACTAAAAAATTGCCCTGAGGTTTAAGGCGAGATTATGCAGCCCAGTCACCAAACAAGACAGCGGTGCTGCCACTAAAAAATAGCCCTGAGGTTTAAGGCGAGATTGCACACCCCAGACACCACACAAGACAGCGGTGCTGGCTGGTGTCAGTTGTGCAGTAACGTGCGTTCTATTCGCTGTGAACACAGCACCGCAACAGCACAAAAAAACTGCCCTGCAGGGGTAAAAGAGGCCCCCAAAATAGCTGGGAAAACTGTCACTACTCAGTCCCTGACCTTATACTTTCAACTCTGAAAAGAGCTTTTGAGTTTTACAGTGGATTTCTGGATGATTTGCACAAACAAACACAACTTTCCCTAGCAGCTGCTCACACTCTCCCTACACTAGCTGTGTTCTTGCATGCAATGTGCAGAAAATGGCAGGGGCAAGGCTTAAATAGAGCCAGGCTATGACTCATAGGCTATGAGTCATAGTCTATGACTTGTGTATGACGCTGGGCGGCCAGCCAATCATGGTAATGCCGCCCACAACCAAGAAGGCTGTAGCATTACTGTGATTGGCAAATGCTGGGCGGGAGATCCGAGTAGTGCGAGGCGAGTAGTGAAATACTCGCTATGTTCCAAGTACCGCGAGTACTTCACTACTCACCCAGTACGGAATACCCACAATTATGCTCGCTCATCCCTAGTTGTGCCGACTGCTTACCTTTCTATGTGCAATACTGACTGAGGTTCTGTGAATCGATTTGCTCAACATATAGTAGACACTGTCCTAATAGTCATCCTACACCAGTGATTAAGACTAAGAGTAAGTGGAATTATATTGTACCATTATCATTTCCATTTCTGCATACAGTGAGTAAAGTCAATCCTGGTCCCTATCTTTATAATCTTACAATCTAAAGAATATTAAAAAGTATACACTTATAAAACAAATAGCATTTTCAGGTAACTGGTTCATTAACATAAATAGTAAAGTCACTTCAGCTTCTGGTGAAATGCTAAAGAATGATCTATGCTGGATCTTCCTAATGTCTCCTCTTTCTGGGTAAAATTTCCATGTGATGGAGTTTTCAATGACCTATTTCTGATAGTGTCCTCATTCTACTTTCTTAAAGTAATTTTCCAATTGAACGAACATAATGTCACTAGATGTTTAACAAAATGCTTTTTACATCAATTAATCTAATTAACTGAGCCCAGGTTAGATTATTGGATTATTCACCAAAGGAGTTGATGAGGGGTGCAGTACTAATTCTCTGCAATGATCAGTCAATATTGGCGGTTTCATGGTTTATGAAAATTGCTGATTTTAGGTTGTTTAAATGAATGTATGCAAAGTTCTAGAATATTCACTCAGGGGAAAAATTATATATGGAGACTCTACCAGACCAACAATAATTGGTACAATCCTCAGCCTCGAGCACCCTTTTCATAACTATGATGAATAGATGTGATCGAATGTTTTAAAACTCAAATTTGCCAGACACAACAAATTTTCTAATATATTTGATTCACAGCTAAATGATTTGCCTCGAATCGCAATACTGCAAAGCCTCCACTTGCCCTAAACAGACAAGAATAACACTTTGAAATTTCCTAGGACTGTATCCAATCCTTTTCAAGCTCTTTAATCCACACACATACAGCTTTAATAATGTCAAAGTGACCTTATCATATAAACAGATAGAAACATGGTAGTAACCAATAGTTCATCTAGTAACAGTGCTTTTACAGACTTTTCATGTTTCTAAAAATAGATAAAATCCAAATATTATCCCTTTTAGTTATTTGGGATCAGACTGTTCTGTACAGAATACAGGCTCAAAATGATGATGTCGCTCTCAGAGGTAACATCACCCTGCAGTGACTGAGACAACACATACACCATAAATTCCATAATGGTCTCTGCTTCCTCCCCACCAATTTGCTTGTCAGAGGCAAATGAGGTCAATTGTGATCTACTTTTGGTTGTACGACTACCTGAAGGGCTGATGCCAGTGGGGGTGCATTTGCTGCTGTTACTGGTTACTAGAGTTGAGCGACTTTTGGTTTTTTTAGGGTCGCGTTTCGTTTCGTGAAACCCGACTTTTCCAAAAGTCGGGTCGAGCAAGATCGTCCGATTATAGGGAAAAGTCGGGGTCGTCCCGAAACACGAAACCCAATGTAAGTCAATGGGGAATAAAAGTCGGCAGTGAGAGGAGTACAGGAAACACACCAACAGTGCCCATTTGAATGCCAAAAGCATCAATTCTTCTTACTTAAGCTTGTCAACCTTAATTAACTTCATAATACTAGTTACGCACTGAAAAATGGGTGTTATTTGGCTAAAGTTGTGGGGGGGGAGGGCTGGCTGCAGGTTTTCATGTGCCCAGGGCGAAAGAGCGCCCCTTTAACACATACCACAACTCATCATGCTCCGATACGGCAGATAAATAGCGGTATAGTACAATGAAAAATACCTCACTTTTTACATCTCATGACGAGGCCCATCTATTTCTCCATACAGAATCATTGGTCCCATATAATGTTTGAAACAGTATATGATGAGCTCCACATAATGCTACAGTATATGTTGGTCCCCATGGATGAAGCTCCACTGTCTTATGGGCCCAAATAATGCTCCAAACATAATGGGCCCCATTTCTAATGCTCTAGTGTATAATGGGCCCTGTAAATGCTGCTCCAGTGTCTGATGTCCACCTTTGGAATGTTCCAGTGTATGGTGGGCCCCATCTATCATTCTCCAGAGTATAGTGCTCCCCAAAAATTGCTGTCCCAACATTGAAAACAATCAAATAAGTCTCCTCGCTAGGGAATCCCTGTACTTGTCTGGACAGGTGCTGTAGCTTGCTTAACAGCTCGCCAGCCGTTCTCACGCCCAGTATGGATTGCACGTGATTGCACAAAGGTAAGAAAGGGTACCGTATCCCTGGATAACATGTATGGATAGCGTACACATTCAAAATATATGTCTATACAGCATGAGGCAGGCTCAGACGGTGTTAGGCCCAGTATGGATTGCACGTCATTGCACAAAGGTTAGAAAGGGTACCGTATCCCCGGATAACATGTATGGATAGCGTACACATTCAAAATATATGTCTATACAGCATGAGGCAGGCTCAGACGGTGTTAGGCCCAGTATGGATTGCACGTCATTGCACAAAGGTTAGAAAGGGTACCGTATCCCCGGATAACATGTATGGATAGCGTACACATTCAAAATATATGTCTATACAGCATGAAGCAGGCTCAGACGGTGTTAGGCCCAGTATGGATTGCACGTGATTGCACAAAGGTTAGAAAGGGTACCGTATCCCTGGATAACATGTATGGATAGCGTACACATTCAAAATATATGTCTATACAGCATGAGGCAGGCTCAGACGGTGTTAGGCCCAGTATGGAGTGCACGTCATTGCACAAAGGTTAGAAAGGGTACCGTATCCCCGGATAACATGTATGGATAGCGTACACATTCAAAATATATGTCTATACAGCATGAGGCAGGCTCAGACGGTGTTAGGCCCAGTATGGATTGCACGTCATTGCACAAAGGTTAGAAAGGGTACCGTATCCCCGGATAACATGTATGGATAGCGTACACATTCAAAATATATGTCTATACAGCATGAGGCAGGCTCAGACGGTGTTAGGCCCAGTATGGATTGCACGTGATTGCACAAAGGTTAGAAAGGGTACCATATCCCTGGATAACATGTATGGATAGCGTACACATTCAAAATATATGTCTATACAGCATGAGGCAGGCTCAGACGGTGTTAGGCCCAGTATGGATTGCACGTCATTGCACAAAGGTTAGAAAGGGTACCGTATCCCCGGATAACATGTATGGATAGCGTACACATTCAAAATATATGTCTATACAGCATGAGGCAGGCTCAGACGTTGTTAGGCCCAGTATGGATTGCACGTCATTGCACAAAGGTTAGAAAGGGTACCGTATCCCCGGATAACATGTATGGATAGCGTACACATTCAAAATATATGTCTATACAGCATGAGGCAGGCTCAGACGTTGTTAGGCCCAGTATGGATTGCACGTCATTGCACAAAGGTTAGAAAGGGTACCGTATCCCCGGATAACATGTATGGATAGCGTACACATTCAAAATATATGTCTATACAGCATGAGGCAGGCTCAGACGGTGTTAGGCCCAGTATGGATTGCACGTCATTGCACAAAGGTTAGAAAGGGTACCGTATCCCCGGATAACATGTATGGATAGCGTACACATTCAAAATATATGTCTATACAGCATGAGGCAGGCTCAGACGTTGTTAGGCCCAGTATGGATTGCACGTCATTGCACAAATGTTAGAAAGGGTACCGTATCCCTGGATAACATGTATGGATAGCGTACACATTCAAAATATATGTCTATACAGCATGAGGCAGGCTCAGACGATGTTAGGCCCAGTATGGATTGCACGTCATTGCACAAAGGTTAGAAAGGGTACCGTATCCCCGGATAACATGTATGGATAGCGTACACATTCAAAATATATGTCTATACAGCATGAGGCAGGCTCAGACGGTGTTAGGCCCAGTATGGATTGCACGTCATTGCACAAAGGTTAGAAAGGGTACCGTATCCCTGGATAACATGTATGGATAGCGTACACATTCAAAATATATGTCTATACAGCATGAGGCAGGCTCAGACGTTGTTAGGCCCAGTATGGATTGCACGTCATTACACAAAGGTTAGAAAGGGTACCGTATCCCCGGATAACATGTATGGATAGCGTACACATTCAAAATATATGTCTATACAGCATGAGGCAGGCTCAGACGTTGTTAGGCCCAGTATGGATTGCACGTCATTGCACAAAGGTTAGAAAGGGTACCGTATCCCCGGATAACATGTATGGATAGCGTACACATTCAAAATATATGTCTATACAGCATGAGGCAGGCTCAGACGGTGTTAGGCCCAGTATGGATTGCACGTCATTGCACAAAGGTTAGAAAGGGTACCGTATCCCTGGATAACATGTATGGATAGCGTACACATTCAAAATATATGTCTATACAGCATGAGGCAGGCTCAGATGGTGTTAGGCCCAGTATGGATTGCACGTCATTGCACAAAGGTTAGAAAGGGTACCGTATCCCCGGATAACATGTATGGATAGCGTACACATTCAAAATATATGTCTATACAGCATGAGGCAGGCTCAGACGTTGTTAGGCCCAGTATGGATTGCACGTCATTGCACAAAGGTTAGAAAGGGTACCGTATCCCTGGATAACATGTATGGATAGCGTACACATTCAAAATATATGTCTATACAGCATGAGGCAGGCTCAGACGGTGTTAGGCCCAGTATGGATTGCACGTCATTGCACAAAGGTTAGAAAGGGTACCGTATCCCCGGATAACATGTATGGATAGCGTACACATTCAAAATATATGTCTCAGGAGGCAGGCTCAGACGGTGTCAGGCACAGTATGGATTTGACGGCCCAGATTACACAGCGGAGGAGCAGGGAGAGGTAAAGATTGCAAATGCTGGGGCCCTGCCCAAGCAAGGGGGGCCCACTCTTGGGCGTTGGTACTGGCACTGGGCCCCTCATAGTACAGCGGTGTGTCTGACGGCGGGTGTGCACCACCACCGTCAGAGACACTTGATTGCACTATGAGGGACCCTGTGCCAGTGCCCGCGCCCAAGAGTCGGCCTACCCACCTGTCCAGGGCAACGGCACTCGCACGGTGTCGTGCGCTAGGTGGTGACCCCGGCCATGGGGGGGAGGCAGCACAGTTAGGGAGTTTTAGAAAGTGGCATATGTTGATGTTGGACATTCAGCTGATGCAAAAGGCGAAATAGGTGAAGTACCAGGAAGAGGTGGACCAAAGCAAGCCATTTTTCTGTCACCCTATGTGTCATCAGGGGAAGGTGGGACAAAATCCTTGGAAACCCATGCGTGGTTCATTTTAATGAAGGTTAGATCATCCACATTTTGGGTTGACAGACGGGTCCTTTTTTCTGTCAGGATTGATCCAGCTGCACTGAAGACTCTTTCCGATAGCACACTTGCAGCTGGGCAAGCGAGCTCCTGTAAGGCATATTGGGCCAATTCAGGCCAGGTGTCCAGTTTAGCGGCCCAATAGTCAAAGGGGAATGACCTGTGTGGGAGAACATCGATATGGGAGGAAAAGTAGTTTGTAACCATAGTTGACAACTGCTGTCTCCTGTCACTTTCCATCGATGCAGTATTACCAGTTGTGTGAGCGGTATTTGAAAAATCAGTCCACAACATTGTCATGAAACCCCTGTCTCCAACGCCACTTCTGCTGTGTGCACCACGAACACCTCTGCCAAGCTGCCCCCGGCCCGTACGGCTTGTGTGAGAACCATCACCGCTGCTGTGTGCTGGGAATGCCTCAAGCAACCGATTTACCAGAGTTGCTTGTTTATTAGCCAATATTAGGTCAAGGTTCTCCTGTGGCATGATGTTTTGTAATTTGCCTTTATAGCGTGGATCCAGGATGCTGGCCAACCAGTAGTCGTCATCGTTCATCATTTTGGCAATGCGGGGGTCCCTTTTTAGGATCCGCAAGGCATAATCTGACATGTGGGCCAATGTTCCCGGTGTCAATGATGCACTGCGAGTGCTGGGTGGAGGAGCACTTTCTGGCAAATCCACATCCCTCCAGTCACGCACAAACCCTGTACCAGACCTTGCCACGCCAACATTTTCACTTGCCCCACGAGATGCATCCTCCTCCCCTAAGTAATCATCCCCATCATCCTCCTCCTCCTCCTCTTCTTCCTCCACCTCGTCCAGGAGAGGTCCCTTAGCAGACAATGGCTGAATGTCATCAAGGATTCCCTCCTCTTCTTCCTCCTCATCAACATTGGCTGCAAACGCCTGCTCCTTAAGGTGCGTCAAAGTTTGCATGAGCAGACGCATAAGTGGGATGCTCATGCTTAGGATGGCGTCGTCTGCGCTTACCAGCCGTGTGCATTCCTCAAAACACTGAAGGACTTTACAAAGGTCTTTCAGCTTCGACCACTGCACGCCTGTCAACTCCATGTCTGCTCTCAAAGTGCCTGGCCGTGTATCCTCCCAAAAATGCATTATGGCCTGCCTCTGCTCGCACAGCCGCTCCACCATGTGCAGGGTGGAGTTCCACCTTGTTGCAATGTCGATAATGAGGCGGTGGTTGGGAAGGTGGAGCAATCGCTGCAGCTTCTGCATACGAACGGAGTGTACAGGCGACCGGCGGATGTGCACGCACAGTCTTCGCAGCTTCTGGAGCAGGGCTGTTAACTCCGGATAATTTTTGAGGAAGCACTGCACCACCAGGTTCAAGGTGTGAGCCAAGCAAGGTATGTGGCTGAGTTTTGAAAGGGCTATGGCTGCCACAAAATTACGGCCGTTATCACTAACTACCTTGCCTGCCTCAAGATGTACACTGCCCAGCCATGACTCAGTTTGTCGCTTCAAGTACTCGGCCAGCACCTCGGCGGTGTGTCTGTCGCCCAAACACATCATCTGCAACACAGCCTGCTGACGCTTTCCACTAGCTGCTCGATAGGGGGACACATCGTGTGCAACAGTGGCAGCTGCAGATGGAGTGCTCGTACGACTGCGCTCTGTGGACGAGCTTTCGCTTCTGGAGGAGGAGGAGGAGGAGGAGGGTCGAACGCCTACAGCCAACTGTTTCCTATACCGTGGGCTAGGCAGCACTGTCCCACCACCGCTGTCCCCTGTGGATCCTGCATCCACCACATTAACCCAGTGCGCAGTGATGGACACGTAACGGCCCTGGCCATGCCGACTGGACCATGCATCAGTTGTGAGGTGCACCTTTCCGCTCACTGACTGCTTGAGTGCATGGACAATGCGGTCTTTCACATGATGGTGGAGGGCTGGGATGGCTTTGCGAGAGAAGAAGTGGCGACTGGGTAGGTCATAGCATGGTACTGCATAGGCCATGAGTTCGCGGAAAGCTGTGCTTTCCACCAACCGAAAGGGCATCATCTCAAACGAGATTAGTTTGGCAATGTGGGCGTTCAAACCCAGTGTACGCGGATGAGAGACTGAGTACTTTCTTGACCTACTCATAGTGTCTGGGAGGGTGAGCTGGACTTGAGAGCTGCATATGGTGGAAGTAGCGGTGGACAGGGCGGACTGAGAGAGGGTTGATGATGGTGATGGAGTTGGTGTTCTTTCTGATGGCCTAGAATCAGTCTTTTGTTGATATAACAGTGGGATTCCCTGACTGCTGTGGCCTTGCAACGACACCTCAACATTTGCTGCTGTGCTAACCGGTGTGCTTACAGTGGGGGAAACAATGTAGCGTTGCTGACTACCTTCGTTGTGATCAGTTGCACATGTGGCACTTGAGGTTTGGTGTTGTGTCCACGCTTGCAAGTGCATGCTGGTTAAATGTCTAAGCATGCAACTGGTATTCAAATTTTTCAGATTTTTCCCTCGGCTAAAGGTCTTTGCGCACTTCTTACAGATAACCTTGGCCTGATCATGAGGATTTTGTTCAAAATAGTGCCACACTGCACTCTTTCTACTTTGGCAGACATTTTGCGGCCTAGCACGCTGTGATCTTTTGACCCTCTGGACAAGCTGTCCAGCAACTCTTTTGATGTTTGGAACCTGTCTTTGGAGTGCTCCGGGCCTGCCATATAACAGCTGTTGCGATGTCGATGTCTGCTGTGGATGCTCCTCATCTGAGCTATTGGAAGCAGCACCCTCTTCCCCCAATGGATGCCAATCTGGGTCAACAACTGGGTCATCCATCACCTCTTCTTCTATGTCATGTGCACCTTCCTCTGTGTCACCGTGTATGGTGGTATAGTGTGCGGGAAGGGGCACCTGAGTCTCATCAGGGTCAAAATCTGGCTCTGTACACTGCGAGGACAATGTAGTGCTCTGAGTGAATGTACCAGCAGAATCATCCATCAGCGGCTGTGCATCAGTGCACTCCATGTCAGATTCATCTTGGCCTGGGTAATTCACCATTTGACTTGATAATCCAGGCATGGTATGTGAAAACAGCTCCATGGAGTAATCAGTAGTATGGCCTGCGTCATCCTTCAATCTTGGTTGGGGTGAAGGACACAAGGAAAGGTGTGGTTCATGAACATGAGCCTCCAATGACGACTCAGTGCTTTTACTTTTTACAACTGAAGAAGAGGAGGCGATAGAGCTGGAGGCTGAGTCAGCAATGTAAGACAAAACTTTTTCCTGATGCTCTGCCTTTAAAAGCGGTTTGCCAACTCCTAGAAAACTAAGCGTTCGAGGCCTTATGTAGCCAGACGATGACGCAGGGTCAGCACCTCCTGCATTCGGTCCTATTTTGCTCTTGCCACTACCATCAGATCCACCACCAACACCATCATTACCAGCTGCCAACCCCCGCCCAATTCCACGGCCTCTTCCACCAGCCTTCCTCATTTTTGGTAGAAATGTAGACAAAGTCCAACAAACTATATAGTAATGTAAAACAAGGTACAAGGTGTCTATAGGACAGGGGAGATTTAGAATTTCTGCACACACTTGTGGACAGTGGACACTTTTGGATTGTGTGAGGCCCACTGATATCTGAGCGCTATGTGACACGCTCGATGGCACAGCTGCCTGTGACCAAAGTGACGAGAGGATAATGGAGATTTTGAATCTCTGCGTACACTTTTGGACACTGGACACTTGTGGATTGTGTGAGGCCCACTGATATCTGAGCGCTATGTGACACGCTCGATGGCACAGCTGCCTGTGACCAAAGTGACGAGAGGATAATGGAGATTTTGAATCTCTGCGTACACTTTTGGACACTGGACACTTGTAGATTTTGTGAGGCCCACTGATATCTGAGCGCTTTGTGACACGCTCGATGGCACAGCTGCCTGTGACCAAAGTGACGAGAGGATAATGGAGATTTTGAATCTCTGCGTACACTTTTGGACACTGGACACTTGTGGATTGTGTGAGGCCCACTGATATCTGAGCGCTATGTGACACGCTCGATGGCACAGCTGCCTGTGACCAAAGTGACGAGAGGATAATGGAGATTTTGAATCTCTGCGTACACTTTTGGACACTGGACACTTGTAGATTGTGTGAGGCCCACTGATATCTGAGCGCTATGTGACACGCTCGATGGCACAGCTGCCTGTGACCAAAGTGACGAGAGGATAATGGAGATTTTGAATCTCTGCGTACACTTTTGGACACTGGACACTTGTGGATTGTGTGAGGCCCACTGATATCTGAGCGCTATGTGACACGCTCGATGGCACAGCTGCCTGTGACCAAAGTGACGAGAGGATAATGGAGATTTTGAATCTCTGCATACACTTTTGGACACTGGACACTTGTGGATTGTGTGAGGCCCACTGATATCTGAGCGCTATGTGACACGCTCGATGGCACAGCTGCCTGTGACCAAAGTGACGAGAGGATAATGGAGATTTTGAATCTCTGCGTACACTTTTGGACACTGGACACTTGTAGATTGTGTGAGGCCCACTGATATCTGAGCGCTATGTGACACGCTCGATGGCACAGCTGCCTGTGACCAAAGTGACGAGAGGATAATGGAGATTTTGAATCTCTGCGTACACTTTTGGACACTGGACACTTGTGGATTGTGTTAGGCCCACTGATATCTGAGCGCTATGTGACACGCTCGATGGCACAGCTGCCTGTGACCAAAGTGACGAGAGGATAATGGAGATTTTGAATCTCTGCGTACACTTTTGGACACTGGACACTTGTGGATTGTGTGAGGCCCACTGATATCTGAGCGCTATGTGACACGCTCGATGGCACAGCTGCCTGTGACCAAAGTGACGAGAGGATAATGGAGATTTTGAATCTCTGCGTACACTTTTGGACACTGGACACTTGTGGATTGTGTGAGGCCCACTGATATCTGAGCGCTATGTGACACGCTCGATGGCACAGCTGCCTGTGACCAAAGTGACGAGAGGATAATGGAGATTTTGAATCTCTGCGTACACTTTTGGACACTGGACACTTGTAGATTGTGTGAGGCCCACTGATATCTGAGCGCTATGTGACACGCTCGATGGCACAGCTGCCTGTGACCAAAGTGACGAGAGGATAATGGAGATTTTGAATCTCTGCGTACACTTTTGGACACTGGACACTTGTGGATTATGTGAGGCCCACTGATATCTGAGCGCTATGTGACACGCTCGATGGCACAGCTGCCTGTGACCAAAGTGACAAGAGGATAATGGAGATTTTGAATCTCTGCGTACACTTTTGGACACTGGACACTTGTGGATTGTGTGAGGCCCACTGATATCTGAGCGCTATGTGACACGCTCGATGGCACAGCTGCCTGTGACCAAAGTGACGAGAGGATAATGGAGATTTTGAATCTCTGCGTACACTTTTGGACACTGGACACTTGTGGATTGTGTTAGGCCCACTGATATCTGAGCGCTATGTGACACGCTCGATGGCACAGCTGCCTGTGACCAAAGTGACGAGAGGATAATGGAGATTTTGAATCTCTGCGTACACTTTTGGACACTGGACACTTGTGGATTGTGTGAGGCCCACTGATATCTGAGCGCTATGTGACACGCTCGATGGCACAGCTGCCTGTGACCAAAGTGACGAGAGGATAATGGAGATTTTGAATCTCTGCGTACACTTTTGGACACTGGACACTTGTGGATTGTGTGAGGCCCACTGATATCTGAGCGCTATGTGACACGCTCGATGGCACAGCTGCCTGTGACCAAAGTGACGAGAGGATAATGGAGATTTTGAATCTCTGCGTACACTTTTGGACACTGGACATTTGTAGATTGTGTGAGGCCCACTGATATCTGAGCGCTATGTGACACGCTCGATGGCACAGCTGCCTGTGACCAAAGTGACGAGAGGATAATGGAGATTTTGAATCTCTGCGTAGACTTTTGGACACTGGACACTTGTGGATTGTGTGAGGCCCACTGATATCTGAGCGCTATGTGACACGCTCGATGGCACAGCTGCCTGTGACCAAAGTGACGAGAGGATAATGGAGATTTTGAATCTCTGCGTACACTTTTGGACACTGGACATTTGTGGATTGTGTGAGGCCCACTGATATCTGAGCGCTATGTGACACGCTCGATGGCACAGCTGCCTGTGACCAAAGTGACGAGAGGATAATGGAGATTTTGAATATCTGCGTACACTTTTGGACACTGGACACTTGTGGATTGTGTTAGGCCTACTGATATCTGAGCGCTATGTGACACGCTCGATGGCACAGCTGCCTGTGACCAAAGCGACGAGAGGATAATGGAGATTTTGAATCTCTGCGTACACTTTTGGACACTGGACACTTGTGGATTGTGTGAGGCCCACTGATATCTGAGCACTATGTGACACGCTCGATGGCACAGCTGCCTGTGACCAAAGTGACGAGAGGATAATGGAGATTTTGAATCTCTGCGTACACTTTTGGACACTGGACACTTGTGGATTGTGTGAGGCCCACTGATATCTGAGCGCTATGTGACACGCTCGATGGCACAGCTGCCTGTGACCAAAGTGACGAGAGGATAATGGAGATTTTGAATCTCTGCGTACACTTTTGGACACTGGACACTTGTAGATTGTGTGAGGCCCACTGATATCTGAGCGCTATGTGACACGCTCGATGGCACAGCTGCCTGTGACCAAAGTGACGAGAGGATAATGGAGATTTTGAATCTCTGCGTACACTTTTGGACACTGGACACTTGTAGATTGTGTGAGGCCCACTGATATCTGAGCGCTATGTGACACGCTCGATGGCACAGCTGCCTGTGACCAAAGTGACGAGAGGATAATGGAGATTTTGAATCTCTGCGTACACTTTTGGACACTGGACACTTGTGGATTGTGTGAGGCCCACTGATATCTGAGCGCTATGTGACACGCTCGATGGCACAGCTGCCTGTGACCAAAGTGACGAGAGGATAATGGAGATTTTGAATCTCTGCGTACACTTTTGGACACTGGACACTTGTGGATTGTGTTAGGCCCACTGATATCTGAGCGCTATGTGACACGCTCGATGGCACAGCTGCCTGTGACCAAAGTGACGAGAGGATAATGGAGATTTTGAATCTCTGCGTACACTTTTGGACACTGGACACTTGTGGATTGTGTGAGGCCCACTGATATCTGAGCGCTATGTGACACGCTCGATGGCACAGCTGCCTGTGACCAAAGTGACGAGAGGATAATGGAGATTTTGAATCTCTGCGTACACTTTTGGACACTGGACACTTGTGGATTGTGTGAGGCCCACTGATATCTGAGCGCTATGTGACACGCTCGATGGCACAGCTGCCTGTGACCAAAGTGACGAGAGGATAATGGAGATTTTGAATCTCTGCGTACACTTTTGGACACTGGACACTTGTGGATTGTGTTAGGCCCACTGATATCTGAGCGCTATGTGACACGCTCGATGGCACAGCTGTGACAAAAGTGACTAGAGGATAAGGGAGATTGGATTGCTTTTAAAAAAGCAGTTTGCGGAGCAGTGGGTAAACAGCAATGCCAGCGTGTCAGGAAGCCTTAAAAGGCAGCCCAACAACCAACACCACTGATACACCACAATATAGCCTCCCCTTGCACTGCACACACAGTGACTTGTGTGTTGTGCAGGCCAAATCGCTAGCAGCAGAAGCAGTTTTTTTGTCTTCTTCCCTGCCTAACGCTCTCCCTACAGAATCAGCAGCAACCTCTCCTTATACTAAGATCGGCAGAAGTAAGATGGCGGTCGGCGTGCACGCCCTTTTATACCCCCTGTGACGCCCACCAAAGCAAGCCAATCACTTGCATGCCCTTCTGAAAGATGGTGGTGACCCGTGCCTAGGTCATCACGTTGCCCACAGTGTCCGTGGATCCTGATTGGCTGAAAAAGAGCGCAAAACAAACTTTTGAAACGCGACTTTGGCGCGTAAGTCGCCGACCTCGTGGCCGACCTCATCCTAGGGTCGGGTTTCGTTTCATGAAACCCGACTTTGCCAAAAGTCGGCGACTTTTGAATTTTTTCGACCCGTTTCGCTCAACTCTACTGGTTACCACATTCTTAAATGTGGTATTGTCACTTTCTTTTACCATATATTTTGTACAATACTATAAATAACTTTTGTCAATGTTTTCAACTTCAGTTATTGAACTCTTACTAAATCTGGTGTAGCAAGAAATGCTAGGTATTTATAAAAATAAATTGAGGCAGTTGTTCGCAGTGTGATAGTGGCGTTTGCAATTGTCAAATTGGACAAGTAAAATACGTGCAAAAGATGAGCTTGAAAACTGGCCCCCGGCTGTAGTCGTGTGAATAGGCCGCCATTTTCATGTCGGGGCCAGCTACAGGAAATTTTTTGCAATTGGTGGATGAGTGCAACATTCTACCAGGATCTGCTGCTTCCATCTTCGTTTTCAATGCCCTTAGTGCAGGCCAGCTCCCTTTAATCCTTTCATTCAATAAGCCAGACCAGTTCTTAAAAACAATGTCCATTTTTTATCCGGCCAAACTGATGAACAGGGAATTACAAGTTATACATTCTCTTCCTCCATCTTCCACACAATACACTGGCTCCAACTCAGAGTTAGAGCCTGTACTTTGCTCCCGGCAACAGGTACCACAGGGTGCATGGGTAGATGTTAGAATTGCCTGCGTTTTCTTAGGATATATGCAGAGGATGCAGCGTCCAACCCGCAGTGGCAGATGTAACAGCATAGTGGATGTGATTTTAAGAAATCCCATGCCCACTAGGCGTCCAGAGATGACCATAGCTCACCCAGACCACAGTATGTCAATTTCTCTTACACGAGTCTCTGCAAGAGAAATTTCACTCATACAATATATTGTATTGTTTAGTGAACACATGCAGATTCACCTGCATTTAATAGGCAACAGCTCTTCAGACACAGAGACCATGAGCTGCGTCCAAAGCATGGCCAGTTCCGTATCATCGGCATATACCCTTAGGGGTTGGGTCATACGGGTCCATGTGTAACGCATGTTGATATCAGTGTGTCATGAGTGGGAGAAGAGGGTTGCATTGACAATCCAACACAATGAGCAGCACTTTGAACACATTTTATAAATGGTCATAAACTTGTAAATAACTCATGAAAGAATAAAGTCACGTTAAAACCAAGCACACCATTGATTTTCTTGTGAAATTCTCAATACGTTTGATGTCACATGACCCTCTTCCCATTGGAAAAAATAAAGTTGGATCCAAAATGGCCGACTTCAAAATGTCCGCCATGGTCACCACCCATCTTGAAAAGTTTCCCCCTCCCATAAACTAATGTGCCACAAACAGGTGGTTGATATCACCAACCATTTCCATTTTATTTAGGTGTATCCATATAAATGGTCCACCCTGTATAAGGTCTACCAGCCAGGGAATAGAAAATTCTATGAGGTCTACGACAACAACCTGTTCAAGCCATGGTGATAAAGGGAGCCGGTCGAAGCTCCGTGCCTGGGGGAGAATCCTGGAGCCTATGACAAGCTGGCAGAGTCACTATCATCGGCCCAGAAACACAAGTGATGAGAACTCCTCCAGTGAAAGCAAGACCTGTTTTAAGAGTTGCCGGGAAGTGTTCAGTCCGTGGAGCACAAGGTTCTGACGAAACCACACTTGTAGGTAAACCTTAAGCCATATCGAATTTCTGAAGCCTGCCGTGATGTGATTTCAAAGGAGGTGAGGAGAATATTGAGCCTGGGTGTCATCAAATAGTCAAAGAGTGGCTTGTCCATCCCAATTGTCCTTGTGCCGAAGCCAGATGGAGAATGGCAGTTTTGTAATGATTATCATAAGAGGAATGAGGTGTCCAAATTTGATGTCCTGGGTCGATGAACTCATTGAGAAGCTAAGGTCAGCAAGGTACATTATCCCCCTTGACCTAGCAAAAGGATACTGGCAAATCCCATATCCCAAATAGCCAAAGAGAAGACGGTCTTCTCTTTACCTGATGGGTGTTTCCAATGTAGGCAGAAGGACCAGGCCAGGGGTACCTGCTTTGTGCCGGGTCTGGAACTGTCGGGGCTGTCTCCTCTGTTGTCTGGGGAAAGCTTAAGCAATCGGATCAACCTTTGCACTTAGCTTCAGGGGGTGTGGCTGAGCGAAGGAAGGAGGAGCAGCGCGCATGGGAACAGGCTGTTCTGGTGGGAGGACGCAGCATGCGGCTGGAAAAATGGAGTGCTCCTGCCCTGGAGCTTGGTAGCAGCGCAGGTTCCCGCCCAGCTGTATCAATCACTCCCCACAGTGACTCTGAGCAGAAGCTTACCGTGTGCAAGCCAGCTACCACACAGCCAGGTGCCAAACACTCTGTAACCATGAGTGCTGCGCGTGTTCTGCTAAAAGAGACTGGAAGTGTGACCAGGGACTGCTCCCTGAATCCCTTGTGTATATCTGCCGGTTCATGCTAGTCTCCGGCAGTGCTTTGAACTGTGCCCGACTCTCCACATCGAACCCCCGGACCAAGAAACCCGCAAAAGGCATCAGAGACTGATCGCTGCTGTCAGAACCTGGCTCATCGACAGCTTCAAGACTACACCTTCTTCTCTTCGTGCTGACCGTTGTTGGCGCCATCGTCTGCCCCATGGATATTCCAGCCTGGGAGTCATCTGGACCGGATAAGTTACACCTTAAGAAAACTGTTACTACTCTTGTTTACCTGTATTTTCACCAATTACCCACTACCTCCCTTCGTGGAGTAAATATCTGTTAAGAGTAAATATGTTAACCCTTGATCTTTCTCCTGTCTGTCACTGCATCCTGCAACCTGCTCACACTTGGCGTAGTTGGCAGGATGCAGTCTTCCAGCATGCAGGAATCAGAGCAAGCGGTTGGGAGTGGTCCGAGGACCAGCATATACTTAGGGGCGTGACTGAGTAACCTCCTGATATTTACTCTGTTGTGGGACTGGACTGAGCGGGTCCGGGGAATGTTGAGGATGCACCCCATGACCCTGGCATTAGAGGCAGAGGTTGCCGTGATGGCTTTGGACGGGGAGGCAAGAATTTCATAATGGTCTGGCCCCTTGGTGAACGGGATGTAGCAGAGTATATCTTTTGAGAATCCACGGGTACACAGGAGAACTTCACTGAGCAAGTTATCTTAAATAAACAGCTTTACTTCTTATGGGTAAACATGAGATAAGAATTCAGAAGCACACAGCCTGCTGCTGGCATAATACAGTCAAAAGCGAAAGTAAAACTAACATCAACAATAGAGAACTTCCCTCCCCACAATACAGCAAACTTTTAACTTCACAGTATCGCCATCTGCAGTCAGGCTAGTGTAAAGTCCTCCTTTACATAAGCAATAAGTCCATTTCTGTTGCATATGCCAACACGGGATACCTTCGACAAGGTGCTACAAATACTTCAGCAGATGCACGGTGACCCCACAGACTTTGGAGAATTGCCATGCATCTATTTAACCATGTACAAAGGGAGGGGGAGACCGTGACTCATTATTTTACCGTGCTACAAGAGATTCACATTGTAATTGTTAAACGAGACGGCATAGGGCCCTCTGATATAGTAGTGCAAGATCAGTTAGTGGCAGGCTTGAGAGATGTGATGTTGAAACAGGCCTTGTGAAAGCGCTTGCGGGTAAACCCGCATATGACATTTTTGGAAGTCGGGCCTGAGGTGTGCACACGTGAGCGTGAGCAGGAGCAGGGGATGACAGTCCCAGCAGGGAAGGTCCGGAGCGGGGAGGTATCTCTAGCACTGGCATCTGAATCGATTTAGGTGAGAGAACTACTGAAAGGCCCCAGGACATACGAAAAGATCTGTCTGACTCCAGGAGGAAACCTCTGGCACCACCGCACCCCCCTGAAGGAAGTGGCCTTCAGCTTTGACCGGAAACAAGACCCACTTGCAGAGAAGAACAACCCACTTGTTATAACTGTGGAGAACCTGGACACTTGGCCCGCGGTTGTGTCCGGCGGGGACAAGAAATCCCACAAGTTTACTATCTCTGTGTCCTCTCGTATGGGCCGAAATGGATGGCCGGGCCATTCTCTGTTTAGTTGACACCGGCTCCAAAGTAACCATGATGCTGCTGTCATACTTCAGAAGACATTTCTCTGAGACGATGCGGCCTGAATGGGGCCCGGTGATAAAGTTAACAGCTGCTAACCAGTTGCCCATCCCAGTCGCAGGGGTGGTCTGGATGCAAATCACTGTGTGTGGAAAAAATGTGGGCTGGAAAAGAGTAGTGTTGACCGCGGGGGGACCTTGGCAATGGCCCCACTGTGGCTTTAGGGATGAACATGCTCAAGGAACTTGGAAGTCTCCTGATCAATGTGCCGACAGATGTGTTTTTGAAGCAGTGGAGGGTGTTTCAAAAGTTGATCCGAGAGAGCCCAAGAGACATTGAGGGACGGAAAAACTTTGGGGAAGGTGATCGTCCCAGTCGCAGCCAACCTTGTCTTACCATCAGGTCAAACTGTGCTCACTCTGCCAATCCTAGCCTGTACTCCCCTGGAAGGTGTCAAAGTTCAGATAGAGCCAGCTTGTATGGAGCAGCTACCTCCCTGTGTGGAGTAAACATCTGTTAAGAGTAAATACGTTAACCCTTGATCTGCCTCCTGTCTGTCACTGCATCCCACAACCTGCTCACACCAATACACCAGGATGCCTTTTAGCCTGCAGGTAGCCTCAGTCACCTTCCAGAGGGCCATGGATCGAGTCCTAACTCCTCAAGAAATAGGCAGCAGCTTACCTAGACAATGTTGTGTTCTTCAGCCCGCATTGGGAAAGTCATCTGCAGAAGGTCCAGGCGGTATTGCATGTGCTGAGGAAAGTGGGGTGAACCATAAACACAAAGAATTGCACCATGGAAAAGGATTAGGCCAAATACTTAGGCTGTAATGTCGGTATGGGTGAAATCAAGCTACAGAAGAAACAGGTTAGGGCGTTTCTGGGAATTGCGATATACTATCGGTGTTTATTATCAAATTCACCATGAGATCCGACCCCTGACAAGCCTCCTTAAGGGCACTACCTTTTTTTGACGGCCAAGTGGACTTCCAAAGTGTAGGTGGCTTTCCAGTAGTTGAAACTAGCCCTGTGTAAACAGCCGGTCTTGGTCTCATCGGACTTCAAGAAGTTTGTGGTCCAGATGGACACCTCAGAGGTTGGGTTGGGAGCCGTGTTGTCACAAGATATAAATGGGAAGGAACATTCAATCTTACACCCCAGTAGGAAACTCTCCTCCTGTGAAGAGAAAAACGCCATTGTGGAAAAAACTGTTCGGCCATAAAATGGATCACTGACACTTTGAAGTACTACCTGCTAGGCCAAAAGTTCAGGTTAGTGTCCGACCATGCGCCTCTGAAATGGATGAGGGAATGAAATGGGAAGAATGCCCATTACAGGACTCCAGAACTTCAGCTTCCATGAGGAGCATAGGCCATGAAAACTACACGCTAACGCAGATGCCCTGTCGAGGATTCCCAGTCTAGTGATTGAAGATGCCAAACCCCCTGGCTTTGGGGAGAGGAGGGGGATCACTGGTAATATACTGGAAGGGAGATATGTTTCACTGAGGTTATTAGCTTCAGTGATATGAACATGGAAGATTGCTCCAGCATGTTTTGTGTTCAGAGGGGTTAATCAGCCATGACAGATTCAGGTGTTTTGTGAACAGCTAAAGAGCTGGTCGGGAAAGCTGTTCACCATATCTCGACCCAAGGGGGTGCTCCAGGAGGTAAAAGTTTAGCCTCTGGACACGCAGAGTTATGTGTGCTCTGAAGGTGAGCTGACCTCCATAGTTGTGCTTTTGTTGTTGAGATCTGAATGCTATTTTCTGAGCTGGCGGACCCTACAACTATAGGGACTGTAATGAGAGCTGTTTGCTTGTGCCAACAAGACTGAACATGTCTATTTTTGTTTTGGACTGGTTTATGAGGCACGTTTTAATAAACCAGTTGAAGATTTAAATGAAAAGTATTCCTCTGAGTACCTTGTTAAGCAGCCTAGTGAGCTGATCTACCACAGTGCATATCCAAAAAGGTAACAAGTTCAACAGGACACAGCATTGATATGGTGCATACGGATGTAAAATTTAACTGCAAAAACAAATTTGCCATTAATAAAATAATATCAACATGCATACTTAGTGAGATAGACAGTGACAGCTAAATGTCTGGATTTTTAGAAATTCACTTTTCCATATTTTTTTTTTTAAATCAATGATTCCCCATTCACAAAAAAATGTACAAGAAAGACAAAAACTCAGTACATTCACTTGTGACAACAAAGCGCACTGTCTCTGTCTTACAAGAATTTCAGTTTTTTTTCCTGTAAAAGAGCAAGAATTGTACCATCTACAGTCATGGCCAAAAGTTTTGAGAATGACACAAATATTATATTTTCACATGATCTGCTGCCCTCTGGTTTTTATGTGTGTTTGTCAGATGTTTTTATCACATACAGAAATATAATTGCAATCATATTAAGAGTAACAAAAGGTTATATTGACAGTTAGAATGAGTTAATGCAGCAAGTCAATATTTGCAGTGTTGACCCTTCTTCTTCAGGACCTCAGCAATTCTCCCTGGCATGCTCTCAATCAACTTCTGGATCAAATCCTGACTGACAGCAGTCCATTCTTGCAAAATCAATGCTTTTATTTTGTCTGAATTTGAAGGTTTTTGTTTGTCCACCCGTCTCTTGATGATTGACCACAAGTTCTCAATGGGATTAAGATCTGGGGAGTTTCCAGGCCATGGTCCCAAAATCTCTATGTTTTTTTCCCTGAGCCATTTAGTTATCACCTTTGCTTTATGGCAAGGTGCTCCATCATGTTGAAAAAGGCATTGTTGATCGGCAAACTGCCTTGGACGGTTGGGAGAAGTTGCTCTTGGAGGACATTCTGGTACCATTCTTTATTCATGGCTGTGTTTTTAGGCAAGACTGAGAGAGAGCCCATTCTCTTGGCTGAGAAGCAACCCCACACATGAATGGTTTCAGGATGCTTGACAGTTGGCATGAGACAAGACTGGTGGTAGCGCTCACCTGGTCTTCTCCGAATAAGCCGTTTTCCAGATGTCCCAAACAATCAAAAAGGGGATTCATCAGAGAAAATGACTTTACCCCAGTCCTCAGCAGTCCACTCCCTGAACCTCTTGCAGAATATCAGTCTGTCCATGATGTTTTTTCTGGAGAGAAGTGGCTTCTTTGCTGCCCTCCTTGAGACCAGGCCTTGCTCCAAGAGTCTCCGCCTCACAGTGCGTGCAGATGCACTCACACCTGCCTGCTGCCATTCCTGAGCAAGCTCTACACTGCTGGTAGCCCGATCCCGCAGCTGAAACACTTTTAAGAGACGGTCCTGGCGCTTGCTGGTCTTTCTTGGGCGCCCTGGAGCCTTTTTGGCAACAAGGGAACCTCTCTCCTTGAAGTTCTTGATGATGCGATAGATTGTTGACTGAGGTGCAATCTTTCTAGCTGCGATACTCTTCCCTGTTAGGCCATTTTTGTGCAGTGCAATGATGACTGCACGTGTTTCTTTAGAGATAACCATGGTTAACAGAAGAGAAACAATGATGCCAAGCACCAGCCTCCTTTTAAAGTGTCCAGTGGTGTCATTCTTACTTAATCATGACAGATTGATCTCCAGCCCTGTCCTCATCAACACCCACACCTGTGTTAATGGAGCAATCACTGAAACGATGTTAGCTGGTCCTTTTAAGGCAGGGCTGCAATGATGTTGAAATGTGTTTTGGGGGATAAAGTTAATTTTCTAGGCAAATATTGACTTTGTAAGTAATTGCTGTTAAGCTGATCACTCTTTATAACATTCTGGAGTATATGCAAATTGCCATTAGAAAAAATGAAGCAGTAGACTTTGTAAAAATTAATATTTGTGTCATTCTCAAAACTTTTGGCCATGACTGTAGTTGCATTAAGTATGAAGAAAAAAATTGTAATACTCCATTCAGATGTCCGTTTTCATGTGTTTTTCACAGACAAAATATGCGCCCATTATAATCTGTAGACCATGTGTTCACAAAAAAATTACGGTGACATGTCCGTTTTTGACCCGAGGCATAGATCAAAATTACCCATACAATTCTATGGGTCCATCAAAATTCCAGACAGCAGACAGATGCATCAGTGTGCAGTAATTGCACTGTCCATAGTTAACATTGCAATGTTTCTCCTGCCCTTTGCAATTTATATATTTTTTCACTGATGAAATACTGATGGTAAAAACTGAAGCACCGATAAAAATCAGATCAAAAACACTAATGAAACTCTGACCATTAATTGTATACCAGAAAAATCACTGATGTCTGAAAGATGCCTAATTGTAATTCAAATTCATCAGGACAGATGCCAGCAACAACATGCTTACAGACTAGTACACTCATAATCTTCAGTGCTGTAATTGCACACCACCCACACTATCTAGAGTATTTGCCCAATGTTTTGTCTTTTTTTCCTATCACTATTGCTGAGCTGTAAGCTCTGACTTCCTCTTACTATCCTTAATCAAACTAGAATAGCTGCTGCATTCCCTGTTTTAGCTTTTATACAGTATGATAGTCCATCCTGTCTGGCTGTGCTACGCCATGTGATGTAATGGCTGGAAAGCATTATGGGAAACCACATACGGTCATGACTGAAATCCTGTGAGTCTTCTGTGGTTGATGCCATCTTCTGCACTATGTAAAAAGGCAGTGGGTACTCTTTTGTTCTAAATGCAAATTGTTTGAATATGCTAGTGACTGCAAATTTAATAAAATATGATACGGTTTTGTTTTGCATCAAATCAATTCATTTATCTCTAATTATGAACTTATTTAGTCTCGTTCATCTACCCATCAACTCTGAACAGCTTCCCTGTACCTGCTGAAGAAAAGCCTCCTCACAGTATGATGCTGCCACCACCATGTTGGGGATGGTGTTTTCAAGGTGTTGTAAAGTGTCAGTATTTTATGAAATTCACATACTTCTAGCCACATTCTGACTAAACTTGTCTGACCTTGCTCAGTTCACTTGTATTGAGCAAAGGCACGTATGTCCAATTGTCACGTGACCGCATGTATGCAAATCGCATACTTAAGGAAAACACAGTAGTTTGAGAATAAATGGCTTCACCCAACCACTAACCATGAGTGGAGAAATAGTTTTGGTGTTATTATTCATAGTCTCTGAAAAAGAGCCACTAAAGCAAAAATTCTGCCGCGGTATGTAAACTTTTGAGCACAATTGTACATGGCATGAGGAAGAAGTTGCTCTGGTCGGATAAGACCAAAGTAGAACTTTTTGGTCTAACAGTTGCAAATAAAGTACAAAGGTTTTCAAACAAAATAGTTTTCATTTTTCCATAATGCAGCTCTGCGGACTCATCTAATATAGGGTGCTACATCCACAGATCTCTCACTCAGCAATTTGAAAATGGTCTTTCCCAAAAGAGGAAAGAAACTTTACTGGAGGCTCAAATATTATACAAGGTCAATTGGATAAACCTTATCATTTAAATGAAAATTTGGAGAAAAGTAAGAAACGTACTGAGTAGACAAAAACTAAAAGATAAGGCAAAGGGAAGAACAAGAAGGAAACAACAGGTTACAGGTGGTAGTTTGAAGTGCCTTCAGAGACCTTTATTTAGGCTGAATATTTAGGTAGATAATGTATAAACCACCCAACCTCTTTTACCAACATTCCCTAGAAGAGCAATATTTTTCCCAAGGGAACCCAACATTACTAAACCTTACGAACTGATCATTTATGGAGGCCATAAAGCACTCCACTTGTCGAACCTTCTCCGTGAACGCAGTGCTTTCTGAATAGGTGTACTCAAGCTTTTTTGATGGTTCACATTGCGATATCCCAGCCCTTTCAACGCATAGCATTATGCTATACCACTAGCGCAGATGATTCATCTGCGCTAGCGGTGACGGAGCTTCAGACGCTGCAGCCCGCGTCCAAGGCTTCATCACTGAATGACGGCACATCGCGAGCGCATGCGTCACGATGCGCCCGACAATGGGGGTCAATGGCAGCATTAACAGACTGCGTTACACCGTGTTATGCCGCTGTGTAACGCAGTCCGTCTAATGGACTGCTATAACGCAATGTGACCCTGGCCTTAGACGCTATGCAGCCGATATGTCGATGCAGAGCATGATAGACATCATACCAAGCTCTCGTGGTGGCACAACAAGTAAATAGGCAAGTTCCTCCACTGACGAGGGACATCCTCCACAACCCAAGCTATGAGAGCTTCATCTTTAACTCAAAGGGATTTTAGCACAATTATAAAAAATGTTTTGTGGAGTGCTCTCATTCATATTACACCTGCAGCATTGGGTCAGATGCTGTAGGGAAAAATTGGTTTAACAGGAAAGGTGTGAAATGCCAAAACATCAGTAATGTATACTGGTAAGAAATATACAAAGAGGACCGGGCAGCATGGAATAAAACTATTTGCCAGAGAGCCAGTGAGTGTTTCCCACATAACTATATGTGTGTGTTTACTATGATTATTCTGAGGTTTGGAAGAAAGGATATTAGAAATGTCCATAATACAATCTTTTGTTCAGGGCCATAGGTTTACAATACAGCACCAAGGTTCATGCATGGCCAACCGCTACATTCAAAATCTCCTAGCTCCGGTTTTTAGTCCAAGTGGGAATGCAAGTCTCCCATTCTGGAGAGTCTTAGCAATGGGACCAACACCATTCCAACAATTAACACATGGTAAGGTGATATTTTATGTAGACTGAAATTCTCATTTATACAAATTTTTACATCTTCCATCCATTTTGTTTTTTACAATATCCAATGTCAGATAGGAGAAGTCAAAAAATTGCATGCCCCATGAACAGATACAAATCTTATACATCTCCCGAAACTCCAGAATTGGAATTGTAAATAATCATGATTTTAACATATTTAATTTCTTTTGCTATAATTTGAAAAAAGAGTGGAAAAATTACTCTTGAATTTTACTATGCTTTTTTGCCTTGATGGTCTCGTATATTTGCAGAACTCAATAAAAGGTATTTATATTTTTGAATAAATGTAATGTATAATATACATCACATATAATGTATGTACTCAAGAAGGTGAGTTAATACATCTCTTTCTTGGAAGCAGTGTGAAGAGACTGCATGCAGGCTGTCCATCAGCAATGTGTCAGCAAGACAGTGACAGGAGAGCTGTAAGTAGCCTTTGTTGTGGAAGCATGGAGAGCGACATGCAGAACTGCCTGAAAGAGCTGCCATATTCTCACAGAGCGGAATGATACAAACTGTCTGCGTGCTTCACTCATTCCGTGTTTATTAGTATCCACCTGCACTGATCTTCAAGTTGATAGGCAAATGAACAAGAAACAGCACGAAGACAAGCGTCAATGCGCTTTCCCCAAACAAAACATTGTGAAGAGGAGATTTTTAGGGTTATTCACAGTACTGAACAATAAATTGGATTTACCTTAACTTACTGCTGTGAAGCACAAATAATACAAAACAAAATCCAAAGCTTTCAGGAAAATCCACATTTACACTCTAAAGATCTTATTTTTTATTAGTTTTTGATTTGTTGAGCATTAAAACATTCTGTAGTCATTAGAGATGAGCGACTTTGCCTTTTTTAGGGTCGAGTCGGGTTTCATGAAACCCGACTTTCTCAAAAGTCGAGTCGAACGAAATCGGCCGACTATCGGGAAAAGTCAGGGTCCGACTGAAACACGAAACCCAATGCAAGTCAATGGGGAAGCAAAGTCGGCAGGGAGTGGAGGACAGTAAACACACCTACAGTGCCCATTTCAATGCCAACGACATCAATTCTTATTACTTAAGCTTGTCAATCTTAAATTTACTTTATAATAATAGTTAGGCGTTGAAAACTGGGGGTTATTTGGCTAAAGTTGAGGGGGGGGTAGGGCTGGCTCCAGGTTTTCGTGTGCCCCGGGTGAAAGAGTGTCAGTGGGCCCTTTAACCCATACCACAATTCATGATGCTCCGATATGGCAGAGAAATATTGGTATAGTGCAATGACAAATACTTCACTTCTTACATTACATGACCGATATCTATTTTAAATTCTACAATAGCTCAAAAACCGGACAGTATATTCCTACATACAGTATTGTGGCCACCACATAGTGCGCCATACAGAATAATGAGCCCCATATATTGCTCCATACAGAATAATTGGTCCCATATAATGTTCCATACAGTATATGATGAGCTCCACATAATGCTACAGTGTATGATGGTCCCCATACAATGTGCCATACAGTATAGGACAATCCCCATAGAGTAGAATGAGCCCCACATATTGCTCCATACAATATAATGAGTCGCATATCAAGCTCCATACAGTATATGATGGGCCCCATATATTGCTCCATACAGAATGGGCTCCATATAATGCTCCATACTCCATATGATGCCCCATAAATAATGAAACCCATATGATGCTCCAGTATATGATGGGCCCCATGGATGAGGCTCCATTGTATGATGGGCCTATATAATGATCCATATATAATGGGCCCGATAATGATGCTCTAGTATCTGATGGGCCCTATATGATGCTCCAGTATATGATGGGCCCCATGGATGATGCTCCATTGTATGATGGGCCTATATAATGCTCCATATATAGTGGGCTCCATCTGATGCTCTAGTATATGATGGGCCCCATATCATGCTGCAGTATAAGATGGGCCCCATGGATGATGCTCCAGTGTATGATGGGCCTATACACTGTGTGCAGAATTATAAGGCAAATGAGTATTTTGATCACATCATCCTTTTTATACATGTTGTCTTACTCCAAGCTGTATAGGCTTGAAAGCCAACTGCCAATTATGTAAATCAGGTGATTTGCATCTCTGTAATGAGGAGGGGTATGGTCTAATGACATCAACACCCTATATAAGGTGTGCTTAATGATTAGTTAACTTCCTTTCCTTTGGCAAAATGGGTCAGAAGAGAGATTTGACGGACTCTGAATAGTCAAAAATTGTGAGATGTCTTGCAGAGGGATGCAGCAGCCTTGAAATTGCCAAACTTTTGAAGCGTGATCACTGAACAATTAAGCATTTCATGGCAAATAGCCAATAGGGTCGCAAGAAGCGTGTTGATAAAAAAGGCTCAAAATAACTGCCCATGAATTGAGGAAAATCAAGCGCAAAGCAGCCAAGATACCATTTGACACCAGTTTTGCCATATTTCAGAGCTGCAATGTTACTGGAGTATCAAAAAGCACAAGGTGTGCCATACTCAGGGACATGGCCAAGGTAAGGAAGGCTGGAAAACGACCACCTTTGAACAAGAAACATAAGATAAAACGTCAAGACTGGGCCAAGAAATATGTTAAGACAGATTTTTGTAAGGTTTTATGGACTGATGAAATGAGAGTGACTCTTGATGGGCCTGATGGATGGGCCCGAGGCTGGATCAGTAAAAGCCAGAGAGCTCCACTCTGACACCAGCAAGGTGGAGGTGGGGTACTGGTATGTGCTGGTATCATCAAAGATGAACTTGTGAGACCTTTTCGGGTTGAGGATGGAGTGAAGCTCAACTCCCAGACCTACTGCCAGTTTCTGGAAGATACCTTCTTCAAGTAGTTGTACAGGAAGAAGTTGGTATCTTTCAAGAAAAACATGATTTTCATGCAGGACAATGCTCCATCACATGCATCCAAATACTCCACAGCATGGCTGCCCAGTAAAGGTCTAAAAGAAGAAAAAAGTAATGACATGGCCCTCTTGCTCACCTGATCTGAACCCCATAGAGCACCTGTGGTCCCTCATAAAATGTGAGATCTACAGGGAGTGAAAACATTACACCTCTCGGAACAGTGTCAGGGAGGCTGTGGTGGCTGCTGCACGCAATGTTGATCGTAAACAGATCAAGCAACTGACAGAATCTATGGATGAAAGGCTTTTTGAGTGTCATCATAAAGAAAGGTGGCTATGTTGGTCCCTTTTTTGGTTTTGAATGTCAGAAATGTTTATTTCTAAATTTTGTGTTGTTATTTTGGTTTACCTGGTGAAAATAAACAAGTAAGATGGGTATATATTTGTTTTTTAATAAGTTGCCTAATAATTCTGCACAGTAATAGTTACCTGCACAAACAGATATCCTCCTAAGATAGCCAAATCTAAAAAAAACCCAACTCCAACTTCCAAAAATATTAAGCTTTGATATTTATGAGTCTTTTTGGTTGATTGAGAACTTAGTTGTTGTTCAATAATAAAAAGAATTCTCCTCTGAAATACAACTTGCCTAATAATAATTATGCAAACAGTGTATAATGCTCCATATATAATGGGCCCCATTTATAATGCTACAGTGTATAATGGGCCTTGTATATGATGCTCCAGTGTATGATGGGCCTCATTTATAATGCTCCAGTGTATGATGGGCCCCATTTATAATGCGCAGGTGTATGATGGGCCCCATGGATGATGCTCCAGTGTATGATTGGCCCCATTTATAATGCTCCAGTGTATGATGGGCCCATATAATGCTCCATATATAATTGGCCCCATATGATGATCCAGTGAATAATGGGCCCTATCTATGATGCTCAAGAGTATGATGGGCCCCATATAATTCTCCAGTGTATAATGCTCCCCATATATTGCTCCAAACATAAAAGACTCCTCAGCGTCACCATCTTCCAGCTCTCTGCACTTGGACTGTTCAGGGCATATAGACGTGACGTCATTGTGCTCTCTGACCAGAATGTCACTGTCAGGAAATGCGGAAGAAGTCACAGCGGTGGAGCAGGGAGTGGTAAGTATTGCAAGTGCTGATTCCCTAAGCAAGCAGGTGGGCCCACTCATGAGCGACGGCACTGGCACAGGGCCCCTCATAGTACGACGATGTCTCTGATAGCGAGTGGGCCCCCCACCGTCAGAGACACCGGCGTACTGTGAGGTGTACTGTGCCAGTTAGGGAGGTGGAAAAACTGGCATATGTTGACATGTAGGTCGAACGTTCAGCAGCTGCAAATGGAGGAATTGCGCAAGTCAGAGGAAGAGGAGGACAAAGCGAACCATTTTGCTGGTAATCTATGTGTCATCAGAGGAATGTGGTACAAAATCCTTTGAAACCCAGGCATGGTTTATTTTAATGAAGGTGAGATCACCAACATTTTGGGTCGACAGCCGGGTCCTTCTTTCTGTCAGGATTGATCCAGCAGCACTGAAGACTCTTTCTGATAGCACACTACCAGCAGGGCAAGTGAGCTCATGTAAGGCATATTGTGCCAATTCAGGCTAGGTGTCAAGTTTAGAGGCCCAGTAGTCAAAGGGGAATTAACTGTGAGGGAGAAAATTGATAGGGGAGGAGAGGTAATTTTGAACCATAGTTGACAACTGCTGTCTCCTGTCTGTTGCAATCGATTCAGTACTAACAGTTGTGTGAATGGTCCTCGAGAAATCAGTCCACAACATGATCATGAAACCCCTGTCTCCAATGCCTGTTCGGCTGTGGGCACCACAAACTCCTCTTCCATTTGGCCCAGTATGGCTCGTGGTAGCACCTGCACTGCTGCTGTGTGCTGGGAATGCCTCTAACAAACAGTTTACCAGAGTTGCTTGTTTGTTCGCCAATGTTAGCTCTAGGTTATCCTGTGGCATGATGTTCTGTAATTTGCCTTTATAGCGTGGATCGAGGATGCTAGCCAACCAGTAGTCGTCATCCTTCATAATTTTGACAATGAGAGGGTCCCTTTTTAGGATCCGCAACAGATAATCACACATGTGGGTCAATGTTCCAGGTGTCAATGATGCACTGACAGTGGTGGGTGGAGGAGCACTTTCTGCCAAATCCACATCCCTCCAGTCACGCACAAACCCTGTACCTGACCTTGACAAGCCAACATTTTCTCTTGCCCCTGAGAAGCATCTTCCTCCCCAAAATAATCATCCCCTCCTCCTCCTCCTCTTCCTCTTCTTCCTCCACCTCATCCAGGACAGTTCCCTGAGCAGACAATGGTTGACTGTCATCAAGGCTTCCCTCCTCCTCCTATTTCTCCTCTGCTGCAGATGCCTGATCTTTAATGTGCGTCAAAGTTTGCATGAGTAGACGCATAAGTGGGATGCTCATGCTTATGATGGCGTCATCTGCGCTTACCAGCCATGTGCATTCCTCAAAAGACTGAATAACTTTACAGAGGTCTTTCAGCTTTGACCACTGCACACCCAACAACTCCATGTCTGCCCTCAAACTGCCTGCCTGTGTATCCTCCCACAAATGCATTACAGCCTGCCTCTGTTCGCACAGCCTCTCAACCATGTGCATGGTGGAGTTCCACCTTGTTGCAACGTCTATGATTAGGTGGTGCTTGGGGAGGTGGAGCGATCGCTGCAGCCTCTGCATACGACTGGAGTCTACGGGCGAGTGACAGATGTGTGAGCACAGTCTTCGCACCTTATGGAGCAGGGCTGTTAACTCCGGATTATTATCTAGGAAGCACTGCACCACCAGGTTCAAGGTGTGAGCCAGGCAAGGTATGTGCCTGAGTTTTGCAAGGGCTATGGCTGCCACAAAATTCCGGCCGTTATCACTGACTACCTTGCCTGGCTCAAGATGTAGACTGCCCAGCCATGACTCAATTTCTCGCTGCAAGTACTCGGCCAGTACCTCCGCGGTGTGTCTGTTGTCACCCAAAGACATCATCTTTAAAACAGCCTGCTGATGCTTACCTAGCTAGCTGTTCGATGGTGTGACACCACGTGTGCAACACTGACAGCTGCGGATGGAGTGCTCATGCGACTGCGCTCTGTCGAAGAGCTCTCGCTTCTGGAGGAGGAGGAGAGTTGAACGCCTACAGCCAACTGTTTCCTATACCGTGGGCTAGGCAGCACTGTTCCACCGCCGCTGTCCCCCGTGGAGCCTGCATCCCCCACATTAACCCAGTGCGCAGTGATGGACAAGTAGCAGCCCTGGCCTTGTCTACTGGCCCATGCATCTGTTGTGAGGTGCACCTTTCCACTCACTGATTGTTTGAGTGCATGGACAATGCGGTATTTCACATGCAGGTGGAGGGCAGGGATGGCTTTTCTAGAAAAGAAGTGCCGACTGGGTAGGTCATAGCGTGGGACAGCGTAGGCCATTAGCTCTCGGAACGCTTCACTTTCAACCAAACAGGAGGGCATCATCTCTAATGAGATCAGTATGGCAATGTAGGCGTTCAAAGCCAGTGTACGCAGATGAGAGGATGAATAGTTTCTTGTCCTACTCAGAGTGTCTGGTAGGGTGAGCTGGACTTGAGAGCTGCATATGGGGGAACTAGCGGTGGACCTGACGGACTGAGAGGGGGTTGGTGATGGTGGTGGTGGTGATGGCCTAGATTCAGTCTTTCGTTGCAAAAACATTGTGATTCCCTGACTGCTATGGCCTTGCGACGACACCTCAACATTTCTTGCTGGTGGTTTGCTTACCGGTGGGCTTACATTGGGGGAAGTGATGGAGCGTTGCTGGCTACCTTCAGTCAGAGCAGGTGCACATGTGCTACCTGAGGTTTTGTAGTCCGCCCACGCTTGCAAGTACATGGTGATTAAATGTCTAAGCATGCAACTGGTATTCAAATTTCGGAGATTTTTCCCTCGGCTAAAGGTCCTTCCGCACTTCTTACAGATAACCTTTGCCTCATCAATAGGATTTTGGTCAAAAAAGTGCCACACTGCCCTCTTCCTACTATGGTAAAAATTTTCAGGGCTTTCATGCTGTGCTAATTTGACCGTCTGGCCAAGCTGTCCTGCATCTCTATTTGTTTTTTTACCACATTTTTGGACAGCTACGGGCCTGCCAGATAACCGCTGCTGCGATGTTGATGCCTGCTGCGGATCCTTTTCCTCTTCTGAGCTATTGCCAGCGGCCTCCTCTTCCCCCAATGGATGCCAATCCGGGTCAACAACTAGGTCATCCATCCCCTCCGCCTCAATTTAATCTGCACCTTCCTCTGTGTCACGGCGTAAAGTGGTATAGTATGCGGGAAGGGGCACCTGAGTTTCATCAGGGTCAGATTCTGGCTCAGTAGACTTCGAGGGCAATGTAGTGCTCTGGGTCAATGTAACAGCAGAATCATCTAGCAGTGGCTGTGCATCATTGCACTCCATGTCAGATTCATCTTGGACTAGGGAATTCAGGATTTGACTTGATAACCCAGGCATGGTATGTGAAAAGAGCTCCATGGAGTAATCTAAATTGTGGCTTGCCGCATCCTTCACTTTTGGTGGGGGTGAAGGACACAAGGAAAGGTGTTGTTCCTGACCTTTCCATGACCACTCAAAGCTTGCAGTTTTTGAAACTTCAGAAGAGGAGGCGATAGAGCTGGAGGCTGTTTCGGCAGTGTAAGCCAAAACCTGTTCCTGATGCTCCGGCTTTAAAAGCAGTTTACCTACTCCCAGAAAAGGGAACCTTCCAGGCCTTCTTGAGCCAGACGATGATGCAGGCTCAACACCTCCTGCCTTAGCTGCTATTGTGCTTTTGGCATAACCAGCAGATGCACCACCACCACCATCATTACCAGCTGCTCCCCCCACCCACATCCGCGGTCTCTTCAACCATACTTCCTCATGTTTGGGAAAATGTACCAAAATTACCAGCAGATATATGGTACTCTATGAGGAGCGTACAGCTGTATAAGGTCTTGGGAAAAATTTAAATCTCTGTATGTATTTCCTTAGTCACACACAGACGCTCTCCCAGTAAGGATTTGACCGTAATACAAGCAGCAGATATACGATACTGTATCAGAAACGTACAGCTGTATACGGTGTAGGAGAAAATTTAAATCTCCGTATTTTTTTCCGGAGTCGCACACAGACACTCTCCCAGTATGGATTTGACCGTAATACAAATAGCAGATATACGGTACTGTATCAGAAACGTACAGCTGTATACGCTGTAGGGAAAAATGTAAATCTCTGTATTTATTTCCGGAGTCACACACAGATAGACAGCATGTATTTGTCCGTGATACCAGCCGGTACACGATAGTGTGTGAGGAGCATACAACTCTATACGGTGTGGGAAAAAATGAGTGGTCGGTAACTGTGCAGAAAAAAGAATAAAAGTATTAGTGCTGTGTAAAAAGCAGTCTGCACAGCAGTGTACACACAGCAACAATTTTTTTTTTCTTCTTCCCTGCCTAACGCTCTTCCTTATTCAGAATCAGCAGCAGCACCTCTCCCTATGCTAAGAACAGCAGAAGTAAAATAGTGGTCGGCGGTCAGGGCTTTTATAGCCACTGTGACGCCACGCAAAGCAAGTCAATCACTGCAATGCCCTTCTCTAAGATGGTGGTGGCCGCTGCCCATGTCATCTCGTTGCCAACAGTGTGCGTCCTTGCTCATTGGCTGAGAAAAGGCGCCTGCAAGCATTATGGGAAACGCGACTTTGGTACTCGGGTCAACGACCGCATGGCCGACTTCACGCTATGGTCGGGTTTCGCTCGGCAAACCCGACTTTGGAGAAAGTCGGCGGTTTTTGAATCTGACCGACCTGTTTCGCTCAACTCTAATTATTACTATTTATTTTTAGCACACCATTGATTCCATAGTGCTGTACATGAGGCGGGATTACACACAAAATGCAAATGTAAATTACAGTGAACAAAATAATAGGGACAGACAGGTACAGAGGGGAGGGGACCCTGACCCTGGCGGCCCTGACCCTGGCGGCCTTACATTCTACAGGATAATGGGGATGGAGATAGAGTTGAGCGACTTTGGTCGGATCGGGTTTCATGAAACAAAATTTGTTTCAAATAGTTCTGGTCCGACTAGGGCAAAAAAAGTCGGAGTTCCGTCCGAAACCCGACCCCAATGCAAGTTAATGGGAAATAAAAGTTGGCATTGAGCGGATGACATTCATCCACTCAATGCCGACTTTTATTCCCCATTGACTTGCATTGGGGTCGGGTTTCGGATGAAACTCCGACTTTTTTTGCCCTAGTCGGACCAGTTTCATTTGAAACAAATTTTGTTTCATGAAACCCGATCCGACCAAAGTCGCTCAACTCTAGAAGGAGACAGTAGGTTCGGGCATTGCAGGTTGTAAGCTGTTCTGAAGACATTTGTTTTCAAGTTCCTCTTGAAAATTCAGAATGTAGTTGATAATCAGATGTGTTGGGGCACAGAATTCCAGAGGATGGGGGACACTCAAGTGAAGTCTTGCAGGTGATTTGATGAGGAACATACAAGTGTGGAGAGAGAAGGAGGTCTTGGGGCGACAAGAGATTACATGGTGGGAGATATCAGAAGATTAGTTCTGAGATATATGGCGGAGACAGATTATGGACGGCTTTGTAGATCAGTGTTAGTAACTTGAAGTAGATGCATTGTGGAATTGGGGGGCAATGAAAGGAATTGCACAGGGGAGAATCAGAAGACTAACAAGGAGACAGGTGGATTAGTCAGGCACCAGAGTTAAGGATAGACTGGAGAAGTGCGATAGAGTTATCCAAAGACAAGGATATTGCAGAAGTCGAGGCGGGAGCTGATGAGAGCATGAACTATTATTTCAGTAGATTGAGGGTTGAGGAAAGGACAGTTTCTGGAATGGACCACACATCCAAAAATCATACGTTGATCTAGGCAAAAATTAACAAAACTGAACATGAGGTTCTTAACTTAACATTCTGATCAGACTGTATGAAGCCCACTACCTCATCATGGTGAACCTCTCAATGGGTCTCTAGCCTAAAAGCTGCAGCACCATGTGAAAACCACCATCACACCGACAATTCACCAACAAGGAGGGTGATCTGGTGCCCACAGCACCCACCCTGCTAATTTAAAAACATCTTGGTCAAATGGGAGGAGTGCTGATACAATTAAAACAAAAAAAAGGGGGCAGTAATGCAAATATCAGAATTGTAGAAAAAAAAAATTACATTTTAAAATTAACAGACTGCAAGAGGGGTTCCGTCTATTTTCGTTCTTAGTCCATAGTGAGAGTTTGTGGAAGGTGAGTTTTTTACATATAAAAAAACTGGTGTTGGCGCTGTGTGGTGGCCATTGTTGCTGTGGTGTTGTGCCTGTGGGATGGTGTGGTCTGGAGTTGTCACGGGAAGGGTTGCAAGTGAACTCACCGATGCAATCTACTGAAAGACGGGTTCAGAAGACAGCATCAGACTCCTAGGAACGAGGGGTGAGCAGGACAGAAGAGAGATTGCTTCAGGCCAGATAGGACCTGAAGAACCTGAATGTTGGGGGAGTGGCCTAAGCTCCGGAGAGCTAGGAGCTGAAGGAAAACGCCTAGAAAGGTAACTACTGGACAAATTTACCCAGGGATATAGACAGGGATATAAACCTAATCAGGCTGGGGTCAAAACACGAGATAGCATGACAGTACCAAAGGATTAGACAGAACAGATGGTCAGGGCCAGGCAGAGGTCAATACCAAATGGACAGAGAAGGTACAGAAACAGAATCCAGCAAGCAGTATCTAGAGATCAGACCTAGTCAAAAACCAAAGTATCAGGCAAACCAGCACAAGCCACAGAACACACTCAGGGGTCAACACACTCAGCCAAGAGCGAAAGTATCACTGACAAGGGAAATTCCCAAATGGAGGCCATAAAGAGTCCACCCAGGGTCAGAATGAGGCTTCAGGAATTAACCCTAGAATAACCAAGCCAGACAAACCATGACAAGAGTTATGGGGACTCAGCCTCACACCGTGGATGCTGTGAGGCACCCTGCTGACGCATTGCTGCTCTAAGGGGGCCGTTACACACAACGATATTGTGAACGATATCATTGCAACGTCACCAGTTTGGTGATGTTGCAGCAATGTCGAAACGACATCTTTGCGTGTGACAGATGGCTGATCGTTAATGGTTGCTTAATGCTCTGGGCCATAATTCTGTCGTTGGTCTCCTGCTGAGCAAAACTGAACATGAGGTTCTTAATTTAACATTCTAATCAGACAATATGAAGCCACTGCCTCTTCACAGTGAACCTCTCAAGGGGTCTCTAGCATAAAAGGTGCAGAGCCATGCACAAACCACTGTTAGGGTCCCGCTACACGCTTCATTGTCCCAGCGATCCCACCAATGATCCAACGTGGATGATGAACTCTGGCTATAAAATACTTCTCAGTGACAAGATGATATATTATCATTATTTTGCTTTTAGTTTGTCCTTTCCGCTAGAGGCGGAAACACTATATAAAATACATCAACGTGATTCTGCTCTTTAGACTTGAAGGTCTGGAGCGTAATTGACTTCACCTACACATTATTCTTGAGACAGATTAGCTCAGGATCTCATAAACAGCCATTAAGGCTGAATGATAGTATTGATAGTTTGACACCTTTCTTGCTTTTCCTGTTCTGCCAGAGACATTTTCCTGTCCAGATATACATAATAAGCAAATAAAGGACATATTTTAAGGTCAAACACAGCTGCATTACAATAGGTGTCAAACTTAGTTTTACTTTCCTTCGTCCTAACATTTTGTTTTTGAAGAGCAGTGTTATTTGACACAAGCCTGTCAGTCATCAACTACAAATCAGTTTCTGTATTCCTATTTTAGGCTGAAACCAGGGACAGATTTACGAGATTTCATTCAAAATATTCCGGCAGCTGAAAATCCTACTTTATATATCTCTGTCGTGAATGTTAAAGGAAAAGCATATGGCATATTTCTACCATATATAACAAAATAATTTAGGGAAAAAAGTAATTTTGCCAAGTATTATATTTTGTTATTACGTAATGCAGTGGTCCCCAACCTATTTGACTTTTGACCTTGAGAGAGATTAGAGAGAGGGTCGCGAGCCACATTCAGCTCCCACCCACTTCAAAGTAGTATCAACGAAAACCCCCATTACAGGTACAGTTGTGGCCAAAAGTATTGACACCCCTGCAATTCTGTCAGATAATAGTTTCTTCCTGAAAATGATTGCAAACACAAATTCTTTGGTATTATTATCTTCATTTAATTTGTCTTAAATGAAAAAACACAAAAGAGAATGAAGCAAAAAGCAAAACATTGATCATTTCACACAAAACTCCAAAAATGGGCAAGACAAAAGTCTTGGCACCCTCAGCCTAATACTTGGTTGCACAACCTTTAGCCAAAATAACTGCGACCAACCGCTTCCGGTAACCATCAATGAGTTTCTTACAATGCTCTGCTGGAATTTTAGACCATTCTTCTTTGGCAAACTGCTCCAGGTCCCTGATATTTGAAGGGTGCCTTCTCCAAACTGCCATTTTTAGATCTCTCCACAGGTGTTCTATGGGATTCAGGTTTGGACTCATTGCTGGCCACCTTAGAAGTCTCCAGTGCTTTCTCTCAAACCATTTTCTAGTGCTTTTTGAAGTGTGTTTTGGGTCATTGTCCTGCTGGAAGACCCATGACCTCTGAGGGAGACCCAGCTTTCTCACACTGGGCCCTACATTATGCTGCAAAATGTATTGGTAGTCTTCAGACTTCATATGCCATGCACACGGTCAAGCAGTCCAGTGCCAGAGGCAGTAAAGCAACCCCAAAACATCAGGGAACCTCCGCCATGTTTGACTGTAGGGACCGTGTTCTTTTCTTTGAATGCCTCTTTTTTTCTCCTGTAAACTCTATGTTGATGCCTTTGCCCAAAAAGCTCTACTTTTGTCTCATCTGACCAGAGAACATTCTTCCAAAACGTTTCAGGCTTTTTCAGGTAAGTTTTGGCAAACTCCAGCCTGGCTTTTTTTATATCTCGGGGTAAGAAGTGGGGTCTTCCTGGGACTCCTACCATACAGTCCCTTTTCATTCAAATCCCGACGGATAGTACGGGTTGACACTGTTGTACCCTCAGACTGCAGGGCAGCTTGAACTTGTTTGGATGTTAGTCGAGGTTCTTTATCCAACATCCGCACAATCTTGTGTAGAAATCTCTTGTCAATTTTTCTTTTCCGTCCACATCTAGGGAGGTTAGCCACAGTGCCATGGGCTTTAAACTTTTTGATGACACTGCGCATGGTAGACACAGGAACATTCAGGTCTTTGGAGATGGACTTGTAGCCTTGAGATTGCTCATGCTTTCTCACAATTTGGTTTCTCAAGTCCTCAGACAGTTCTTTGGACTTCTTTCTTTTCTCCATGCTCAATGCGGTACACACAAGGACACAGGACAGAGGTTGAGTCAACTTTAATCCATGTCAACTGGCTGCAAGTGTGATTTAGCTATTGCCAACACCTGTTAGGTGCCACAGGTAAGTTACAGGTTGTCACGCTCGCGCCTTGGCTGAATGGCCCGAGCCGGGGGGTTGTGGCCCTACTGTGCCACAGACCAGACTACCCTGGAAGGGGCGTGACTGCGACAGCTACCTTGGTCTTCACTGGAGCCTCTGATGGTGAGGTCAGGCTTGTGCGGCAGATAGCTGTCGGGTGCCACTCCAGGGTGGTGTCTGGCTGTGGCTGCTGATCCCACTTGGAGACAAGTCACTTGGACAGGTGTGACTGACAGGCAGGCTGAGACACAGGGCAAGAAGGTATGACAGACACTGGGCAAGCAGGCGTGGCTTGGAGACACTGGGCAAGCAGGCGTGGCTTGGAGACACTGGTTAGGCAGGCACGGCTTGAGACACAGGACAGGCGGGCACGGCTTGAGACACAGGACAGGCGGGCACGGCTTGAGACACAGGACAGGTAGGGACCTGTTCACACAGCAGGTGCAGGTATGGATGCAGGCAGGCAGGAGTGGAATATGAAGGAACAGGTTTGGACCTGTTCACACAGGAGGTGCAGGTGAAGGCAGGAGTGCAGAGAGAAGCTGCAGAGAGAGGTTCTGCAGCGGCAGCAGGAGGGGAGCAAAGCTGAACCACAAGGTCTGTGGAGAGAAGCTGCAGCAGGAGGTTCCGCAGCGGCGGCAGGACTGGAGCAAAGCGGAACCACAAGGTCTGTGGAGAGAAGCTGCAGCAAGAGGTTCTGCAGCGGCAGCAGGACTGGAGCAAAGCAGAACCACAAGGTCTGTGGAGAGAAGCTGCAGCAAGGGGTTCTGCAGTGGCAGCAGGAATGGAGCAAAGCTGAACCACAAGGTCTGTGGAGAGAAGCTGCAGCAAGAGGTTCTGCAGCAGCAGCAGGAATGGAGCAATGCTGAACCACAAGGTCTGTGGAGAGAAGCTGCAGCAAGAGGTTCTGCAGCGGCAGCAGGAATGGAGCAATGCTGAACCACAAGGTCTGTGGAGAGAATCTGCAGCAAGAGGTTCTGCAGCGGCAGCAGGAATGGAGCAAAGCAGAACCACAAGGTCTGTGGAGAGAAGCTGCATTAAGAGTTTCTGCAGCGGCAGCAGGAATGGAGCAAAACAGAACGACAAGGTCTGTGGAGAGAAGCTGCAGCAAGAGGTTCTGCAGCGGCAGCAGGAGCCATGCAGACAGAGCGGCTAAGGAGCCGTGCAGACAGAGCGCCTAGGGAGCCGAGCAGACAGAGTTGCAAGGGTGCAGACGCACAGATAGGGAGGACACAAGGAAAGACACGGCAGAGAAGGAACCACGGACAAGGAGACTGACAGACAAAGGTAAGACAGAGTTCAGACAGAGACACGGGGACAAAGACACAAGGACCAGGATATTCTGCCTCCTGGCGGGCGGACAGAGAACAGACAAGGCACTGGGTACAAGACTCAAGGACCAGGATATTCTGCCTCCTGGCAGGCTGACAAGATACAAAGCAAGACTAGGAGAAAACCTCCAGAGAAGGAGATACACAGAACAGGGCCTGGCTTCCTCAGCAGCAAGATACTAACTGAGATTAGACATTGCTCAGGCAATGTTTCAGTGGGTGTGTCGGAGCTAAATAGCCAAGGGCTCAAGGTGATTGGTCAGGGACAGATTACACAGGTGCACCCTGACTGCATAAGAACCAGAGAGTTCTGGCGCCGCCCCCCTATACACACATAGCCAGGAAACATACAGAAGAGCAGAGGTACAGAGTACGGAACACAGGGCTGGCAACAGACAGAATTCACAGCATGACCCGGAACAGTGAGTAAGTTGATGTGCGGCGGGGGATGGGAGGCCATGCAGTGACGCCAGCAGGGTTGTTACACAGGTGCTGTTAATTACACAAATTAGAGAAGCATCACATGATTTTTCGAACAGTGCCAATACTTTTGTCCACCCTCTTTTTTATGTTTGGTGTGGAATTACACTCACTGGCCACTTTATTAGGTACACCTGTCCAACTGTGTGTTAAGACTTAATTTCTAATCAGCCAATCACATGGCGGCAACTCAGTGCATTTAGGCATGTAGACATGGTCAAGACAATCTCCTGCAGTTCAAACCGAGCATCAGTATGGGGAAGAAAGGTGATTTGAGTGCCTTTGAACGTGGCATGATTGTTGGTGCCAGAAGGGCTGGTCTGAGTATTTCAGAAACTGCTGATCTACTGGGATTTTCACGCACAACCATCTCTAGGGTTTACAGAGAATGGTCCGAAAAAGAAAAAAAATCCAGTGAGCGGCAGTTCTGTGGCCGGAAATGCCTTGTTGATGCCAGAGGTCAGAGGAGAATGGGCATACTGGTTCGAGCTGATAGAAAGGCAACAGTGACTCAAATTGCCACCCGTTACAACCAAGGTAGGCAGAAGAGCATCTCTGAACGCACAGTGCGTCGAACTTTGAGGCAGATGGGCTACAGCAGCAGAAGACCACACTGGGTACCACTCCTCTCAGCTAAGAACAGGAAACTGAGGCTACAATTTGCACAAGCTCATCGAAATTGGACAGTAGAAGATTGGAAAAACGTTGCCTGGTCTGATGAGTCTCGATTTCTGCTGTGACATTCGGATGGTAGGGTCAGAATTTGGCGTAAACAACATGAAAGCATGGATCCATCCAGCCTTGTATCAACGGTTCAGGCTGGTGGTGGTGGTGTCATGGTGTGGGGAATTTTTTCTTGGCACTCTTTGGGCCCCTTGGTACCAATTGAGCATCGTTGCAACGCCACAGCCTACCTGAGTATTGTTGCTGACCATGTCCATCCCTTTATGACCACAATGTACCCAACATCTGATGGCTACTTTCAGCAGGATAATGCGCCATGTCATAAAGCTCGAATCATCTCAGATTGGTTTCTTGAACATGACAATGAGTTCACTGTACTCAAATGGCCTCCTCAGTCACCAGATCTCAATCCAATAGAGCATCTTTGGGATGTGGTGGAACGGGAGATTCGCATCAGGGATGTGCAGCCGACAAATCTGCGCCAACTGTGTGATGCCATCATGTCAATATGGTCCAAAATCTCTGAGGAATGCTTCCAGCACCTTGTTGAATCTCTGCCACGAAGAATTGAGGCAGTTCTGAAGGCAAAAGGGGGTCCAACCCGTTACTAGCATGGTGTACCTAATAAAGTGGCCAGTGAGTGTATATCCAATTTGGCTTTAGGACAATTCTTTTTGTGTTTTTTTCATATAAGACAAATTAAATGAAGATAATAATACCAAAGAATTTGTGTCTGCAATCATTTTCAGGAAGAAACTGACTATTATCTGACAGAATTGCAGGGGTGTCAATCCTTTTGGTCACAACTGCATAATGATAACCAAAGCTTTTCCACAGAAATCACTCCAAAGCAGTACACTGAGATCCAGGGGTTCCCACAATAGCCCCATTCAGTATTCTCCCATGAAGGACTCCCAGCACATTGTCACTTCCAGCTTTGTGCACCCCCTCTAACAGGTAGTATCATCCTCCAGCGTACCATATCTAAAACATCTGTAAACCCTTAACCAGTAAAATGCATCCAGATCTGCTCTTCTGTGCAGGTCTATTAAAAAATTCATGATTTGGATATGTACTCTTTATACCCGTTTGCTACACTTGGACCTAAAGCACCAAGCTGGCTGAAAGTCGTGAGCCACAATTCATGGGACCGCAAGCCACATGTGGCTCCCGAGCTACAGGTTGGGGACCCCTGATGTAATGTATGGCTCTGTTCACACTATCATTCACACTAACATCATGATTAATGATGGTCAAACCCCTGGATGTTCAGGTAGGGCATGTTCGGCCAAGCAGTTAAAAAAAAAGTTCAGTTCGGGTACGAGAACAGTGCATGACAGTGTGGCAAACACTGCCTCTGATTGTCGGTAAGATCATTACCGCCAGTCAGAGCACTGCAGCTCCTTTGCTGTCAGATGAAAGTGTGAGCCCACAGCTCTATCCAGAGGTAAAAAGTTTACCTACAGTCACAGGCTGATGGAACTACTACGTGCATTAACGTATGCCTGCTGTAGCAGCTAACAGTGAGAGCAGACGCCGCAGATGGGTGTATTCATTGACCGGTGCCTCCACTATAAATAATTTTAAAAAATGGCGTGCGGTTCCCATGTATTTTTTATAATCAGCCTAGCAAAACTGACAGCTGCAGGCTGATACCCTCAGCTGTCAGCGTTAGCAAGGTTGGTGGTTATCAAGAAAAGAGAGGTCCCCACACCATTTTTTAAAATTATTTAAATAAATAATTTCAAAAAACGGCATGGGTTCACTACACCTTCTTTACAACCAGCCAAACTAAAGCAGACAGCTGCTGGCAGTTGTTCTCGGGCTGGTAAGGGGCCATGGATATTACCCCCCACCTAAAAATAGCGACCCTCAGCTACTCCAGAAAAGGTACATCTATTATATGCACCAATTCTGGCACTTTGCTCAGCTCTTCCCATTTGCCCTCTGGTGGTGGCAAGTGGGATAATATCTGTGGGGTTGATGTCACCTTTGTATTGTCCGGTGACATCAAGCCCATGGCTTAGTAGTGGAGAGGTGTCTATAAGATGCCTATCCATTACTAATCCTATAGTTATATTTGTAAATTAAAACACAGCAAGAATAAAGTCCTTTATTTGAAATAAAAATGAGCAGAGTTTTAATTTTACTTTTTTATTTAAAAACTAGCTGAAGAGCCCAGCGCTGCCCGGGCATAGTAACTAACTGTGGTTAGTTTTAACAAATTATAATTATCCTCCATCCCATAGTCCCGTGCCCATATACCCATCATACATATCCACCATCCCATAGGCCCATGCCCATATACCCATCATACATATCCTCCATCCCATAGTCGAGTGCCCATATACAGTTGTGGCCAAAAGTATTGACACCCCTGCAATTCTGTCAGATAATACTCAGTTTCTTCCTGAAAATGATTGCAAACACAAATTCTTTGGTATTATTATCTTCATTTAATTTGTCTTATATGAAAAAACACAAAAAGAATTGTCCTAAAGCCAAATTGGATATAATTCCACACCAAACATAAAAAAGAGGGAGGACAAAAGTATTGGCACTGTTCAAAAAATCATGTGATGCTTCTCTAATTTGTGTAGTGTAATTAACAGCACCTGTAACTTACCTGTGGCACCTAACAGGTGTTGGCAATAACTAAATCACACTTGCAGCCAGTTGACATGGATTAAAGTTGACTCAACCTCTGTCCTGTGTCCTTGTGTTTACCACATTGAGCATGGAGAAAAGAAAGAAGACCAAAGAACTGTCTGAGGACTTGAGAAACCAAATTGTGAGGAAGCATGAGCAATCTCAAGGCTACAAGTCCATCTCCAAAGACCTGAATGTTCCTGTGTATACTGTGCGCAGTGTCATCAAAAAGTTTAAAGCCCATGGCACTGTGGCTAACCTCCCTAGATGTGGACGGAAAAGAAAAATTGACAAGAGATTTCTACGCAAGATTGTGCGAATGTTGGAGAAAGAACCTCGACTAACATCCAAACAAGTTCAAGCTGCCCTGCAGTCCGAGGGTACAACAGTGTCAACCCGTACTATCCGTCGGCATCTGAATGAAAAGGGACTGTATGGTAGGAGACCAAGGAAGACCCCACTTCTTACCACGAGATATAAAAAAGCCAAGCTGGAGTTTGCCAAAACTTACCTGAAAAAGCCTGAAACGTTTTGGAAGAATGTTCTCTGGTCAGATGAGACAAAAGTAGAGCTTTTTGGGCAAAGGCATCAACATAGAGTTTACAGGAGAAAAAAAGAGGCATTCAAAGAAAAGAACACGGTCCCTACAGTCAAACATGGCGGAGGTTCCCTGATGTTTTGGAGTTGCTTTACTGACTCTGGCACTGGACTGCTTGACCGTGTGCATGGCATTATGAAGTCTGAAGACTACCAATAAATTTTGCAGCATAATGTAGGGCCCAGTGTGAGAAAGCTGGGTCTCCCTCAGAGGTCATGGGTCTTCCAGCAGGACAATGACCCAAAACACACTTCAAAAAGCACTAGAAAATGGTTTGAGAGAAAGCACTGGAGACTTCTAAGGTGGCCAGCAATGAGTGCAGACCTGAATCCCATAGAACACCTGTGGAGAGATCTAAAACTGGCAGTTTGGAGAAGGCACCCTTCTAATATCAGGGACCTGGAGCAGTTTGCCAAAGAAGAATGGTCTAAAATTCCAGCAGAGCATTGTAAGAAACTCATCGATGGTTACCGGAAGCGGTTGGTCACAGTTATTTTGGCTAAAGGTTGTGCAACCAAGTATTAGGCTGAGGGTGCCAATACTTTTGTCTGGCCCATATTTTGGAGTTTTGTGTGAAATGATCAATGTTTTGCTTTTTGTTTCATTCTCTTTTGTGTTTTTTCATTTAACACGAATTAAATGAAGATAATAATACCAAAGAATTTGTGTTTGCAATCATTTTCAGGAAGAAACTGAGTATTATCTGACAGAATTGCAGGGGTGTCAATACTTTTGGCCACAACCATACCCATCACACATCCTCCATCACATAGTCTCATGCCCATATACCCATCATACATATTCTCCATCCAAGAGTCCCATGCCCATATACCCATCATACATATTTGCCATCCCATAGTCGAGTGCCCAAATACCCATCACACATCCTTCATCTCATAGTCCCATGCCCAAATACCCATCATACATATCCTCCATCCTATAGTCCCGTGCCCATATACCCATCATACATATCCACCATCCCATAGTCCCATGCACATATACTCGTTATACATATCCTCCATCCCATAGTCCAGTGCCCATATATTCATCACGCATCCTCCATCCCATAGTCAACCATTATGACATCATAATGAGCGGGGGGGCTTGCAACCTATGATGACATGAGCGTCGCCATGGCAACCATTATGACATCATAATGAGGGGCGGGGCTTGTTACACACACACTTTTTCCCCATTATGTAGATAGGGGCAAAATTGTTTGGTGAATTGGAAAGCACAGGGTTAAAATTTCACCTCACAACATAGCTTAGGACGCTCTCGGGGTCCAGACGTGTGACTGTGCCAAATTTTGTGGCTATAGCTGCGACGGTGCGGATGCCAATCCCAGACATACACACACACATACACACATACATACATACACACACTTGAGCTTTATATATTAGATAACAAATACAATTATACTCACCTAACATCCATTTCATTGAAGCCATCATCTCCTGTAAAAAAAGCAAGCATAAAAACAACCATATCCCTGCCCTGTCCGTTGTTCTGTCCCACGCCATGTCAGCAATAAATAGTTTTCAACCTGGATGGTGCCAAGATGTGGCTGTCGAGGCTAAAAACCACTGGAGAATGAGCTACTGCGAGTGCAGCATCAGTGACTAGCAATGAAGTTATCGAGGTTACCGCTGGTCACTGAGGCTGCAATCCCAGCCAGGCCACTGAAGTGCGGTGACCTCAGTGAGATCACCGCTAGCACAGTGATAAAAAGTCTCATGGTACAGAGCTGCACTCAGTGAATTCACACGCTGCAGTGTTTCAGAGTAAAGCATACAGTTGTGGCCAAAAGTATTGACACCCATGCAATTCTGTCAGATAATACTCAGTTTCTTCCTGAAAATGATTGCAAACACAAATTCTTTCGTATTATTATCTTCATTTAATTTGTCTTAAATGAAAAAACACAAAAAGAATTGTCCTAAAGCCAAATTGGATATAATTCCACACCAAACATAAAAAGAGGGTGGACAAAAGTATTGGCACTGTTTGAAAAATCATGTGATGCTTCTCTAATTTGTGTAATTAACAGCACCTGTAACTTACCTGTGGCACCTAACAGGTGTTGGCAATAACTAAATCACACTTGTAGCCAGTTGACATGGATTAAAGTTGACTCAACCTCTGTCCTGTGTCCTTGTGTGTACCACATTGAGCATGGAGAAAAGAAAGAAGACCAAACAACTGTCTGAGGACTTGAGAAACCAAATTGTGAGGAAGCATGAGCAATCTCAAGGCTACAAGTCCATCTCCAAAGACCTGAATGTTCCTGTGTCTACCGTTCGCAGTGTCATCAAGAAGTTTAAAGCCCATGACACTGTGGCTAACCTCCCTAGATGTGGATGGAAAAGAAAAATTGACAAGAGATTTCTATGCAAGATTGTGCAGATGTTGGATAAAGAACCTCGACTAAGATCCAAACAAGTTCAAGCTGCCCTGCTGTCCGAGGGTACAGCAGTGTCCACTTGTACTATCCGTCGGCATCTGAATGAAAAGTGACTGTATGGTAGGAGACCCAGGAAGACCCCACTTCTTACCCCGAGACATAAAAAAGCCAGGCTGGAGTTTGCCAAAACTTACCTGAAAAAGCCTAAAACGTTTTGGAAGAATGTTCTCTGGTCAAATGAGACAAAAGTAGAGCTTTTTGGGCAAAGGCATCAACATAGAGTTAACAGGAGGAAAAAAGAGGCATTCAAAGAAAAGAACACGGTCCCTACAGTCAAACATGGCGGAGGTTCCCTGATGTTTTCGGGTTGCTTTACTGCCTCTGGCACTGGACTGCTTGACCGTGTGCATGGCATTATGAAGTCTGAAGACTACCAATACATTTTGCAGCATAATGTAGGGCCCAGTGTGAGAAAGCTGGGTCTCCCTCAGAGGTCATGGGTCTTCCAGCAGGACAATGACCCAGAACACACTTCAAAAAGCACTAGAAAATGGTTTGAGAGAAAGCACTGGAGACTTCTAAGGTGGCCAGCAATGAGTCCAGACCTGAATCCCATAGAACACCTGTGGAGAGATCTAAGAATGGCAGTTTGGAGAAGGCACCCTTCAAATATCAGGGACCAGGAGCAGTTTGCCAAAGAAGAATGGTCTAAAATTCCAGCAGAGCATTGTAAGAAGCTCATTGACGGTTACCAGAAGCGGTTGGTCACAGTTATTTTGGCTAAAGGTTGTGCAACCAAGTATTAGGCTGAGGGTGCCAATACTTTTGTCTGGCCCATATTTTGGAGTTTTGTGTGAAATGATCAATGTTTTGCTTTTTGCTTCATTCTCTTTTGTGTTTTTTCATTTAAGACAAATTAAATGAAGATAATAATACCAAAGAATTTGTATTTGCAATCATTTTCAGGAAGAAACTGAGTATTATCTGACAGAATTGCAGGGGTGTCAATGCTTTTGGCCACAACTGTACATACATGACTGTGATTGTACAGACAGGGGCTGATACATGCTGCCCAAACCATGGGCTGACAGGTTCCCTTTAATGAAATTCCAGAATGAAAGTTTAATAAACAGAACTCCAAAATATCAAATTCCAAACCTTTAACACACCTTCCAACTTGATAAAAGAGAATCTGTTGCCAAGATCAACTCTATATGGTTATGCAGGTCATAGAAAGTTGAATAAAATGATCCCTTGATATCTGTAATCTGATGTCTTATTCCAGAGAAATTCACATTTTTCTTAATATGAAAATGAGTTGTTAAGATCTATGGGTCAGACATAGATCTCCCTGAGAATCTGCCTCCAGAGCTAAAGGGGGAGATATCAGTGTAAGGAGACATGTAATAATTGATAGTGCACTCTCCTGATGTACATGTCTCACACTGGCAAAGCCCTCTTTTATTTATAATAAATGCTCAGTATAATCTGATATCCACATTGATGCCTTGATGTTAAACTGTAATATATAATTGGCTCACATTTTTAGTGTAATATGCCCCACTTTAATGGGACTAGTTGGTAGCATATATGACTAGGATCAAGATTTAAGTCTTGTGGCCGCCAAAGCTGTGGTCGATGCAATGACTATACAGTTGAAACTAGAAGTTTACATCCACTATACAAAAAGACACTTCTGCATGTTTTTCTCAATATCTGACATGCAGGCTCGGTCTGGCCTGGCGCGGTACCGAGTAAATGCACGGTGGGCCCAGAGGGTCGCTGGGTGCCCTTTAAAAATGCTGCCCCTTTAAGTGCGTGGGCCCTTTTAAAGCGTGTCCCATGATTTGAAGGGACGCGCGCGTGCACATACCATAGCGCGAGGCGGCGTGGGCCCAGCATACCCCCCGTCTGAGGTGCTGACGCGGCGTCGGGCGACCCCCTTGCTGGCACTGGGTCTCTCTGATGACTCACCCAGCCCCATGACTCACCTCAGCGCTGTTCTTGCTGGGCGGTGAAACGCCCCACGCTCTGCTTTCCGGCTCTGTAGCTGGCTGATTAATAGCATAGCAGCCAGCGTGTGAGAGAAGAGGACGCCGTCGAGCTCCGCTCTCCCTGCTGCTCCCGCTCCTACTCTGCTCTGGTCCGGTGAGTAGAGTCTAGAGTGAGTGGGTGACGGGTGGTCTGTGTCCCTGGAGAGGAGGGGAAACAAAGTCTCCATGGTAGAGGCCAGAGGGGTCCGGAGGAGGAAGAGGAGGCCAGAGGGGTCCAGAGGAGGCCAGAGGGGTCCAGAGGAGGAAGAGGAGGCCAGAGGGGTCCAGAGGAGGAAGAGGAGGCCAGAGGGGTCTGGAGGAGGAAGAGGAGGGAAGAGAAAGAGGAGGCCAGAGGGGTCCAGAGGAGGCCAGAGGAGGAAGAGGAGGGAAGAGGAGGCCAGAGGGGTCCAGAGGAGGAAGAGGAGGCCAGAGGGGTCTGGAGCAGGAAGAGGAGGGAAGAGGGGTCCGGAGGAGGAAGAGGAGGACAGAGGGGTCAGGAGGAGGGAAGAGGGGTCCGGAGGAGGCCAGAGGGGTCTGGAGGAGGAAGAGGAGGCCAGAGGGGTCCAGAGGGGTCTGGAGGCGGAAGAGGAGGCCAGAGGGGTCCAGAGGAGGAAGAGGAGGCCAGAGGGGTCCAGAGGAGGAAGAGGAAGCCAGAGGGGTCTGGAGCAGGAAGAGGAGGGAAGAGGGGTCCGGAGGAGGAAGAGGAGGCCAGAGGGGTCAGGTGGAGGGAAGAGGGGTCCGGAGGAGGCCAGAGAGGTCCGGAGGAGGAAGAGGAGGCCAGAGGCGGGAGGAGGGGTCTGGAGAAGTAAGAGGAGGCCAGAGAGGTCTGGAGGAGGAAGAGAAAGGAAGAGGGGTCCAGAGGAGGAAGAGGCCTGTGCTGTATATCATGTGGGGCTGTGCTGTATACCATGGTGCTGTATACCATGTGCTGCTGTGCTGCATACCATGTGATGCTGTGCTTTATACCATGTGGGCCTGTGCTATATACCATGTGGGCCTGTGCTTTATACCATGTGGGCCTGTGCTTTATAACATGTGGGGCTGTGCTTTATACCATGTGGGGCTGTGCTGTATACCAATGGGGGGCTGTGCTATATACCAATGGGGGGATCTGCTGTATACCAATGGGGGGCTGTGCTGTGTACCATGTGGGCCTGTGCTTTATACCATGTGGGGCTGTGCTTAATACCATGTGGGCCGTGCTGTATACCAATGAGGGGCTGTGCTGTATACCAATGGGGGGCTGTGCTGTATGCCATGGTGCTGTGCTATATACCATGTGGGGCTGTGCTATATACCATGTGGAGCTGTGTTATATACTATGAGGCTGTGTTATATACCATGGGGGGTACATTATACATTATATTCTATGGGGGAGGCTGTGTAATATAATATGGGGGGCTACATTATATTCTATGGGGAGGTGGGCTGTATTATATTCTATTCGGGGCTACATTATATTCTATGGGGGGGCTGTATAATCTTTACTATATTCTATGGTGGTGATCGCATCATTCTATGAAGGGGCTACATTATATTATATGAGGAGGCTACATTGTATTCTACGGGGGGCTGCATTATATTTTATGGGGGCTAGATTATATTGTAGGGGGGCTTTATTATACTTCATGAGGAGGCTACATTATATTCTATTGGGGCTGCATTATACTATATGAGGAGGGCTACATTGTATTCTATGGAGGGGCTACATTACACTATATAAGGGGCTGCCATATATTCTATGGAGGGGCTGCATTATACTATATGAGGGGGGCTGCATTATATTCTATGCGGGGTTACATTGTATTCTGTGGGGTGGCTACATTATGCCCTAAGGGGTGGCTGCATTATACTATAAGAGGGGGGCTGCATTATATTCTATGGGGGTTACATTATATTGTATGGCAAGGCTGCATTATACTCTGTGGGGTGGCTGCATTATGTTATATGTGGGCTGCATTATACTGTATCGAGGACTATGGGGAATACATTATACTATATGAAGAACTATGGGGTGCATTATACTATGGGAAGTGAATTGTACTACATGGATGACTGGCGGTCTATTATACTATATGGAGCACTATGAGGAGTGCATTAAACTATATGGAGGACTGAGCAGTGTATTTTAATATATGAAGGACTGAGGAGTGTATTATACTATATGGAGGACTATGGGGCAGAATATATTATATGGAGGACTATGGGGGACATTATATTATATGGAAACTGTAGATGTGCTGCTGATAACATGATACTGTATGGGGACAGATTAATCCATTAGTGATTGTTCTGTCCCCATCATTCTTTCTCAGACGGTGGAAAGAGGCCGGGAAACACGTGTTGAACGACTTCAATATTGTCGATCACACTGATTCAGCGTCCTGAACTCAGCGCATGTAACTACAACTGAAATGCTTCTGTGTGATGTGCAATATGTTAGCATTTGGGGCCCCATTTTAAAATTGGCCTAGGGCCCCACTTTGCCTAAATCTGGTGGTTTTAGGAAGTTTCGTCCCCAGCAATTTGCCCCCAGCAGTTCGCCCCAGGTACATTTCGCCCCCGCACATTTCGCCCCCAGCAGTTCGCCCCCGGATTTTTCGCCCCCAGCAGTTTGCCCCTGGGTGTTTCACCCCCCAGCAGTTCGCCCCCGGATGTTTCGCCCCTAGATTTTTCGCCCCAGCAGTTCACCCCCGGATATTTCGCAATATAGGCAAAACATGGCAAAACAGGGTACACACATCCGGGGGTGAACTGCCCGGGGTTAAAAATCTGGGGGCAAAATATCCGGGGGTGAACTGCTGGGGGTGAAAAATCCAGGGGCGAAACATCCGGGGGGCGAACTGCTGGGGGCGAAACACCCGGGGGCCAACTGCTGGGGGCGAAATATCCGGGGGCGAACTGCTGGGGGCGAAAAATCCAGGGGCGAAACATCCGGGGGCGAACTGCTGGGGGCGAAATATGCGGGGGCGAACTGCTGGGGACAAACATCCGGGTGCGAACTGCTGGGGGCAAACTGCTGGGGGCGAAACATCCAAATCCCAAATCTGGCCCTGGTCATACACATGACATGATGCAGCATCACTGATCACAATCTCTGCCAGTGCCTCCAAGATAAGATACACACACACCACACTCTTATATGGCCTAATATGTCATATGAGGCCAGTATACCAACCGTACAGACCGCACTATCATCCTCCTGTATGCCGTACATAGGCAGAGAGTGCGGTCTGTACAGAGGCAACACTCTGTATGTCTTATAGGGGGCCTAATAGGAGGCCAACACTCAGTATGTCTTATAGGGGGCCTAATAGGAGGCCGACACTCAGTATGTTTTATAGGGGGCCTAATAGGAGGCCGATAGTCTGTATGTCTTATAGGGGGCCTAATAGGAGACTAACAGTCTGTAAGTCTTATAGGGGGCCTAATAGGAGGCCAACACTCAGTATGTCTTATAGGGGGCCTAACAGGAGGCCGACACTCAGTATGTTTTATAGGGGGCCTAATAGGAGGCCGATAGTCTGTATGTCTTATAGGGGGCCTAATAGGAGACTAACAGTCTGCATGTCTCATAGGAGGCTTAATAGGAGGCTCACAGTCTATATGTCTTATAGGGGGCCTAATAGGAGGATGACACTCTGTCTTATAGGGGGCGTAATAGGAGGCCGACAGTCTGCATGTCATATACGAGGCCAATATGCCGTACATACCGCAATATCGGCATCCTATATACTGTACATACCACACTCTCAGCCTCTTATAGAAAGTATCTGTTGTAGGAGACCGAGAGTATGGTCTGTATGTGATATAGGATGCCAAGAGTACAGTGTGTACGATATATAGGAGGCTGAAAGCGTTCTCTTTTGCACACTGTACAGCTTGCTAAAAGGCACACGTTTTAGTGGGAGAGGCAAAAAATTAACACATAATAAAACCATTTATGGTAGCCATGGGGTGGGCCCCTAGAGTCAATTCCCCTGGTGGGCCCTAGGCACCCCAGTCCAACCCTGCTGACATGAAATCAGAATAAACCTTTCCTATTTTAGGTCAAATAGGATTACCATCATTATTAATATTTGCCAAATGCTTGGATAATGACAGAGAGAGAATGTTTTAAGGCATTTTTATAACTTACTGTAAAGCCAAAAGTTTACATACATACATACCCTCTCTCATTATTCTGGCATTTGGCAAATATTAATAATTATAGTAATCCTAATTGATCTAAAACGAGAAAGGTTTATTCTGATTTCATGTCAGATATTGAGAAAAACATGCAGATGTGTCTTTTTATATAGTGCATGTAAACTTCTAGTTTCAACAGTAGATGTCTAATTAATGCCAATGTGTAATATAGTCTCCGGGTAAACTTATTCTACAGCTGACACATATACTTACCATTCTCTATATTATTGCATGCTGGCTTGGGCGCACGTACATGCATTGCTGTTTTGCAGTGGAGGGGTGCTCTGCAAATATGATGCATTGTCTGGGCAACGGGTCCGGTCAGCTGAACAGATCATGTGACCGGATGACACACATTGAGCGCCGCCTCCTCTGTGATGCCAAATACGTACCTAGACACATACCTTGTGCATCCCATTCATTTAATTCACACAATCACTATATAACACTCACTTATTCGTTGCGTGCCTACCTCCTGACGTGGTGTCACGCATGTCGAGGTTCCAGCAGCAGTGCGGCACTTCTTAGGACTATGGCCACAGGTAATAGATCATCTCCCTAACTGATTACTGTCACACCTGTTCTCAATCAAGAAATCACTTAAATAGGACCTGCCTGACAAAGTTATGTAGACCAATAGAGCCTCAAAAGCTAGACATCATGCAAAGAAAGTCTGGAACAAATTAGAAACAAAGTAATTGAGATCGATCAGTCTGGAAAAATGTTATAAAACTATTTATCCAGCTTTGGAACACCAGCAAACCACAGTCAGAGCCATTATCCACAAATGGTAAAACATGGAACAGTGGTGAACCTTGCCAGGCCGGCCAAGATTACCCCAAAGAACTGAAGGCCTCACTTGTCTCAGTTAAGGTCAGTGTTCATGACTTCTCCATAAGAAAGAGACTGGGCAAAAAGACCAAAAACCACTGCTGAGCAATAAGAACATAAAGGCTTGTTTCAGTTTTGCCAGGAAACATCTGTCATGACTCTGTTGTTGGGTGTCCCAGGACCATGGGTTCCTTCCCTGTCCCTAAGGCTAGGTGCGCCCTAGCTCATCAAGTTCCCCTGATTACTTCTGATGCTGAAGATGTTGTGACCACGTACCTTGCCCTAGTTCCTGAATCCGCCTTCAGTCTGTACCTCCCCAAGGGAAGAGGGGAGTAGTAGTGTACCACAATACACCAACCAGACTAACAAAGTAATATGAACAGGGATAAAGAAAAATACCAGGGAATGGAGAATGGGGTTAAACCAAAGTAGAAGAAGAAAAGGAATTATCACACACTCAGAACCTAGCAACAGTCACAGATAAATCCATCAAACGCCTTCTCCATCAACAACCATGCCTTCTCCACTTCTCTACCAACCTTCTCTACGACCACCAACAACCTCCAGCCATGCAGCATAAGCACTCTCTGACAATGAGTGCTCGACAGGGTCCAGATTATATAAGAGATGGGAGTGGCTAACAGTATACAGCTGAGAGTATTAATGCAGCAAAGCTTTCAGAAGCTCTCAACTGAGCAGATTAACCCTGCACTGATAAAATAAACTTACGCCATTTAATATGAAGGTGAAGTGTTTCTAATCAGTGCACGAGTCAGAGAAATCAGACGCTGCGGCCTTCTGGCTCCTCTCTGTCATGGTAAACCCATGACAACATCTTGATGGCCCCCAGCCTTTTGGGAGAATACTCTGTGGACAAAACAAGACAAAAGTTGAACATTTTGGAAGGTGTATGTCCCTTTACATCTGGTGTAGCAGTAACACATCATTTCAGAAAAGGAACATCATGCCAACAATAAAATATGGTGATGGTAGTGTGATGGTTTGGGGCTGTTTTGCTGCTTCAGGACCTGGAAGACTTGCTGTGGTAAATGGAACCATAAATTCTGCTGTCTGCCAAAAAATCCTGAAGACAACTGTAAGGCCGTGATCTCAAGCTGAAACACCCTTGGATTATTCAGTAGGACAAGGATCCCAAACACACCAGCAAGCTCACATCTGAATGGCTTAAGAAAATTAAAATTAAGACTTTGGAGTGGCCTAGTCAAAGTCCTCGCCTTAATCCTATTGAGATGCTGTGGCATAACCTTAAAAAGACGGTTCACGCTATGAAACCCTCCAATGTGGCTGAAATACAACAATTCTGCAAAGATGAGTGTGCCAAAATCCCTCCAGAGCATTGTAAAAGACTCATTACCAGTTATTGCAAGTGCTTGATTGTAGTTGTTCCTGCTAAGTATTTCTCAACCAGTTATTAGGTTTAGGGGGCAATCACTTTTTCACACAAGGACCTATCGGTTTGATTTAATTTTCCCTTAATAGTAAAGACCTTCAATTAAAAACTGCATTTTGTGATTACTTGTGATATCTTTGTTTACTATTTAGATTTGTTTGGTTATCTGAAACATGTGTGACAAACATGCAAAAGAAGAATAGGAAATCAGAAAGGGGGCAAGCATTTTTTTTCACACAACTGTATGCAGGGGACTTCTGTATCTCCTTATAGCGACTGCCAAATATATATTTTTTTACTTGACCGTGCAGCTTTTAATTGTAAACCGGTGTGACTAACTTTGCCTCTCGAAACTGGACTTTCAAGACTAAACCTGCTGAGCTGACATTTCATCTAAAAAGTCAAAAAGAAGAAATATAAGCTACTGCTATGAAAACCCTTTAGTGGAGCTGACATTTTTGTCAAGCGAACAAAAATTGATCTCCACTTCAAACAATATGAAAAGTAACTGTCTCCCCCCCAAAATTCAGGTACATTTCATAGTAAAAGAATAGTAAAAAAAAAATTAAACATTCATTTTTATACTTAAGGCAGATGCACAGCCAGAGAAATCAATCACATTGTGATGTGAAAATATTTGTTCATTCCTGACACTCCTGGTGTAAATTATTAATAGCACCCCGCTGAATTAAGGACAATGCAATAAAACAAGTTAATGCATGCTATGATGATAGCAGCGAATGCTATGTGGGAGGACTGCAGTAATAAAGATGATAGAGATGACAGTATGGATACCCCAGATCGTAGGATAAGACGGAACTCTATAGATTTATCTTCTTGCCGAAGATAAATGAAAGCACCAAAGCTAGTAATTAATTTCCTCTCCAGTGTGTATTAATAAAAGAAGCAGTTCATGTCTTACAAATTAAGTTTCATCATAAGCATATCGCCCAAAATTTCTTGTGACCCAAAAAGCATACTAAATATTCCTTCAGAAATTATTTTTTTATTTGATTATACAAGATTCCCAGTAGTATGCCTTCGACTCTTGTTAGATGCATAAGAATCCTAATTTAGTTTGCACCGACATGTTATGCCGCCCTGTAAAATTCAGAAGGTACAAAGAGTGACAATATGACGTGACATGAAATTAATAGGGGTGGTCCAGGGCGTCTTCTAAAAACAGGACCACACCTGTTCACAGTTTACGCACGGTATTGCAGCTCAGTCCCTTTTATTTCATTTGGATGCAATGCCAGACATAAGCCATGGGTAGATTTGGCAATATTTCAGCAACCATGTTTGTTCTTTTTTCTACGAGATTGGAAGTTTACAAGTTAAAAGAAAATAACCATGACAATTTGTAAAATTAGTTTATTATGATCAGCTGCAGAATTGACAGGTACCATGGCGAAAGCGCGCGACCGTCCCGGTAGGCAGCCTGCCAACACGAGCATCAATTTCAAGCCAAAATCAGAAGTGGAACAAACAGAGGAAAAGTATAATAGAAACACGTCACCACTTCTGTATTAGGGAAGGAATTTAAGGTGGCGCAGCAATGTAAAATAAGTTTTGTGGGCAAGATATAATTCTGAATGTAATTTTAAAAGGAATTAACACCCCCCTCATCCCAGGCCAACCTGTGACCCCACCCCACTGCAGCCATCCACCCGCCCAGTAAGGAACTGTAAAATTGGACTATACGATGCACCATTTTTTTTTTCTTTTAAATTTTCTCCCCAAAATTTGTGATGCGTCTTGTGGTCTTATAGTCCGCAAAATACAGTAAGTTTCTTCAGTTTTTCGAGAGAGAGAAACAACAACAACAACAAAAGTTTCCCCACCTTCTTTTAGTAACAAACAGGCTGCACTTGGATTGCTGTCCATTTTTTTTTCTGACCTATACACTTGTATTACAGATTTTTATCTGACTCTCGGATTATTATCAAACATGTCTCTGCTCGGTCCGCAAAAGAAATAAAATTAAAAAAAATCGGACATGTGAACAGCCCCATAGACTATACTAGATACAAGTTCTGTCTGTGAAAGACACAAATAAAACTCATACGTGAAACTCGGACGTCTGAATGATGCCTTACAGCCATACATCAGGTATGCTGCCTAGAAGGAACACACAGAAACGGGAACATTAGGCTAGATAGATGGCGACGTGTATTTAGCAGAACGTTGGATAACGCTATCGTCACTACATTGTAAACTGCTAATCTAAACTATTTAGAGATTTACACTCATTTCTTTGTATTTTATTACACCATGCCTCTACAGTTTTGTATGTATATGTCTCTTACTAGACATTTTGTTGTATCGTGTCTGATGAGGAGACCTCATTTGTCTTGAAAACTTGCATTGTGACATCATTGCTTTTCAAAGCGAATCTATCAGAATCTATCTTTATATGTTCCTGTTTCTCTTCAAGGGCTCATACTCACTTGTGAGAAACTGACATGACTCTCGTGCGAGTCTCTCGCATGAAAACCTGGCGCTTCCGCCGGCACTCGGACCGGAGCATGCGGATACATGTATTCCTATGCAGCCGCACGCTCCAGTCCCAGCGCTGGCGGCTGTGCCAGGTTTTCATGCGAGAGACTCATAGAATCGTAGAATCGTAGAGTTGGAAGGGACCTCCTGGGCCATCTGGTCCAACCCCCTGCTCAAAGCAGGATTCGTTAAATCATCCCAGTCAGATGTCTGTCCAGCTTCTGTTTGAAGACTTCCATTGAAGGAGAACTCACCACTTCTCGTGGCAGCCTGTTCCACTCATTGATCACTCTGTCAAAAAGTTTTTTCTAATATCTAATCTGTGTCTCCTCCCATTCAGTTTCATCCCATTGCTTCTAGTCTTTCCTTGTGCAAATGAGAATAAAGATGATCCTTCTACAATGTGACAGCCCTTTAGATATTTGTAGACAGCTATTAAGTCTCCTCTCAGTCTTCTCTTTTGCAAACTAAACATTCCCAAATCCTGCAACCTTTCCTCATAAGACAGGGTTTGCAGACCGGTCACTATTCTGGTCGCTCTTTTCTGCTCCAGTTTGTTGATGTCTTTTTTAAAATGTGGTGCCCAAAACTGGACACAGCATCCCAGACGAGGACTGACCAAAGAGGAGTAGAGGGAAATAATGACTTCATGTGATCTAGACTGTATGCTTCTGTTAATACATCCTTGAATTGCATTTGCCTTTTTTGCTGCTGCATCACACTGTTGACTCATATTCAGTCTGTGATCTATTAGTATACCCAAGTCTTTTTCACATGTGCTGTTGCTTAGCCCTATTCCTCCCATTATGTATATTCTTTTTTCATTTTTATTGCCCAGATGTAGTACTTTGCATTTTTCCCTGTTAAAAACCATTCTGTTAGTTGCTGCCTACTGCTCCAGCTTATTTATATCTTTTTGAATCCTCTCTCTCTTCTCTAGTATTAGCTATCCCTCCTAGCTTTGTGTCATCAGCAAATTTAATCAGTTTACCCTCAATTCCTTCATCTAAATTGTTGATAAAGATGTTGAACAATAAAGGGCCCAGGACAGAGCCCTGTGGTACCCCACTTGAGACATTCTTCCAACTGGATGTGCAGCCACTTACGACCACTCTTTGGGTCTGATCACTAAGCCAGTCATGAATCCACCTTACAGTTGCCTTGTCCATTCCTTACTTAGTCATTTTTTCAATAAGGATTGTATGAGATATTTTGTCAAATGCTTTGCTGAAGTCAAGATATACTATATCTACAGCATTTCCTTGATCCACCCAATCAGTGATTCCATCATAGAAAGAAATTAAGTTAGTCTGACATGACTTATTAGTTACAAACCCATGCTGACTCTGTTTAATCACTTCATTCTTATCCAGGTACTGACATACATGTTGTTTAATAATTTGTTCAAAGATCTTTCCTGGTATAGAAGTCAGACTCACCGGCCTATAGTTGCCTGGGTCCACCTTCTCCCCCTTTTTGAAGATAGGAACAACATTTGCTCTTCTCCAGTCTTATGGGACTTCTCCTGTTCTCCAAGAATTTTCAAAGATTATGGAGAGGGGTTGAAAAATTTCTTCTGCTATCTCCTTCAGTACTCTGGGGTGTAATTCATCTGGACCTGGAGACTTGAATTCATTTAGGATAGCTAAGTGTTTCCTCACTATCTTTCTGTTTATAGATATCCTGGATTCTTCTATTCCCTTAATAGGACAGTGAAGAACAGCTGATGTTACATTTCCTTTCTGAGAGAAAACAGATGTAAATTAGGAATTTAAAAGTTCAGCCTTCTCAACATCCTGTCTTACCATTTCATCATTTTCATCCTGTAAAAATCCTATAGCATCTTTGACTTTTCTTTTACTTTTGACATATCCCCAAAATCCTTTATTATTGCTTTTGACATCTCTTGCAAGCCTCAATTCATTGTCAGCTTTAGTAATCTGATTTGTGCCCTGCAGGTTCTGCAGACAGCATTATATTCTTCTTTAGATATGCCTCCCTCTTTCCATTTTATAAACATTTTTTTCTTCCTTTTTAGCATGTGCTTAAGTTCTGTGTTCATCCATCCTGGTTTCCTTAAATGCTTCCTATTCTTCCCTCTTTTCGGAATTGTTAACAATTGTGCTTTGAGAATTTCATTTTTCAAGATTTCCCATCCTTCCTGGACATTTTTGTCTTTAAGGCTATCCAGCCATTAGATCCCTCCAATTCTCTTTCTGAATCCCTTAAAATCTGCCTTTCTGAAATCTAACCTTGATGTCTGAGTCTTCACAGGTCTTCCTCCTCTAGTTATCCAAAATTCTAAAATAGCATGGTCGCTACCTCCTAGGGTCCCGGCCACTTTTACCTCCTCAACCATTTCCTCCCTGTTTATAAGGATTAGATCTAAGGTAGCAGTTCCCCTTATTTTATCCCCTACCTTTTGGAAGATAAAGTTGTCAGCAAGAGAGGATAAGAATTTCCTTGACCTGTTAGTTTTGCCTGAGAGAGATTCCCAACAAATGTCTGGATAGTTGAAATCTCCCATGACAACTATGTCATATTTTTTGGAGAACTTGGCCATTTGATGCATAAAGAGTTCATCCATATCTTCAGCTTGCACAGGCGGCCTGTAGTAAATGCCTACAATGGTGTCCTTTCCATTGTTCTGTCCTTGTATTCTTACCCAAACAGTTTCCACAGAACTCCCAGTCTCTGAAGCTTCAATCTCTGTGTAGATATACGCGTTTCTAACATACAATGTGACACCTCCTCCTCGTTTATCAAGTCTGTTTCTTGCAAATAAGTTGTATCCTTCTAGTCTTGTATTCCAATCATGTGTATCGTCCCACCAAGTTTCAGTGATTCTAATGACATCATATTTCTTTTCCTGTGTTAGTAGTTCCAATTCTCCTTGTTTGTTGCCCATGCTTTGTGCATTAGTATAGAAACATTTTAGTTTGTGATTGGTTTCTCTTTCTCCAATATTTTTATTAATTAGATTCTTTTGTCTTTGTTCTTCCTTTCCACATCTAATAGCAGAGTTCTCAATAGCATTAGTCAGGTGTATAGCTTTTTCTGGTCTTTTGCTTCCCTTCCCATGTTGTTCTAGTTTAAAGCTCTCCTTACAAGTGTAGCAAGACAACTTCCAAATACATGTTTTCCAGTGTTCGTAAGGTGCACCCCATCTCTAGCAAGTAGTCCATCGTATAGGTAATTCACTCCATGAATAAGATTCTGCAGTTGTTCACCTGCAGAATCTTATTCCACCTCCTTGTTCCATGGCCATCCACTGGGAGGATGGAAGAGAAGACCACCTGCGCTCCCAGTTCTTTCACTTTCTTGCCTAAGTTTTCAAAGTCTCTGCAGATGGTTTCCAGGTCATTTCTTGCGGTATCATTTGTCCCCACATGTAGTAGCAGGGTTGGGTAGTCATCTGTAGGTCTGAAGAGTCCTGATATCCTGTCAGACACATCTTTAATTTTTGCACCTGGAAGACAGCACATTTCTCTTGAAGTTATATCCGGTCTGCAGATAGTGGCCTCTGTTCCTCTCAACAGGGAATCCCCCATGACCACCACTCTCCATTTATTCTTCACAACATTTTTCTTTACAAGGCGTACAAGGTTGCTGTTTGTGGGCAAAGTCTTATCCTGATGTATTTCTTCATCGCTCTCCTGTGTAAGAGCCTGGTACTGGTTCCTGAGCAGTATGGGTGCTGACTGCCTCCTGATCCTCCTGCTTCTCTGGGTCACATGTCTCCATTCCTCTGTTTCTTCAGGTGCACTTCGAATTTCTTCTCTTTCTGTAACATGAAGAGATAATTCTGCTCTGTCTAAGAACTCTTCACCTTCCTTAATGATCTTCAATGTAGCTAACCTCTCTTCGAGATTTTGCAACTTTTCCTTCAACAGGGACACAAGCTTGCATTTGTGGCATGTGAAGTCTAGCTTTTCCACTTGTAAGTCTGTGAACATGTAGCAAGAAATGCAGCTCACCAAATGGCTCCTGGCCTCTTCCATATTGAGATTTGTTAAAAACGATGAAAGATGAAGCAAAATTCGCGGGCGATTTTCCGATTTCCTCTTTTCAGCTGTAACGGCCAAAACCCAGTGATCGTTGAGCTCGCGGAGACTCTTCACTTATCCTAGAAGGCACTGGGAATATGCAAATGATCTCCTCAGGACTCTTCCCCTGGTTTTTTGATTTCCTCTTTTCAGCTGCAATGGCCAAAACCCAGTGATCGTTGAGCTCGCGGAGACTCTTCACTTATCCCAGAAGGCACTGGGAATATGCAAATTATCTCCTCAGGACTCTTCCCCTGGTTTTGACTTGCACAAGAATCATGTGAGTCTCTCGCAAGTGAGTATGAGCCCTAAAAGAGAATTGCATGAGTAAAGGTGTGAATGACATCTGTTGCTTCCAGACTGAAAAAAAAAATTGCTGCATTATTTCACACGTAAGTCAGGCTTAAAGGTAAACGCGCGCTGCATGAATCAGATCCTGGCGGCACGATTGTGATATATTTGTATCCGAAACGCTCCTGCACTGCAGAGGAACATGTAGTTAGAAAATCCATAGCCAGAGATCAGATCTGTCCAGCACCACTCCGTCTGGCTTTTTCCAGCGCTGCTGTGGATGATTGACAGGTCTCACCCTCATGTGTACATAGGAAAAGATCGCACAATCACCTAAAGCAGCACTTGAGAGAGCCGGCCAAGGCAGCACTAGAATCAAATCATTTCCAACCACGACCTTACAACTGAATTTTGTAACAAAATTGTTCTCTGAAACTCATTTTGCCTTGAGTTTGGGCCACATAAATCAGATGACAAGTTCCCTTTAAGTGCTCTAGGCATGATCAAACCATGATCAAAGCACGTCCCGTGTCTCTATTGGCTAGGCACTTAAACTAGTAAGCTGTCAGTCAAGCAGAGGAATGTGGGGCTTGGTGGGAAAAAGAGCCCAAGAGGAAAAGGCTTGGCAAGTGCTCTGATCATGGTTTTAGAAAAAAAGCTACTTGAAAAAATAATCACCAAAGATCATTCAATGTAACAAATTTTCATTTTATTAAGTAAAGACACAATAAAGGACAGAAGTATATTAAAATATTTGACAAGACATGATAAAAGAGAAAAACATGTAACAGAAATCAAGGGGAGCAGGTCAGCACATACAGCACTATTGGTAATCAATATATATCAAATGTAAACACTAGAGATTGAAAGCTGTAGTATGCGCAATGAGGAAATAAAATAACAAAAAAGAGATATTATTCCAAAATAATATAAAGTGAATACCAGACAAAATGAGCAACAAAGAAAAAACATTTAGGAGTAGTGTTGAGCATTCCGATACCGCAAGTATCGGGTATCGGCCGATATTAGCTGTATCGGAATTCCGATACTTAGTTCCGATACTTTTTTCATATCGAATATCGGAAGTTCCCATAATGCTAGGAGCCCGCTCGATTTGATTCAGCCAATGGGGATCCTCAGAAGTGTGGGCACATCCTGTTAGGCATGTAGGCATGTTTACTACTGGCATGGCTGTGATTGGCTGCTGAAATGATGTCATGATGCACTATAAAAACCGCAGCAGCCGCCATTTCGGGTTCACTCTGCTGTGAATTCAGTTAGGGACAGGCTGCTGTTGAAGACTGTGAGGGACAGTTAGAAATAGCGATCATCAAACATATCTATTGCTCTACCCAGGCTACATAATCCACCACTGTAGCATTTTTGTAGCCCAGCAGCGCTGTTTTAATAGCTGTCTGCAAGGGCTGTGTGAGTGCAGACCCACGCTGTGTAGTGTGTCCTGCAGGCACGTCTGCTTGTAGGCTGCCCAGCGTGTGTCTCTGCCTCATACACATTTTTCTTTAATTGCTGCTTTTTTTTTCTCCTGTATAGTGTGCTTCCATACGTATCCATATACGTTGATTGCAAACACTAAAGGAGTGGACAGCGGAGCCTTTCAGCAGCCTTTCAGTGCTATAGCCCATTTCTCTGCACTGTTTTTGGCTGTCTGATAGGTCTCTCTGTGTGTGAGTGCAGCTCACGTTGCAGTGTGTTCTACAGCCACCGCTGGTTGTAGTCCGCTCAGCGTGCGTCACTGCCTCATACATAGTCCTTCTTTTGCAGCAAATTTAGCCAGATTTTTGCTCCTATATTAGTGTGTTTCCATCCGCATCCATTGTCATTGGTTGGTTGCAAACACTATATAGGATTAGATAGAGGCGCCTTTTTGCTGGCTTGTGCCCTTCAGGGCCAGCCAGACTAGTATCACCCTATTTTTTGGAGCCTCATCAATTGCATTGTAGGTTAGCTTCCTGCATTGTAATCGCTCCAAAAAGTTTGTGATACTATAGCTTTCAAACTTTGGTCACATCCTTTTCTTTCCCCCCCCCCAAAAAAAAAGGAAATAAAGTTCACCAAACACTCCACTTTACAGTTGTGTAGGCCACATTAGATCATATTAAAGTGTAGTACACACACTCTTAGCCAAACTAGTGTTTCTTATACTGGTTAGCAGGTGTTCAGGAATAAGAACACTAAGCCACCCCTTTTTTACTTTTCTGCCTATCTTTATCAGTCTACCAAGATGAAGAAGGCAGGGAGTAAGGCACGTGGTCGTGGCCGTGGAGTTTCAGCAGGGAGAGGACGGGGGGATTCAGCAGGGAGAGGACGTGGGGATTCGGTGTCTGCTGCGGCCACCAGTGACCCGGCATCCCCCACTTTTACCAGGCAACAGTCCTTCATGCGCAGCTTTGTAGGACCTCGCCGTACCCCACTGCTGCGTGACGAGCAAATTAAAGCCGTTGTCGGATGGATGGCAGCTAACGCATCCACTTCAATGACTTCCGCATCCTCCCAGGGCCAGAGCACTGAAGAGCAACCATCTGTCTCTTCACCACCTGCCAATTGCCCAGGCAGTCTGAGAGCCCTGGACAGGAGCCATCTCAATCTTTACTTCTGTTCTCAGAATCTGTTGGCTTGGAAAGAGGTGGTCAGCCAAGCAGCATTCTAGAGCGTGAAGAAGAGGGAGTATGCAGTGATGCGCAACTGCTTTGTCCCTCTGAATCTGAAGAGACGGGTGGGCAAGTGCCTATTGTCAGCACACCTCAGTGCTCATCTGATGATGATGAGACTCAGTTGCCAATTTCTGGTGCGTACGGTGCTGGCGAGACAACCCAGGACCAGCCGGTGCTTGAAGAGGGGAGCGGAGATGATGAGGTCCTTGACCCATCATGGCGTCAGCCACAGGAAGGTGGTGGGAGCAGCTCTGAGGAAGAGATTCCCCGAACGGCCAAAAGAGGAGGGAGAGGGTGGGGCAGACTTGGTTGCCTGTAGCCTCCACTTTGGCACCCGTGAGGAGCAATCCTCTTCCAAAACACAAAACGGGCGCTCCCAGGACTTGCAGTGCGTGGTCTTTTTTTGACACAGTTGCAGATGACATTTGCTTTGTCAAATGCAAGCTGTGTCATCAGAAAGTTAAACGAGGGAAAAATGTGAGCAACCTCAATACCACAAATATGTGGAAACATGTGCGCACCAAGCACGAGGTGGAGTTACACAGACACACTGAAGATGTAGGCCAACCTTCAGCAGCACCTACCACCTCTTCAGCTCATGTTGGGGCCTCTTCCTCCAGCTCACACACAGCTGGTTCGGCTTCCTCACTGGAACGCTATTGAAGAACCACTGCCACTCTTGTCCAGAGACCCAGTGAAATTCCACCCACTGAACCACGTTCTCAGTCATCAGCACACTCCCAGGCCACTCACCAGCAATCGGTAGCACAGGCATGGGAGAAAAAGCGGCCATACTCGGCAAACCATCCCCGAGCACTGGCTCTGAATGCCGGCATTGCCAAACTACTGGCCCTTGAGATGCTGTCATTCAGGCTGGTGGAGACTGACACCTTCCAGAACTTTATGTCATTGGCAGTTCCACAATACAATGTGCCCAGCCGCTTTTATTTCAGCAGGCAAGCTGTCCCTGCCCTGCAAAAGCATGTGGAGGTAAAAATTAAAAATGCGCTACTAAACGCCGTCAGTAGCAAGGTCCACCTGACTACCAATGCGTGGACCAATAGCCATGGACAGGGACGATACCTTTCCCTCACTGCCCATTGGGTCAATGTTGTGGAGCCGGGTACAGATCTGGAGAGTGGCTCTGTACGTATTCTGCCAACTCCAAGGATTGCAGGAATGCAGTCTGTACATATTGAGTCCTCCTCCTACTCTAGTTCCTCGGAATCAGCACTGCATGAGCCTGTTAGGCCAGATATGAGCACAGGTGTGGCCAAACATCAACAGGCCATCCTTAAATTAATTTCTTTGGGGAATCTGAGCCACACAGCACAGGAGCTCTGGACTGCCATCAAGCAGGAGAGCGATGTGTGGTTTGTGCCAGCGAATCTCCAGCCAGGTTTGGTAGTGAGTGACAATGGCCGAAATCTAGTGGCAGCTCTGGGCCTAGGCAACCTCACTCACATACCATGTCTGGCACACGTGCTCAATTTGGTCGTGCAGAGCTTTCTGAGGGATTATCCGGATCTTGATGCACTGCTGCACAAGGTTCGCCTAGAGTGTGCTCACTTGCGGCGTTCCAGCATGGCAAGATCACGCATTGCATCTCTGCAACGCCGCTTCCACCTGCCAGAACATCCCATCATATGTGACCTCCCCACCAGGTGGAATTCAACGTTACATATGTTGGAGCGGTTGTGTGAGCAGCAGGCAGCAGTAATGGAGTATCGGCTGCATCAGGCGCAAACAAGTCGCACTGTGCGCCGGACACATTTCACCACCACTGAGTGGGCCACTATGAGGGACATCTGCCAAGTTTTGCGTGCCTTCGATGACTCCACGCGGATGGCCAGTGCAGATGATGCACTAGTCAGCATGACTGTCCCCCTTATCTGTCTGCTTCAAAAAACCTTACAAGCACTAAGTGAGGAAGTTTTTGAAGAGGTCGAGGATGAGGAGTCAGAAATGCCATCTGCTTCTGGCAAGTCTGCGCAACGTGCCTCCACACAAAGGCCCCGGCAGGGGACACTTAGTGAGGAGGATGACGAGGAGTCAATGGAGGAGGAGGAACACATCTCTCCAGAGGAGGGAGGTACACAAGGCTCTAGTAGTCAGTGTGTACAGCGAGGGTGGGGTGATGCTGAGCAGGCTGAGATGCTGCCTCAAGCTGTGGACAGCGTTTCCGGTCCAGTTGGCAGTCTGCAGCACATGGTTGATTTCATGCTGCAGTGCTTGTTAAATGACCGCCGCATCGCCAACATTCTCCACACGGCTGATTATTGGGTGTACACCCTCCTAGATCCTCGCTACCGGGACAACTTACAAAGCCTCATACCACAGTTGAACCGGGAGCGAAAGATGCGGGAGTACCAAGAAACACTTGTGCAGGCCATCATGTTCTCCATTCCCCCTGCAAGTGTTGCTGATAGTGCTTTTCAAAGCAGCCATGTGGGTAGAGGCAGTGGAGGAAGCTCTGCACAAAGAGGTAGCAGAGGCAGTGCCGCAGGACAAGGCAAGGCCAGTATGGCGCAAATGTGGAAAAGTTTTGTGGGACCGTTTCCGTCAGATGGTGACAGACTACTTGCCTTGCCCTGTTAGAGTACTCCCAGACGGCTCTTCCCCGTTCAAGTATTGGGTCTCTAAGCTGGATACATGGCCAGAGCTTAGCCAGTATGCATTGGAGGTGCTGGCTTGCCCTGCTGCCACTGTATTATCGGAACGTGTCTTTAGTGCTGCAGGTGGTGTGGTAACAGACCGTCGCACACGACTATCCGCCGATAATATTGACCGGCTTACTTTTCTGAAAATGAACAAGGCCTGGATCTCACCTGAATTTGCCAGTCCTCTTCCAGAATAAATAATTGGCTGGCAACAGGATCCAAGTCTCCTGTTGTGTTCATGTCTCTATGACCTGAACTTTATTATCTGGGCTACAGCAACGCCCGTTGTTCCTCAGAAGTGCTGTCCACACAGACAAAACACTCGCTCATGTGTAAGTGGTGTTCGGTAACGTCAGCTGATCCCCTGCTGTGTGTATGGCAAAGTGTCCTGCTCCCTCCACAGTCAAACAACCTCAGATTTACACCTGGCTCCAAGTAGGCCTCGGCCTACTACCCGATTTTCCCTGGGCTCCGACACCGCCAGTTGGTGCTCAGAAGTGCTGTCCGCACAGACAAAACACTCGCTCATGTGTAAGTGGGGTTCGGTAACGTCAGCTGATTCCCTGCTGTGCGTACGGCAAACTCTCCTGCTGCCTACAACTTCTGACTACCTCTGATTTAATATGTTCTCTGATTTGCCCTCTGTCTCCACTCTGTTTTGAGTATTTCCTCCGGCCTACAACACCGCCTGTTTCTGCTCTCAAGTGCCGTCTGCACAATCCACACTTCTTCCTGTGTTACCTGGGTCCTGTAACATCTGCTCATCTCCAGAGGTGAGTCCGGCAATGTCTCCTGCTTTGTCTACATTCCCACTACTTGTAGTGGAAAAATGGACAGAGCAGGAGACATTGCCTGACTCACCTCTAGGGAGAAGCTGCTGTTACAGAACCCCAGTAACACAGGAACAAGTGTGGGTGGTGCAGACGGCATTTCAGAGCAGCAACTGGCGTGGTTGGAAGCCAGAGGAAATACTCAAAACAGAGTGAAGACAGAGGCCTAATTGGAGTACGTTGACAGTTAGTAGTAGTCTAGAAACAATCGAAAACTGCCACCAAGTAGGCCTCGGCCTACTACCTGATTTTCCCTGGGCTCCGACACCGCCAGTTGGTGCTCAGAAGTGCTGTCCGCACAGACAAAACACTCGCTCATGTGTAAGTGGGGTTCGGTAACGTCAGCTGATCCCCTGCTGTGTGTATGGCAAAGTGTCCTGCTCCCTCCACAGTCAAACAACCTCAGATTTACAACTGGCTCCAAGTAGGCCTCGGCCTACTACCTGATTTTCCCTGGGCTCCGACACCGCCAGTTGGTGCTCAGAAGTGCTGTCCGCACAGACAAAACACTCGCTCATGTGTAAGTGGGGTTCGGTAACGTCAGCTGATCCCCTGCTGTGTGTACGGCAAAGTGTCCTGCTCCCTCCACAGTCAAACAACCTCAGATTTACACCTGGCTCCAAGTAGGCCTCGGCCTACTACCTGATTTTCCCTGGGCTCCGACACCGCCAGTTGGTGCTCAGAAGTGCTGTCCGCACAGAAAAAAACACTCGTTCATTTGAAAGTGGGGGTCGGTAACGTCAGCTGATCCCCTGCTGTGTGGAGCTCAAAGTGCTGCTGCCTCCAAATTGTAACTACTTCAGATTTAAACATTCTCTGATTTGGCCTCTGTCTTCACTCTGTCTCTAGTATTTCCCCTGACTCCAGCTCCGCCAGTTCCTGCTCACAGTTGCCGTCCGCGCATTCCACACTTGTTCCTGTGTTCCTGGTGTTCTGTTACGTGAGCAGATCCCCCAATGTGGGTCCGGCACTATCTCCTGCGCTGTCCTCCTTCCCACTGCAAGCGGTGGGAATGTGGACAGAGCAGGAGACAGTGGCAGACACACATCAGGGGATCTGCTGACATTACAGAACCCCAGTAACACAGGAACACGTGTGGATTGGGCAGATGGTTGCTGTATGCATAAACTGGCGGTGTTGGTGGTCACGTGAAATCCTGGAAACAGAGTGGAGACAGATGCCTAATTGGAGCACATTGACAGTCTGTTGTAGCCTACAAATAATCTAAAACTGCCACCAAGTAGGCCTCGGCCTGCACCCTGATTGTCCCTGGGCTCCAACAACGCCAGTTGGTGCTCGGAAGTGTCCACACAGAAAAAAACACTTGTTCATGTGAAAGTGGGGGTCAGTAACGTCAGCTGATCCCCTGCTGTGTGGAGGGCAAAGTGTCCTGCTCCCTCCAAAGTCAAAATACCTCCGATTTACACCTGGCTCCTAGTAGGCCTCGGCCTGCACCCTGATTGTCCCTGGGCTCCAACAACGCCAGTTGGTGCTCGGAAGTGCTGTCCACACTGAAAAACACACTTGTTCATGTCAAATGGGGTTCGGTAACGTCTGCTGATCCCCTGCTGTGTGTACGGCAAACTCTCCTGCTGCCTCCAAAGTCAAAATACCTCCGATTTACACCTGGCTCCTAGTAGGCCTCGGCCTGCACCCTGATTGTCCCTGGGCTCCAACAACACCAGTTGGTGCTCGGAAGTGCTGTCCACACAGAAAAAAACACTCGTTCATGTGAAAGTGGGGTTCGGTAACGTCAGCTGATCCCCTGCTGTGTGGAGGGCAAACTGCTGCCGCCTCCAAATTGTAACTACTTCAGATTTGAACATTCTCTGATTTGGCCTCTGTCTCCACTCTGTCTCTAGTATTTCCCCTGACCTCCAACACCGCCAGTTCCTGCTCACAGTTGCCGTCCACGCATTCCACACTTGTTCCTGTGTTCCTGGGGTTCTGTTACGTGAGCAGATCACCCAATGTGTGTCCGCCACTGTCTCCTGCGCTGTCCACCTTCCCACTGCAAGCGGTGGGAATGTGGACAGAGCAGGAGACAGTGGCAGACACACATCAGGGGATCTGCTGGCATTACAGAACCCCAGTAACACAGAAACACGTGTGGATTGGGCAGACAGCTACTGTACGCATAAACTGGCGGTGTTGGTGGTCACGTGAAATCCTGGAAACAGAGTGGAGACAGATGCCTAATTGGAGCACGTGGACAGTCTGTTGTAGCCTACAAACAATCTAAAACTGCCACCAAGTAGGCCTCGGCCTGCACCATGATTGTCCCTGGGTTCCAACAACGCCAGTTGGTGCTCGGCAGTGTCTTTGGCACGGGTACTCCCTGTTGCCCAGCCTGGTTCCAGCACGCCAGCTGTTTCTGGGTAGTGTCAAGGTCACTATGCCACCAATCCGTTGTCCTGTCGTCTTGTCGGTTAGCTGACTCTACGGTGCCTGCAGTTTAGGTGACTCCTATGTGGGCTGCGGGAACTGGCACTGAAGGCTGGATCCGTAGTGCCAATGGGACATGGACCCCCTGTAGGACTGTGGGTTTCGGTAACTGCGGCCGGCTTGCGGCCTGGCTACTTTGCTTTGGATGGGTACCTTCTGCTACCCACCCGGGTTCCAGCACTGTCAGCTGGTTCTCGCCAGAGCCTTTGGCCTAGGTGCCTCCATCTCGGTATCCGAGGTCCAGCACCGTCAGCTGGTCCTTGGTAGTGCTTTTTAGCACAGGTACCTTCTGCTTAGTAACCGTGGTCCAGCAACGTCAGCTGTTCCTCGGTAGTGCCATTGGCTCTTGTAGCTTTTGCTACCCATCTGGGTTCCAGCACCGTCAGCTGGTTCTCGGCAGTGTCTTTGGCACGGGTACTCCCTGTTGCCCAGCCTGGTTCCAGCACGCCAGCTGTTTCCGGGTAGTGTCAAGGTCACTATGCCACCAATCCGTTGTCCTGTCGTCTTGCGGCAGGGTTAGCTGACTCTACGGTGCCTGCAGTTTAGGTGACTCCTATGTGGGCTGCGGGAACTGGAACTGAAGGCTGGATCCGTAGTGCCAATAGGACATGGACCCCCTGTAGGACTGTGGGTTTCGGTAACTGCGGCCGGCTTGCGGCCTGGCTACTTTGCTTTGGATGGGTACCTTCTGCTACCCACCCGGGTTCCGGCACTGTCAGCTGGTTCTCGCCAGAGCCTTTGGCCTAGGTGCCTCCATCTCGGTATCCGAGGTCCAGCACCGTCAGCTGGTCCTTGGTAGTGCTTTTTAGCACAGGTACCTTCTGCTTAGTAAACTTGGTCCAGCAACGTCAGCTGTTCCTCGGTAGTGCCATTGGCTGTTGTTCCTTCTGCTACCCATCTGGGTGCCAGCACTGTCAGCTGGTTCTCGCCAGAGCCTTTGGTCTAGGTGCCTCCATCTGGGTATCCGAGGTCCAGCACCGTCAGCTGGTCCTTGGTAGTGCTTTTTAGCACAGGTACCTTCTGCTTAGTAACCGTGGTCCAGCACCGTCAGTTGGTCCTCGGTAGTGCCATTGGCTCTTGTTCCTTCTGCTACCCATCCGGGTGCCAGCACTGTCAGCTGGTTCTCGCCAGAGCCTTTGGCCTAGGTGCCTCCATCTCGGTATCCGAAGTCCAGCACGTCAGCTGGTCCTTGGTAGTGCTTTTTAGCACAGGTATCTTCTGCTTAGTAACAGTGGTCCAGCACCGACAGTTGGTCCTCGGTAGTGCCATTGGCTCTTGTTCCTTCTGCTACCCATCCGGGTGCCAGCACTGTCAGCTGGTTCTCGCCAGAGGCTTTGGCCTAGGTGCCTCCATCTCGGTATCCGAAGTCCAGCACCGTCAGCTGGTCCTTGGTAGTGCTTTTTAGCACAGGTACCTTCTGCTTAGTAACCGTGGTCCAGCACCGTCAGTTGGTCCTCAGTAGTGCCATTGGCTCTTGTTCCTTCTGCTATCCATCCGGGTGCCAGCACTGTCAGCTGGTTCTCTCCAGAGCCTTTGGCCTAGGTGCCTCCATCTCGGTATCCGAGGTCCAGCACCGTCACCTGGTCCTTGGTAGTGCTTCTTAGCACAGGTACCTTCTGCTTAGTAACCGTGGTCCAGCACCGTCAGTTGGTCCTCGGTAGTGCCATTGGCTCTTGTTCCTTCTGCTACCCATCCGGGTGCCAGCACTGTCAGCTGGTTCTCGCCAGAGCCTTTGGCCTAGGTGCCTCCATCTCGGTATCCGAGGTCCAGCACCGTCAGCTGGTCCTTGGTAGTGCTTCTTAGCACAGGTACCTTCTGCTTAGTAACCGTGGTCCAGCACCGTCAGTTGGTCCTCGGTAGTGCCATTGGCTCTTGTTCCTTCTGCTACCCATCCGGGTGCCTGCACTGTCAGCTGGTTCTCGCCAGAGCCTTTGGCCTAGGTGCCTCCATCTCGGTATCCGAAGTCCAGCAACGTCAGCTGGTCCTTGGTAGTGGTTTCTAGCACAGGTACCTCCTGCATAGTAACCGGGGTCCAGCACCGTCAGCTGTTCCTCAGTAGTGATCCACTCCCGCCTGGACTACTGTAATGCTCTATTAATTGGCCTCCCTCTCACTCGACTCTCCCCTCTCCAGTCTATCCTTAATGCAGCAGCCAGGGTTGTCCATCTGGCTAATCGTTACTCAGACGCGTCCGCTCTTCGCCAGTCGTTACACTGGCTGCCAATTCATTACAGGGTACAATTCAAAGTACTTGTTCTCACCCACAAAGCTCTCCACAGTGCGGCACCCCCTTACATCTCCTCCCTCATTTCTGTCTATCGGCCTAACCGACCGCTGCGCTCTGCAAATGACTTTTGACTAACCTCTGCCCTAATCCGTACCTCCCACTCCCGACTCCAAGACTTCTCCCGTGCTGCGCCAATCCTCTGGAATGCTCTACCCCAAGATATTAGGATCATCCACAATTTGCATAGTTTTAGGCGCTCGCTCAAAATGCATTTGTTCAGAGCGGCCTATCACATTCAGTAATCAAAGTCATGTTATGTTTGTGTGTGTGTAGCCCATTCACTATCTCCATCTAACCCCCACCCCCTGAAGATGGCTGGACCGTCATTGTGAATACATCATTGTAAATACAAACCTATGCTTTGTATCTCCCCCACCGCATTGTAGATTGTAAGCTCTACAAGCAGGGTCGTCTTATTTCGCTTTAATTATTGTATTGTTAACGTTGTTACTTATGACTGTTGTGTTTGAAACTGTTCAACTGTAAAGCGCTGCGGAATATGTTGACGCTATATAAATAAAGATTATTATTATTATTATTATTATTAGTGCCATTGGCTATTGTTCCTTCTGCTGCCACTACGGGTTCCAGTACTGTCAGCTGGTTCTCGCCAGTTTCTCAGCCTTCTTGTACCATCTGCTACATTTCCAAGATCAAGCTTTTTGAAATTGTCTTTGGTAATCCTTATTGATCTCCATGACGACGACCCTGATGACGACGACCCAGAAGGCCACACCAAAGAAGACCAGAAATATGACCCTAAATAATAAGACCAAGAGGACAAAGAACATGAAGACAACCACCAAGATACAGAACAAAAGACAGAAGAAGAAGAAGCAGAAGAAGCAAAAGCAGAAGAACAGAAAGCAGAAGAACATTAAGCATAAGACTAAAAATCAGCATAGAAGAAATCAAAATTGTAAGCAGAAGAAGACTAAGCAGTAAATGGGGGTGAGTCCGTTCCTCCTCATGGTGCCCCTGGAAAATGCCTGCTGCTGCAGGCCAAACTGAACGCGGACAAATCCTGTTGTAAGTCTTTTGTGACAGGCAGAACGTAAGGTATAATCTTATAACTTTTATAGATAAGTACTACAGGAATGCCTGTCACCATAAGAAAATGAAGAAAAAGAAGAATAGGAAGAAGATGAAGAAATAGCATATGAAAATTAATAATAGCTGAATAAGAAGAATATGAAGAATGGAAAAAAAAATTAATGGGAAGAAGGTGAAGAAGAAGAAGATGAATAAGGTGAAGAAAAAGTTGATGAAAAAAATGCTACTGCTGCGGATCATGAAGGAGAAAGTGTGGGAGAAGTACAAAAGAAGGTGAAGAGCATGGAAGTTGTGAAACATACATATCTGACAAAATATAAAAAAGGTTAACATAGTCAATATCTTTTTAACTCCGAACGTCTTGAAAAAAAAAAATTGGAATTAATGCTATGCCATGTGATTTGAATAAACCACTATGCCTTTAATGTCTCCTCCACCTCCCACAATACATTCTACATGATTCTTATTTGTTTTCAATTATGTAGAATTAGCCAACAAAGAAATAAAGGGCTTTTTTAAATTCCGATACCAGAAGCCCCATTGACTTGAATGGGACTTCCGGTATCGGAATCGGCGATACCCGATATTTTTTTCGTATCGGGCGATACCATCCGATATGATATTTTTGGGTATCGAACGGTATCGCTCAACACTATTTAGGAGACACACTCCAGAACAAATCTACAACCATCATATGAACAAGGAGTGCAAAAAAGTCTAATGAAATATATTTTATTTAAATATAATTAAAACAAGAAATTTAGATCTAAGAAACTTAGGTACGACCAAACAGAATGTTCCTGGAAGTGGAACCGTTACACATGTACAAGGTATAGAGTATACTTTTTATGAAACAACTTTAAGAAGGTAAAAGACCTTACAAAAAGTACTCCAAGTCAGGGAGCAGTGCTATGACTAATGTTCAATGATAAAGTGACACAAATAAGATAAGTAAATACTTACAACAAGATTGTATATTACCAAAGGAGGGTTAGTGTACATGTGTCCTGGACCACAAGCCCCAACGCACGTTTCACCCAAAGACTTCATCAGGGGGTGTCAAATATAAATATATATATATATATTTATATAGGTATAAATAAAAGAGATGGTAATACTAACTGGAATTCATGCTGTATGTGCTGGCGCTGCAAACCCACACTCCAACACATGTTTCATACGTTGCTTCTTCAGGGTGTGATGGGGTGGGGGGGCATATAGTAGTTTACATACACAGAGGAAAAAGAATGGGCCAATGATGATGAACTTTCCAAGGTGCAAGGTATAAGGTATAGGCTAAGATACAGTTAATGTTGGGATTAGCCCACAGTGGGAGGAGGTAGTAAGGATAGAAAAAGGCACTCACTTCCTGATGGTTAGGAGATAGGGAAGTTCAATCACAAGGTCAAGTTCATGAGTAATGGGCTCCCATGCAGAAATACCATCAACGTCAAGAGCTCATGGGCCTAAAGGGTGCATTGTGTCATCTGGCACACAGGGGAAGATGGATGTGGAACCATGTGAATGGAAGGTAGTGGATTTTCGGTGCACTGCAGAACTAGGCAGGAAATCACTGGGGCCGACGGAGCCAGTGGACATAGCGATAGTCCAGGAGGAATGAATGGTAGTCCTGAAGATGGGTTAAGGAAGTCAGGAATAAGAACTGTTGTGCCCTATACCACATGTCATAATCTGATGACATTGAACTATTCAGTAAATTTCTGTTGGTTGAAATTAACTTGGTGTCCCCTGAATTTTGTGTGGTGGCGTCTGACGATGGAAGCCCGGAAACAGCGGAGGCCTGGTGCCTACAAGTGAGTGTGATGCACTCCACACTTGACAGCACACTGGGACTGGGACATGGTATTCCTGTAAAGTGCCAGATTGGGACAGGACAGCAGTTCGTTCATAAGAAAAATAAGTTTTATTTGTCACGGTATGTCTGGCTTTGCATGACGCGACCCGACGATCGGTCACAAAACAACAAGACAGACAAGGGGACACCGGGGAAACAATTACAGCGGTGGTCCCTATGATAGGGAGCAGGGAAGTAGACACCTCCTGCACTCTCTAAGGAAGAGCCCTGACTCTCCTCACGTTCCCGATACAGGTTCTTTCAACCTGTCGCTGACTAGGATACCTCAGTCCCTCACTTGCCCTGCACTTATCCCTTACTAGGGAACTGGCAAGTGTGGACACTGGTCCTCACCGCTGTACTAATAAACACCAGGGATAATAACAGACAGGGAAAAATAAACAAATTAGCTTGCTCTGCAGTCATGCACAGGACTGCAGAGTATGGCACCCAGACACAGCTTTGAGCAGAAACACCAAGGCTTCAGATAAGCTGCAACAGCACTGCTCCAGATCACTCCTCTCTTCACAAAGGCTGGTTAGTAATGACCAGTATCACCAACAGCTAGCTGGTGTACCATGTGACCTTATATAGGAGAGAGGGAGTGGTCACCAGCAGCTGACTAAACTTAACATGCAGTAATACCAGCGGCCACTGGGGGCAAAAACCCACAAGCAGACCAACTACAGTTGTAGTAATACACTGGGGGAAAAAGGTTATATCAGAGAATCCAGAATCTGACAGATCCAAAAATGTAGCATGACATTATTATACTCACTGAGGGGGTGGCCCGATGCAGGTGTCGCAGGTCCGGGTCTGGCACCTCCCATCTTCTTGCAATGCTATCCTCCAGCTTGCTTCATCGCTCCCGGCACCAATATAGGGAGGTAGGGTAAGGAGGATACTATTAGTTCTGCCTAGTTGTCTCCACTCCCCCTTTTCCTAGCATTTGGGCTTCCTTTCCATCATCCCCTCATGTTGCATTTAGTCTTCCCACACTGTGCGTGACACTAATGCCTTGAAAAGACCGCCCGTGGAACTCTCTTTGTCTCTTCCTCTTACCTGTTCCATCCTGGCTGTTATCTCTCCGACTTGCGTACTTGGTTCTGTGCTGCCAATCTGTGACACATCAACCACTGATCTCTTAGAAATACACCACAATTAAAGAAACAAATTTTGTGTAGATTTGCATCATCTTAGAAATAGCTATTTAGGAACGTTGTCTAAGTATGTCTGTTTAAAAAGGGCCAACTTTTTCCAAATTTGTAAATCAGTGTTAATTTCCAGCATAAAAAGGCAAAAACCAGTTCCATTTTGCCTCTTCACCTGGCAAAGGGAGAAGAGACTACATTGACCTGGATTCTGCCTCTTCACCAGGATTGTCCTCTCTACAGAACCTACAAGTAGTAATAGACCCAATGGTGGGTCAACCATAGACTGTTTCTAAATGAAAAAAATACAAGAAAATGACACAAGTTTAATTATTACTCTTGTGATAACTTCTATGGAAAATCAACAGGACCAATTCTGATATTATGGAATTTCTTTTTGTGCATTTTGTTAATTATAACATAAAGTAATGATCTAAGAAAATGGATATAATGCTTAGTGGAGGGCTTAAAGTGGTGCTACATGACTCATGATTTGTGTCAGCCCTGCACTAGGTATTACATGTTGTATCACTTTTGGAGTGTTCCTTTAAAGTACCTACTTGGATATCTCTGACGTAAGAGTATGGTAAAAAAATTCAACCTTTAACAATTCTTATAAAAATAGACTGAAATATCACCTGTTAACCAAAAACCATGTTCTGGGACTATAGCCCAGCTGCCCAGGAGTCTCAGCAGCTGGACGACGTCTCGGTCATTGGTGTAGGTTAATTGGTCTATGCTGCCGCATGTCAGACATTCCAACCCAGGATTTAGTTGGAATGAGCACTACAACCTGTATTTCCATGTTATGTCTAGCAAGCATCCCAGTACATTTCCACCCATTATTCAACCTCCATGATGACAGCTAGTCTACATGCATTTTAACCATATAAACAAATGGCTTGAGCTCCAAAAGTGCAGACAATTAAGTTTCTAATTAAGGTTACACGACATATAAATTTGCATAATAAATGCACATAATAATGTGGTAATATACTAAACTATACATGTAGTATGGATTTAGATGCTTTGTGTGCAGAATTTGAGCTTGTGCTAATCCAGTTTTGCAAAAACATATGAGAGAACTCTTGAAAGGAAATCTGTCACCAAATTTGTGCTACCAGATCTGTGAGCAGCATGATGTTTCTAATTCCAGCGAGATGTCACCTAATGGGTCAATTACTGCAGTTTTGATTAAAAAAACCCACAGTTTTCTCAGCAGAGCTGTAATGCTGAGCTCTGTATAACCCCGCCCACACCTCTCATTAGCAGCTTACTGTGTACACTGTGCATAGGCAGCTTTACGCCTATGTACAGTGACAGAGTTAATGAATATAGAGGACTACATGAAAATGGAGGACTACCACATTACTGGTGGCGTCCACATCGATGACACTTGATCATTGAGGCCAATGGATATAGGGGTCACGTAAATGATGGGCATGACAATATGGCTACTTGACTGGTGGGGAACACTAGACCAATGGCACAAGGATAAATGGATGAGTAATGGTTATGATATTAGTTTCACTGTTTGGATTATTTCCAGCTGTTTTCATTTTTTTTTAAAGAGGGAGTTATCATCAGAAAGTGACAGATTTTGTGTTAAATTTATTTTTAGTTTTGCCAATTTTCTTTTTATACATCACAATATTAAGAATAAAAAATAGAAACCTTGCAGTTCTCACACTGACTATTGGGGCTTTTTTAATCTCTAACTTTCAGTTGTTTCAGGAAACAACACATGTACGCAGCCAAAATGGACAGTCCCATATTGAAGCATTTAATGAGAGTGTGAAAAGGTCAAGGTGATGTGGAGCAGGTAATTCGTGGATAGAGAGATGTTTCCTGCCCATAGCCAGAGAACACATCCACGTCATGTTCCGGTTTGGAGCAATGAGGCTGCAGATTCTTAGACTAATTGGAGAGAGGGATAGATGACAGGTCTTTCTTTAAGCAGGTGTTTTCTTGATCGGTGATAATTAGTATTCTGGATTAAGTCTTCCCATGCTGGTGCCAGTTTGCAATGTAAACCATCACTACCAGTGGCGTAACTTGAAGCTCATGGCCCTCAATGCAAAAGCTCCAATTCATGCAAATCTTTAACAATATTGGTAAAAGTATAGGCCAAAGGGACTTTTTGGGCCCCTTAGGCCCCAGGGCCGAAGTGCGATTGCAACCTGACCTATTGTAGTTACGCCCCTGACCAATGCAATGTCTCTGAAAGTGCAAACAGGTCAAGACAACTTGTGTGAAATTATAGTCGTCTGCCTACGTATTTATGTCCCTGTAAAGAAGATTAACTGTACATACATCTCTTCATGGAAATTGATGATGGCACGGCACAGATAAATGCAGACAAGACAAGGGGCAAAGAATTAAAATGGTCCTGTTTAACAGTAAGCCCACGGGCTTTTTGGCAAAGCCAAGAACATTAAAACTGTTAGTTACACATGGAAACACAATGAATGACAACTTTGTGAACATCATAGCAAATTATGGCTGCAAGGTATTGAGATTAATGGTAGTAATTGCATTTGCATGGAAGACTTTTAGCAGCATGTTGAACACAAACATGAGTTATATTAAGCCACTATATTTCCATTAAAGCACTGGAGGCATGTTGCTGATTTTATTACCTTCATTTGCAATTTCAATGGCGCAATAAATAAAACTCTTTCGTGTTTCACTAAGGAACACTGCCATCTGATAGAAACACCGAGATCGCTGCATACGTTTGGAGAAATAAAAGGAAGTGTTCGGCTTTATATTACATCCCATTAATTCTAATGAAACTGCTAAAGTGGAAATGTGCATTCAGAATTTCTTAGAAACTAACACAATATCTTACAGAATGAGGATTATGGTAATTTTCAATAACAGAACTGTTACGTGAATGGGCAAATCTGTTTTTTTTCTGTTGAATTTTTCTGATGCGGAACGTTCACACTAAATCAACTGCCATCTAGGGCACCCATCACTCGGAAGATCCGATCTCTTCCATTTTCACCTCTTATATGCCGAAATCTAGGCCCCATTCACACGTCAGTGATTTTTCACATTTTTGAAAAATGCACAGTATCATCAAATTCATCATCAAAGCTTTTAAAAAACTTTCACACCAGTTTGAAGCCAAAAGGAGTGTAGCCAACGCATGGCTATTCCTGCCAAGCAAAAGTGCGGACGTTACTTACCCTAGAATTGCTACTCCCATCTCGAACACTACTAATAAAATGCCACGATTTCATTAATTCATGAATTTGACGCCTCATTCTCCAGCGCTAATTTTATAAAGATTGGCACATGCAACACCAGTTTTAATGGATAGGCCCTTCAACGTTTTAATAAAATAAATAAGTGCTAAAAAAATTTGTAAAGCTTCTCCTACCAATACAATATTAAAAACAGACAGCATTTATTGTGCTGTTCGCGGACCCATGGACTGATATGGGTGATTGAGATCTGTGACTCAGGTCAAAATTGGACATATTCGTGTGTTCATATCCACGAGAAAACACGGACTTGTGAACAGCACCTTTTATTATAATGGGTGTCTATTCTATCCTTGAATTGTGCAAATTGCCTCTTCGGGAAGAGGATTCAAACTCTAGTGCCACCTATTCGAAGTAACAATACTAAAAGTCAATATTGACCCTTTAACGAGCCTTGTCACATGACTTAGGATAAAAGCCAAACCAGAATCTGATCATTTCCATTGATGAGGGGGAAACACCCCGAAACATAATATCTGCAAATTGAGATTCTGCTTTGTCTTTTATCCTAAGTCATGTGACAAGGCTCGTTAGAGAGTCGATATTGACTTTTTGGATTTCTACTTCCAATAGATGGCCCTAGAATCTGAAGAGGCAATTTGCATATTTAATGTCCAAGAGGAGCATTGCATGGTGTATGAATCTCCTCACTCTGACATGCGAGACCTGACTTGTCACTTTCCACAAGGATAATCATTAGCCCTTAGAGCACTGTCCATGAAAAAATCAGATAAGGCTGTTACATAAAGATAACCAAAAAAGGTGACCCACTTACCCACTTTATATGTGGCACCTTGAGGTACAGTTACATTCAGTGCCCATCTCCTAGGGCTTCATGCCAAACAATGCTCATTTTTTCTCTTATAGGTTTTACATGTTTTATGGCCAATGTGAACATGAGTTTATGTGCTGCATGTGTACCAACTTTAGTCAAGCTCAATTTTTGTGTTTTTTCATGCCAAACAATAAGCAGCAAGATACATCAATGGTACACATCCCTTGGTGGGATTCGTACATGTGTAACTCAGATGGGGAGCCCAATCCAATGGTAGGACTGGCCGGCAACTCTCCCGACCCTAGCGTGACAGAATGTATTTTTATGGACCTATCATTTTTGGGTTGGGGGAGCAGACGGCCAGTCCAAGAATTGTGTTCCGATCCTTGTCCAAGTTATACGGCGATCTGACACTTGCCTAACATCATCTAACGAATCTATTCTGTTAACCTGTGTTAGTAGACTGGCATTGGGGTCATAATATGGATGCTAAATGTGCCACTTTTACAGCCATCAAAATGCAGCTGTAATCATATACAGGATAATGTATTGTCAATATAACGTAAAAAATAAAATTAAGCAACAAAAATTATCAAATGGAAAGAAAAACAAAACAAAAAAAAAAACAAGACTGAATTCACACATTTTACAGCATGTTTCACAATCATTTTTTGCATCTTTTCAATCGATGCATCTAGGTGTTACTTTAAAGAGTTTTGACATGTTTGAAAACACTATAAACAAAGAGTTCCTTCCAAAATGTTCCCATTATCTATTCTACAGAGCTAAAAAAAATGAATGTTCCTAGTAACAGTTAAATAAGCTCATCTTTCTTTGTGACCTCTTGCAACAAATTTAGAGAAGATCTTCATGCAACTTCACCTGCATGTTGGTCAAATGTGTGGGCCCTTGTAGCTTTCCAGATCTTATAAAGACAGACGTGTTTGCCCCCCCATGTACTATTGTTCATTGTCCTGTCTGCTTTTTATAATAATTTCCCCCATCCTAGGCCCCATGCTATAAAGCTGGTTTCACATTAGCGTTTGGAGGAGCAGCGGATGCTTGCCGTGAAGCTCCGCCCCTGCCGCGCCTCCTCCGGTCAGCTCCGCCTATGGGCGCATGCCGCTGCATACGGCCTGCGTACCCTATATTTAGTATTGGGTACGCAGGCCGTGCACAGGTACGCTTTTGCCGCCGCATGCGTCCTTTTGACAGTGCAGCGACCTGCGCCAAACGCAAGGGGACCATAGGCGGAGCTGACCGGAGGAGGAGCGGCAGGGGGCAGAGCTTCACGGTGAGCATCCGCTGCGCCTCCAAACGCTAATGTGAAACTGGCCTAACATTTCCTCCATTCTGGGCCACTTCCTGTTATAATTTCCCCAATTCTGGTATAATATCCCCATTCTGGTATAATGCCACTATCTGTCATGATCCAGCATGGATCTGACAGATTAAATGGATAAGTGAACTTTTTTTCCTTTGGCTAGGTGCCAAAGTGATGTGATTGCCCCCGGTGGCCATTAGAATTATTACATGTGGTGTTGTTCATTCTAAGTTGCCCCGGTGGTGGTGAGTGGTAGTGCACTTTAGTTTCTTTGGTTTAGTGCACGGAATTATAAATCAGGTGTGAGGCTCTATAAAAGAGTTCAGGTGTGTTTGATGACTGTTGGTGATTTTGTGTTAGTCATTTGGGAAGCAAGCCTGGGTGAGGAAGGAGCTGAACAAGAGTCCTGCGCAACCCAGCCAGAGGGGACGAGTGGCAGCTATATGGTCTGCAAGAAGGGCTGGCATGGCGTGGTGGAGTCATAGTTTATGGTGTCGGCAGGAAGTGCTTGCATGGCTTGGTGGAGTGACGACTATGGAGAGAGTTGCACTCAGCATGCGGGTGTTATGAATGAGTCACCGGAGGAGGAAAAAACCAAAATGCAAGCTAAGTCCAGAAACTGGAGAGGTTGATAGCTAGCAGATTGCAGACCCCTGATCCTATTCACAACAACTAACAGTAGCCGTGGAGCGTTCCTACAGTGGTCCTAGACGCCTCTTCACAGCCGGAGAACTAAATAAGCCTAAAGAAAGAAAGGGGAAATCTAAACTGCCCCAGAGCAGACCCCAAAGCAATAGACAGCCCCCAACATGTATTGTAGGTGAAAACAGATGAAAACACAAACACAGACAGAAAGACAGGCAGAGCAAATGATGGGGCCCAACTAACTAGATAGGAAAGGACAGAAAAGATGCTAGCTGCAATCCGCAAAAACCCTACCAAAAATGTCCCAACATGTCTGATAGGAAAAACGGCCCTGAAGTCACTAGACTTCAAAATCCCTATATCAGCACTCCGATATAGTCTGAAGACAGAGCAAAAGAGATTTAACCGATCAGGGACAAAAATGGAAATTCAGCAGAGCCCCAGCCGGGGCTGGCAGAAAACAAAACTAAGCAAATCAGACAAAATCTCATGGAACAATAACAGAGCAAAACTTAGCTTTAGAAGACAGGAACTGAACTGGAGGCCAGAGCTCAGAGCAGAGAAATCACCAGCAACCCTACAGGGCGTCGGCTGCCTTATATCCACTCAGAGATTCCGGATGTCCAATCGCAATCCACCTGTTCAGGTGACAGGTTTCTCCCATCCAAATCAGTTTCACCACCTCCTTTCACCAGCAGAGGGAGTTCATCGGACAGCAAAGGTGAACAAGAAAATGAGCTCACAACAGTACCTCCCCCTTGAGGAGGGGTCACTGAACCCTCATCCACGCCACCAGGCCAATCAGGATGGGCCCGATGAAAAATACAGACCAATCTTTCGGCATGAATATCAGATGCAGAGACCCAAGAATTATCCTCCTGGCCATAACCCTTCCACTTAACCAAATACTGGAGTCTCCGTCTAGCCAGATGAGAATCCAGTATCTTCTCAACCTCATATTCCACATTACCTTCAACCAATACAGGGTCAGGAGGTGCCACCACAGGAACTACTGGCTCAACAAACCTCTTCAACAGAGACTTATGAAACACGTTATGGATCTTAAATGTAAGAGGAAGAGCCAATCGAAAAGAGACCGGATTAAGAATCTCCAAAATCTTGTAAGGTCCAATAAATCTAGGTTTCAACTTTGGAGAAGCCACCTTCATAGAGATAATCTTTGATGACAACCAAACCATATCACCCACCTTAAACCGGGGTCCAATGGTCCTATGCCGGTTGGAAAACCGCTGGGCCTTTTCCTGGGAGAGAGACAACTTATCCACCACTTGGTCCCAAATCTGGTGCATTCTCTCCACCACAGTGTCAACACCTGGGCAGGCAGAAGACTCCACCTGCCCTGAAGAGAATCGAGGATGAAACCCAAAGTTACAAAAAAAAAGGTGACATCAAAGTGGCAGAACTAGCTCTATTATTTAAAGCAAATTCGGCCAAGGGCAAAAATGAGACCGAATCATCCTGATCAGCAGAGATAAAACATCTCAAATAAGACTCCAAATTCTGGTTTGTTCTCTCCGTCTGCCCATTGGTCTGAGGGTGAAACGCAGAGGAGAAGGACAACTGAATTCCCAGCTTGGAACAAAAAGTCCTCCAAAATCTAGAGACAAACTGAACTCCTCTGTCAGATACAATGTTCTCAGGAATCCCATGCAAGCGAACCACCTGTTGCAAAAACAAGGGCACCAACTCTGAGGAAGATGGCAACTTAGGGAGTGGTACAAGATGGACCATCTTAGAGAATCTATCACAAATCACCCAGATAACAGTCATTCTCTGAGAGACAGGCAGATCAGAAATAAAATCCATTGAAATATGGGTCCATAGCCTCCTGGGCACCGGCAAAGGCATCAACAACCCACTAGAGCGAGAACAAGGTTTAGACCGGGAGCAAGTCCCACAGGACTGCACAAAATTCCTGACATCACGAGATAAGACGGGCCACCAAAAAGACCGACTCACCAAATCTCTAGTACCAAAAATACCTGGATGACCAGCCAATGCGGAGCAATGAACTTCAGACATTACTCGCTTCCTCCACTGGTCAGGAACATACAATTTTCCAATGGGACAACACTCAGGTTTGTCCTCCTGAAACTCTTCCAGAGCACGTCTCAAATCGGGCGAGATGGCAGAAAGAACTACCCCCTCACCTAAGATGGTAGCAGGCTTGGTCACAATAGGAGAATCAGCAAAGAAATTCCTAGAGAGGGCGTCTGCCTTAACATTCTTAGTGCCCGGAAGAAAAGAGACCACAAAATCAAAACGTGTGAAAAACAAGGCCCACCTAGCCTGTCTAGGATTCAAGCGTTTGGCCGACTCAAGGTAAATCAAATTCTTGTGGTCAGTGAGGACCACGACTTGATGTCTAGCTCCCTCCAACCAATGTCTCCACTCCTCAAATGCCCATTTCATGGCTAACAGTTCCCGATTCCCCACATCATAGTTGCGTTCAGATGGGGAGAACTTTCGGGAAAAGAAAGCACAGGAATTCATTTTAGATGTTACCGGATCTTTTTGGGACAAAACAGCTCCTGCACCAATCTCAGAAGCGTCCACCTCTACCTGAAACGGGAGTGAGACATCAGGTTGCCGCAAAACCGGAGCAGAAGTGAACCTCCGCTTCAGCTCCTGAAAGGAAGAAACAGCCTCTGGAGACCAATTCAGCACATCAGCACCCTTCTTAGTCAAATCAGTCAATGGTTTGGCAATGCCAGAAAAATTAGCTATAAATTTACGATAAAAATTAGCAAAACCCAAAAACTTCTGGAGGGCCTTCAAAGAAGTGGGCTGAACCCAATCACAAATGGCCTGTACCTTGGCCGGGTCCATTTCAATAGTTGATGGAGACAAAATAAATCCCAAAAATGAAATCCTCTGTACACCAAAAAGGCATTTCGACCCCTTAACACACAGGGAATTCTCCCTCAAAATCCAGAACACAGTCCGAACATGTTCCACATGAGAGTCCCAATCCCTGGAAAAGATCAAAATATCATCCAGATAGATGATCAAAAATTTATCCACAAAGTCCTGGAAAATATCATTCATGAAGCACTGGAAGACAGAAGGGGCATTAGTGAGCCCAAAAGGCATCACCAGGTACTCAAAATGTCCCTCCAGAGAACTAAACGCCGTCTTCCATTCATCCCCATGCTTAATGCGAATGAGATTATACGCCCCCCCTGAGGTCAAGCTTGGTAACCCAGCAAGCACCTTTAACTCTGGAGAATAGATCAGAAATCAGGGGTAACGGATACTGATATTTAACAGTAATTTTGTTGAGGGAACGATAGTCAATACAAGGCCTTAATGAACCATCTTTCTTGGCCACGAAAAAAAACCCAGCACCCAAGGGTGAAGAGGATGGCCTAATATGACCCTTCTCCAATGACTCCTTAATATAAGATTGCATAGCCTCATGCTCGGGTACAGATAAATTGAAAAGTCGACCCTTGGGAAATTTACACCCAGGGCTCAGCTCAATTACACAGTCATAACTCCTATGAGGAGGCAAAGACGCAGACTTATTCTCACTAAATACATCATAAAAATCAGCCAAATAATCAGGAACATCATGCGACTGGGGAGAGGTGGAGAAAACAGGAGTGTCACTAAGAGCACACTGACAACCCCAACTCACCACAGACACAGATTTCCAATCCAAAACTGGATTATGGATTTGCAACCAGGGAAGCCCCAGAACAATGGTATCATGCAAATTATGCAACACCAAAAATTTGCAATTTTCTTGATGGTCTGGGGCGACCCGCATTACCACCTGGGTCCAAAACTGAGGTTTATTCTTCGCCAAAGGAGTAGCATCAATATCCCTCAAAGGGATAGGCGTCCGCAGAGGTGTCATAGGAAACCCACAACGTTTAGCAAAATCCAAGTCCATCAGGTTCAGAGCCGTTCCTGAATCCACAAAAGCCTTAGCGGAAAATGTGGACAGGAAGCAGATCAGAGTAATTGCCAGAAGAAACTTAGGTTGTACACCACCCATGGCAAATGTGTGTGCAAAACGTTTCTCTCATTTAGGGCAGACAGAAATATTATGAGAGGCATCTCCACAGAAAAAACACAGCTTATTACGCCTTCTGAACTCCTGACGTTGCGCCCTAGACAAAACTCTAACACATTGCATAGGTTCAGACATTTGTTCAACAGGTGGCAACATTTCTCGTGTAATTTTACGTTCACGTAAATGCCGATCAACCTGAATGGCTAATGACATAGAATCGTCAAGAACAGAGGGAACAGGAAATCCCACCATAGTATCTTTTACGGTTTCTGACAAACCCTTCCGAAAGAGAGCTGCCAAGGCACCATCATTCCAGGTAGTAAGGACCGCCCACTTTCAGAATTTTTGACAGTACAACTCTGCAGAATCCTGACCCTGGCTCAATGCCAACAGGGCTTTTTCAGCTTGATCAATAGCATTAGGTTCATCATACAACAACCCCAAGGCTTGAAAAAATGCATCCACATTAGTTAGAATAGGATCATCAGGTGTCAAATAAAACGCCCAATCCTGTGGATCGCCGCGCAGCAAAGAGATGACAATTTGAACCTGCTGCGCAGAGCTCCCCGATGAGCTAGGCTTCAAGGCAAGAAATAATTTACAATTATTCTTAAAGTTCAAAAATTTAGACCGATCCCCAAAAAACACATCAGGAGTAGGAATCTTTGGTTCAGCAGCATGTGAATGAGCAAGATAGGTGGAAATTCCCCACACTTCAGCAGCGAGCTGCTCCACATGATCAGACAATTGCTTAATCTCCATTAAGAAAAAATTCCTCCCACGGCCCCAGAGAAAAAGAGGAAAAAATATACATTAAAAAAAAAAAAAATTCTGACACTTTTTTTTACAATTCTTTCCTGCTATTGAGTACCCTAGAATCTGCGGTATGGCTCGTGAATCTGTTATGAATGAGTCACCAGAGGAGGAAAAAACAAAAATGCAAGCTAAGTTCAGAAAACCGGAGAGGTTGGTAGCTAGCGGATTGCAGACCCCTGATCCTATTCACAACAACTAACAGTAGCCGTGGAGCGTTCCTACGGTGGTCCTAGACGCCTCTTCACAGCCGGAGAACTAAATAAGCCTAAAGAAAGAAAGGGGAAATCTAAACTGCCCCAGAGCAGACCCCAAAGCAATAGACAGCCCCCAACATGTATTGTTGGTGAAAACAGATGAAAACACAAACACAGACAAAAAGACAGGCAGAGCAAACGATGGTGCCCAACTAACTAGATAGGAAAGGACAGAAAAGATGCTGGCTGCAATCCGCAAAAACCCTACCAAAAATGTCCCAACATGTCTGATAGGAAAAACGGCCCTGAAGTCACTAGACTTCAAAATCCCTATATCAGCACTCCGATATATTCTGAAGACAAAGCAAAAGAGATTTAACCGATCAGGGACAAAAATGGAAATTCAGCAGAGCCCCAGCCGGGGCTGGCAGAAAACAAAACTAAGCAAATCAGACAAAATCTCATGGAACAATAACAGAGCAAAACTTAGCTTTAGAAGACAGGAACTGGACTGGAGGCCAGAGCTCAGAGCAGAGAAATCACCAGCAACCCTACAGGGCGTCGGCTGCCTTATATCCACTCAGAGATTCCGGATGTCCAATCGCAATCCACCTGTTCAGGTGACAGGTTTCTCCCATCCAAATCAGTTCCACCACCTCCTTTCACCAGCAGAGGGAGTTCATCGGACATCAAAGGTGAACGAGAAAATGAGCTCACAACAGCGGGACTTGGTTGCTGAGAGCTGGACTCAAGCATGCTTGACTTTTTGGGCAGGAGCTGAACACATCTTTGGGACTCTGCTACTGGACTTCTGCAATTGGTGGCGGACTCTGCTCCAAGGCTGCACTATTGTGTGTTAGTCATTCAGAAGGAAGCCTGGGTGAAAGAAGGAGCTGAACATGAGTCCTGCGCAGCCCAGCCAGAGGAGACGAGTGGCAGCTATGTGGTCTGCAGGAAGGGCTGGCATGGCATGGTGGAGTCGCAGTTTACGGTGTCAGCAGGAGGTGCTTGCATGGCTTGGTGGAGTGGCGACGATGGTGAGAGTTGCATTCAGCATGCTGGACTTGGTTGCTGAAAACTGGACTCAAGCATGCTGGACTTTTTGGCAGAAGCTGGACTCATCTTTGGGACTCTGTTTACTGGGCAGCTGCAACTGGTTGTTGACTCTGCTCCAAGGCTGCAGTATGGTGAAGGATCCAGTTATGGTGATGGATCCGGGTGGAGGAGAAGATTCACACAAGTGGTGTTTCCCCTGTATTGTCATTTTCCCTCATGTGTGCTTAGTGCAGTGGTGGGATTAGTTTCCGCACCAACCAATTCCCTAGTGAGGGTTTAGGTTTAGGGCCCTCCAGGTGTTGGTGGACTCTGCTCCAAGGCTGCACTATGGTGAAGGATCCAGTTATAGTGATGGATCCAGGTGGAGGAGAAGATGCACACAGGTGGTGGGCTCTGTTGCTAGGAACGTACGCAACAGAGCAAAGCTAAGTGGTGTTTCCCCTGTATTGTCATTTTCCCTCATGTGTGTTTAGTGCAGTGGTGGGATTAGTTTCCGCGCCGACCAGTTCCCTAGTGAGGGTTTAGGTTTAGGGCGAGCTAGGGTTTTTAGGTTCCTGTGCGTCGCCCTGTGTGGAACCGGCATAGGAAACGTTAGGAGTGCAGGGACACTTGCTCAGGGGAGTTCAGGAGGTCTCCACTTCCCTATTCCCTATTGCAGGGCCCACCATTGTTAATGTTACCCAGGTTCCCCTTTATTATTTAAATTCACCTTACTGGAGGCGGGGTTTCCAGACTACTTTATATATACGTGTAATATCTAAATTCGCCAGTTGGAGGTGGTGTATCCAGCTGCACGTCCTATTATTTAAATTTGCCCAACTGTAGGCGGTGTATCCAGGGTCACGTGTGTCATATGGGTTCGCCTTGCGGTACTCGCTGCGTCCAGACACACGTGACCGTGATACTATCCTGGTTTAATGTCCCCCCTCCTATTATAATTTCCCCAATTCTGGTATAATATCCCTATTCTGGTGTAATACCCCATCCCGGAATAATGTTCCCAAAATGGCATATTATCCCCAATCCTGGTATGTCCACATCCTGGACCTCATTCTGGTATAATGTCCCCTATTCTGGTATAATGTCCCTATCCTGGTATAATATCTTCAATTTTGGTATAATTTCCTCCATCCTGGTATTATATACCCAATTCTGGTATAATGTCCTCCATTCTGGTATAATATTCCCAATTCTGATATAATTTCCCCCATCCTGGTACACAAGTGGTCAAAATTGTTGTTACCCCTCGTTTAATGATAGAAAAACCCACAATGGTGACAGAAATAACTTGAATCTGACAAATATAATAATAAATAAAAAATCTATGAAAATGAACAAATGAATGTCTGACATCGCTTTTCAACCATGCTTCCACAGAATTTTTCAAAAAATAAAACTCATGAACTAGGCCTGGAAAGAAATGATGGTACCCTTAACTTAACCCCTTCACTACCAAGGGTGGTTTGCACGTTAACTCCCGGGCCAATTTTTACAATTCTGACCACTGTACCTTTATGAGGTCATAACTCTGGAACGCTTCCATGGATCCTGGTGATTCTGACATTGTTTTCTCGTGACATATTGTACTTCATATTAGTGGTAAAATTGCATTCAAATAACTTGCGTTTATTTGTGAAAAAAACGGAAATTTGGCGAAAATTTTGAAAATTTCGCAATTTTCCAACTTTGAATTTTTATGCCCTTAAATCAAAGCGATACGGCACACAAAAAACTTAATACATAACATTTCCCACATGTTTACTTTACATCAGCACAATTTTGGAACGAAAATTTTTTTTTGTTAGGAAGTTATAAGGGTTAAAAATTGACCAGCGATTTCTCATTTTTGCAACACCATTTTATTTTTAGGGACCACTTCACATTTGAAGCCACTTTGAGGGGTCTATATGATAGAAAATACCCAAAAGTGACACCATTCTAAAAACTGCACCCCTTAAGGTGCTTAAAACCACATTCAAGAAGTTTATTAACCCTTTAGGTGCGTCACAGGAATTTTTTGAATATTAAAAAAAAAATGAACATTTAACTTTTTTTCACAAAAAAAATACTTCAGGTTCAATTTTCTTTATTTTACCAAGGGTAACAGGAGAAACTGGACTGCAAAAGTTATTGTGCAATTTGTCCTGAGTACGCTGATACCTGATATGTGGGGGAGAACCACTGTTTCGGCGCATGGCAGACCTCAGTAGGGAAGGAGCGCCGTTTGACTTTTTCAATGCAAAATTGGCTGGAATTCAGATCGGACGCCATGTCGCGTTTGGAGAGCCCCTGATGTACCTAAACAGTGGAAACCCCCCAAGTGACCCCATTTTGGAAACTAGACCCTCCAAGGAACTTATCTAGATATGTGGTGAGAACTTTGAACCCACAAGGGCTTCACGGAAGTTTATAACGTACAGCGGTACAATTAAAAAATCATATTTTTTCCACAAAAATGATCTTTTCACCCCCAATTTTTATTTTTCCAAGGGTAACAGGACCCTAAAAGTTATTGTGCAATTTGTCCTGAGTACGCTGATACCCAATATGTGGGTGTAAATGACTATTTGGGCGCATAGCAGAGCTCGGAAGGGAAGCAGCGCCATTTGACGTTTTAGGCTAGAATTGAGATCGGACACCATGTCGCGATTGGAAAACCCCTGATGTACCAAAACAGTGGAAACCCCCCACAAATGACACCATTTTGGAATCAAGACCCCCCAAGGAACTTATCTAAGATGTGTGGTGAGCACTTTGAACCCCCAAGGGCTTCACAGAAGTTTATAATGCCCAGGCATGAAAATAAAAAAATCGTATTTTTTCCACAAACATGATCAATTAGTCCCCAATTTTTTTATTTTCCCAAGGGTAACAGGAGAAATTGGACACCAAAAGTTGTTGTCCAATTTGTCCTGAGTACGCTGATACCTCATATGTGGGAGAAAACTACTGTATGGGCACACGTCGGGGCTCGGAAGGGAAGTAGTGACGTTTTGGAATGCAGACTTTGATGGATTGGTCTGCGGGTGTCATGTGCGTTTGGAGAGCCCCTGATGTACCTAAACAGTGGAAACCCCCCACAAGTGACCCCATTTTGGAAACTAGACCCCCTAATGAACTTATCTAGATGTGTGGTGAGCACTTTGAATCCCCCAGTGCTTCACAGAAGTTTATAACGACCGGGCGTGAAAATAAAAATATCGTATTTTTTCAACAAACATCATCTTTTAGTCCCCATTTTTTTTATTTTCGCAAGGGTAACAGGAGAAATTGGACCCCAAAAGTTGTTGTCCAATTTGTCCTGAGTACGCTGATACCTCAGATGTGGGAGAAAACTACTGTATGGGCACACGTCGGGGCTCGGAAGGGAAGTAGTGACGTTTTGGAATGCAGACTTTGATGGATTGGTCTGCGGGTGTCATGTGCGTTTGGAGAGCCCCTGATGTACCTAAACTATTGAAACTCCCCACAAGTGACCCCATTTTGGAAACTAGACCCCCCACGGAGCTTATCTAGATGTGTGGAGAGCACTTTGAACCCCCAAGTGCTTCACAGAAGTTTATAACGCCTGGGCGTGAAAATAAAAAAAAACATTTTTTTCCGCAAAATTATATTTTTGCCCCCAATTTTTTATTTTCCTAAGGGTAACAGGAGAAATTGGACCCCAAAAGTTGTTTTGTAATTTGTCCTGAGTAGGCTGATACCCAACATGTGGGGGTAAAACACTGTTTGGGCACATGGCAGAGCTTGGAAGGGAAGGAGCACCATTTGACTTTTTCAACGCAGAATTGGCTGGAATTGAGATCAGACGCCATGTTGCCTTTGGAGAGCACCTGATGTGCCCAAACAGTGGAAACCCCCCAATTATAACTCCAACCCTAACCTCAACACACCCCTAACCCTAATCTGAGCCCTAGCCCTAACCCTAGCCCTAACCCTAACCCTAGCCCTAACCCTAACCCTAGCCCTAACCCTAGCCCTAACCCTAGCCCTAACCCTAACCCTACCCTAACCCTAGCGGGAAAATGGAAATAAATACATTTTCTTTTAGTTTTATTATTTTTCCCTAACTAAGGGGGTGATAACGGGGGGGTTTGATTTACGATTTATGGCGGTTTTTATGTTTGGCGGCTGTCGCACGCTAAAAGACGCTTTTTATTGTAAAAATAGTTTTTGCATCACCACATATTGTGAGCTATAATTTTTCCGTATTTTGACCCACCGAGTCATGTGAGGTCTTATTTTTTGCGGGACGAGTTGACGTTTTTATTGGTACCATTTTCGGGCACGTGACATTTTTTGATCGCTTTTTATTCCGATTTTTGGGACGCAGAATGAACAAAAACCAGCGTTTCATGAATTTCTTTTGGGGGGTGCGTTTACACCGTTCCGCGTGCGGTAAAATTGATAAAGCGTTTTTATTCTTCGGGTCAGTACGGTTACAGCAATACCTCATTTAGGTCGTTTTTTTATGTTTTGTCGGTTTTTTGCAATGAAAACAATTTTATATAAAAAATAATTATTTTTGTATCGCTTTATTCTGCAAGCTATAACTTTTTTATTTTTTTGCGGATGATGCTGTATGGTGGCTCATTTTTTGCGGGACAAGATGACGTTTTCAGTGGTACCATGGATATTTATATGCGTCTTTTTGATCGCGCGTTATTGCACTTTTTGTTCGGTGGTATGATAATAAATCATTATTTTTTGCTTCGTTTTTTATTTTTATTTTTTAAGGGGTTTGCTAAAGGGGTTAACTAATGGGACAGTTTTATAGGGCAGGTCATTACGGACGCGGCGATACCAAATATGTGTACTTTTATTGTTTTTGTTTTTTTTTATTTTGAAAAAATGGATTTATTGGGGAATATTTTTTTTTTTTTACTAATTTATTTAGCGATTTTTTTTTAAATTATTTTTAACACTTTTTTTTTTTTTTTTTTACTTTATTACCTTGTCCCAGGTGGGACATCACTGTCCTGTGACAGATCGCTGATCTGTCACATCACAGATCACTGTGACAGATCAGCGATCTGTCACAGGCACTGCTGCAGACTTCCTCATGCCTGCGCTTTGCAGGCAGTGAGGAAGTCAGCTCCCTGCAGGCCCCCGTTGCCATCTTGGATCCGGGGGCCTGTAGGGAAAGAGCCCCCCGCAGCAGCGCTGCACATTGCGCTGCCGTGGGGGGCTCAGGGAAGCACGGAGGGAGCCCCCTCCCTGCCGATGCTTCCCTTTAACCCCCGGTACACCGCGATCGCGTTTGATCGCGGTGTGCAAGGGGTTGACGTGTCGGGGGCGGTCCGTGACCGCCCCTGACACATTGTGCCGGATGTCAGCTATGATAATTAGCTGACACCCGGCCGCGATCAGCGGCGCTCACCACGTGGGCGCCGCTGATCGCTGGGACGTAATATTCCGTCCATGGTAGTTAGGTCCAGGGTCACATGGACGGAATATTACGTCCTTTGTAGGTAAGGGGTTAATATTTTGTTGCACAACCTTTTGAGGCAATCACTGCCCTCAAACTATTCCGGTAACTGTCAATGAGACTTCTCACCTCTTGACAAGTATTTTGACCCTCTCCTCAAGAGCAAACTGCTCCAATTGTCTTGTGTTTGAAGGTTGCCTTTTCCAGACGACATGTTGCAGCTCTTTCCAAAGATGCTCAATAGGAGTAAGGTCAGGGCTAATAGAAGGCCACTTCAGAATAGTCCAATGTTTTCCTCTTAGCCATTCTTGGATGTTTTTAACTATGTTTTAGGTCATTATCCTGTTGAAAGACCCATGACCTGCGACTGAGACCAAACTTTCTGACACTGGGCAGCACATTTCTCTCTAGAATCTGTTGATAGTCTTGAGATTTCAATGTACCCTGCACAGATTCTAGACACCCTGTGCCAGATGCAGTAAAGCAATACCAGAACATAACAGAGCGTCCTCCACATTTCACAGTAGCGACAGTGTTCTTGTCTTGATATGCTTCATTTTTTAGACTGTGAATATAGAGCTGATGTGCCTTGCCAAAAAGTTCCATTTTTGTCTCAGCTGTCCACAGGACATACTCCCAGAAGCTTTGTGGCTTGTCAACAAGTATTTTTGCAAATTCCAGTCTGGCTTTTTTATGATTTTTTTTCAACAATGGTGTCCTCCTTGGTTGTCTCCCATGATGTCCACTTTGGCTCATACAACGACAGATGGTGCGATCTGGCACTGATGTTCCTTGAGCTTGAAGTTCACCTTTAATCTGTTTAGAAGTTTTTCTGGGCTCTTTTGTTACCATTTGTATTATCTGTCTCTTTAATTTGTTATCAATTTTCATCCTGCGGCCATGTCCAGGGAGGTTGGCTACAGTGTCATGGAACTTAAATTTCTGAATAATATGTGCAACTGTAGTCACAGGAGCATCAATCTGCTTGGCGATGGTCTTATAACTTTTACCTTTAACATGTTTGTCTATAATTTTCTTTCTAATCTCCTGAGAAAACTCTTCCCTTCGCTTCCTCTGTGTCATGATGCAGACCAGGGTTTGAGTCCTGTTTTTCCTTTTCCCCGGTCTGGTCATGTAGGGGTTAACCGTTCTCATCCTCAGTCTGGGTTCAGGGTTGCTATTTATCGCTGCTGCTTCCTGCAGGCGATGTCAGTTATATTTTCTTGCCTAGGGCTGCTGTAGCTTACTCTGATTGCTCTGGTCCTGCTACGCTTGCTATCTGATCCCGTGTCTCTGTTTTACCCTGTACCCGTCCTGACTCTATTTCCCTTTAGTGTGCTGACTCCCTGGTTTTTACTTGACTTGCATCCTGACCTGCTTCTGTCTTTTGTCTTATCTGCTTCCTACCATTGCTGATTCCCTGGCTTGTCTCTGACTGTGAGTTTGCTTATTCCTTTGGTATTGCGCCACAGTCTAGGATTTGACCCAGCTATTTGACTATTCTACTGCCACCTTTGGTAGTTTTGCTGCTGCACTGCAGGTGCAGTCCTGCTTCCAGTCATCTGCCATCTTGTGAAACCTCCACTTACTTGCATTGCAGCGGCATGATACTCTGGTCCATGTTGAGTGTGATACACACCAAGTCACCAAACAGCACAGTGAGTATCTGTAGCCCTCTATACAGGCCCACTCACTGATTCCACGATTGATTTAACATGTCCCTTTTGTCACATTATTTTCAGGGGTACCTTCATTTCTGTCCAGTTTTATTTTCTTTTTTAATTCTGTGGAAGCATGGTTGAAAAGCAATGTCTGACTTTCATTTGTTCATTTTCATAGATTTTTTAGTTATTATTACTTTTGTCAGATTCAAGTTATTTCTGTCACCATTGTGGGTTTTTCTGTCATTACACAAGGGGTACCAACAATTTTGACCACGTGTGTATAATATCCCTGATCCTGATATAATGTTACCCATTCTGGTATAATGTCCCCCTATCCTGGTATAATTTCCCCCCATTCTGGTATAATGTCTCTCATTGTGGTATAATGTTACTATTCTGGCATAATGCCCCCATCCTGGCATACTGTCCCCATTCTGGTATATTGTCCCCAGTCTGGAATAATATCCCCAATTCTGATGTAATGCCCCCATCCTGATATAATGTTCCCCATTCTGGTATATTGTCCCAAGTCTGGAATAATGTCCCCCATTCTGGTATAATGTCCCCATTCTGGTATATTGTCCCAAGTCTGGAATAATGTCCCCAATTCTGATACAGCATAATGCACCCATCCTGGTGGAATGTCCCCAATTCTGATATAATGCCCCCCATCCTGGTATAGCGTCCCTGGAGTTGACCCCTTCCTTTCTTCTAGAGCACATTTTAAAAAGAAACAAACAATTATACTCACCTTCCCCAGCTCCCAGGCTGCAAGGTGTCTTCTTCTGAAATCCAGGAGAACAGACATGAGCATGCAATGAATTGCATATAAAAATATCAAAATTTTATTTAGAAAACAGTACTACAGAATAAAATCATCATAGTAACAAAGTGCCAATGAAACAATGCAGACGGTATTAGCCCAAATGTCACCAACTCCTCCCTCCAAGATGAAAAACCGTCCAGGCAAACATACCCAATGTGGCCATGTCCCAATTACCCATATCAATATTTAGTAATAATGCCCAAGGGCTGCGTAATAGGGTCAGGGACCAACATGAGAATACAGGTTAGCATATAATTATAAACCACGGTATGCGGCCAAACATGGTCCAAAAAATGCCACAAAGGAGCTTACCAGGGAGGGGAAGAGAAGGAGAGCCCGGCAGAGTCATCCCTGACACGCGTTTCGCGGCCTTCCAGGCCGCTTTGTCAAGAGGAAGTTGGTATGGTAAGAATGTCCAAGCAGGACCTGAACATAGCCCCTGAACCCGGTCATATATGACCGATAACTCATACATATATACAAAAGCAGATATCTAGCAGTGTTGTTGCTGGGATATATAATAATGGCCGTAGCATACTGCATACACTTGATTTATAAACAAAAAAAGGAAAAATAAGGAGCATCAAATACCATATATAAATAATATTTTATTGAATATATTCATAAATAATGATTATCAATTACATGAAAAGATTTTTATATTTATTATTTTTTATATTAAAAATTCTTAACAATGTGAAGGACACAAGACATAAGATCCGACACAGTTACTGTAATTACAGATCAGGGAGACAACCTTATAATATCTTTACATGTGCCACTAGTACCAGACATATAAAACCCTTAATGCCACTTTAGGCACAGCCCCCTGAGGAAGCCCAAGCGAAACGCGCGTTGGGGCTGCTTGGTGTGACCTTTTGTACTATCCAGATTATTTTAACATATTTTTGTGGATTGATTACTCATTTGGCATATGCTCTATGTATATATATATATATATATATATATATATCTAAAGTGGCATTTAGGGTTTTATATGTCTGGTACTAGTGGCACATATATACAAAAGCAGATATCTAGCAATGTTATTGTTGCTGGGATATATAATTATGGCCGTAGCATACTGCATACACTTGATTGTAGTAGTTGACATATAGGATGATCCAGAGTACAGGGCCACATCGATGTCCAAAAGGGGACTACTGTAGAATGACTAAATATGAAAAAGGGTAAAAAGTGAAATCAGTGAAAAATTAAAAACAAAATTAAAAACAAGCAAGAAACTGCCAAGGGAAAATGGGAAATACGGGATTATGCAGAAGCAAAAACAAGGAAATAAACCAGGAATGATTATAAGATATAAATTAGTATGGATTACGTATATTAACGAGCATATACTAGAATACGCGGATATAAATCAACAAAGACCTGTGCGGGTACCTACACACACAGGGATATCAGATCTATAAAAAATGGGCGAAACTTAAAAATTCATTGAGTCCTCTTGGTGTCATAGTGTCCAATTGGACAATCCACCTTACTTCCATTTGTGCGAGGACTTTTTTGTAGTCGCCACCTCTGATGCCCATGTGGAGTACATCAATTCCCCTGATTTTCAACAAACCCACGTCACAGTTATAGTGTGACCGAAAGTGTCGGGGAATAGTTTTCAACTCAGCTGGGTCAGACACCGTCTTGGCTGCGCCAATGTCCCGCACATGCTCATGTGTTCGCACCCTCAGCTCCCTTGTGGTGAAACCCACATATATTTTAGGGCACGCACATGTGGCACAGTAGATCACATTTGAGGTACTACACGAAATCCGATGTCTAATCTTGTATTCCCTCGTGCCATCTGAGGAGCCGAAGGACATTGGCACAGACAAGGCAGTGCCCGCACGGAAAAGACCCACACACCGGACCACTAGAGCCAAAGAAATTTCTAGGAGTAGGAACATGACTCCGTACCAATAGATCATTTAAATTTTTGGATCAACGTGGTGTCACGGAAGGAGAGCTCCCCAGGACGGCCCTCAGGGATGGACCTGTCTCCAGGATAGACTAGTGCTTACGTAGAATGGCACGCATATTGTGCCATTCATGATTGTATGTAGAGATGAACCATATAGGTCCTTCTCCACCAAGCGTTCCACTATTCCGTATAGGATGTAAAAGGCTACTGAGAGGGGTACGTGTCCCTCTGTTGTAACCTGCCTTAACACACCTGCGGCTATAGCCCCTTGTCAGGAACCAATCTTTTAAATCCTGGGCTTGCTTCTCAAATCGATCATCGGTGGAGCAGATGCGCCACATTCGGAGGAACTGTCCGACCAGGATGGCCCTCATAGTGGTAGAATCATGAGCTGACATAGCATGTAATAAAGAATTTATGGATGTGGTCTTCCTGAATGCATCCGTCTGGACGCGCCGGTCAGCATCATCCTCCAGACGGACATCCAGGAAGTCCACACTCCTATCATTAAATGTGTATGTCAAGCAGATGTTACAGCTATTTTCATTTAAAGTCCTAATGAAATCCCCGAGTTGGTCAACAGTGCCATCCCACAAAAATAAAATGTCATCAATGAAGCGGTACCAGCACAGCACATGGGAGACGCCCTGTGGGCCCCCGTCCCTGAACAGGTCTCTCTCCCAGGCGCCAAGAATGACGTTGGTGTACGAGGGCGCACAGGCCGCGCCCATGGCTGTGCCCCACTTCTGTAAATAAAAATGATCTCTGAAGACAAAGAAATAATGGATAAAGATAAAGTCGACCAACTCGAGGACCAGCTCACATAAAGGGCCATCCAGATTGGAGACCCCCAAAAAGCGGCGGACTGCATCTACACCCACCGAATGATCGATACAGGTGTATAGGCTTTCAACATCAGCAGTGACCAGAAGAGTGGAAGGTTCCACAAGGATGCTATCAACCCGTGCCAGGATGTCCGTCGTGTCATGGATATAGGATGGCAGTGATTCCACGAGTGGTTTCAAATAGAAGTCAATAAATTGACAAACAGGTTCACACATGCCCCCTATCCCCGACAAGATAGGACGTCCTGGGGGGTCAAGGGCATCCTTGTGAACTTTGGGTAAGAGGTAGCATGTGGGGGTCTTAGGGGACCTGACCACCAACCCATCCAGGACTTTTTTGGTAATAGTCCCGCTTTCAAAAGCCCTCTCAAGAATCGACTGACGTTCGTGTGAGAAAGAAGCCCTGGGGTCCGAGGAAAGTTTTACATATGTTTCTGAATCCCTAAGTTGGCGGAATGCCTCTCGCTCATACTTCTGGTTGGGTCACACCACTATATTCCCCCCCTTGTCCGCCAGCTTAAAGACTACATCCCCCAATGATTGTAATTGGGAGATTGTCTGGCATTGTTTGTAGGTCAGATTATCGTATCTACATCTGGAGGACAATTTCTTAAAGTCCTCACTTACCAATTTGGTAAAGATGTCAACAGATGGGCTAATGGACAGAGGGGGAATCGAGTGGATTTAGGCCGAATCAGAGGAGGAAACTTACTTGTACATGGGCTGCTCTCCTCAGCGAGCAAGTCCTCCAAATCATGGAGTGCTTCCCTTTCGATGTCACTCAGGGCCCCAGGGACAAGGTTTCCAGCATGAAGTTATTTCAAAATGAGTTTTCTTGAGAATAATTGGAGATCTTTCAGGGCTGTAAAGTAATCAAATGAGTTAGTTGGTGAAAAAGTCAGGCCCTTGCTAAGGACTTCCAATTGTGCCTCAGTGAGCACATGGGTAGAGAGATTTAATACCTGCAGATCACCCCGAGGGCCGCCCTGGGGGACCCTAGATCCAGTTGCTTTATTTTTGGATGACTGTCGTGTTTCGATCCTCTTGGGAGGAGCCATGTTGCCACTGGTACTTTGCCCAGAACCTCTCTGCCCCATATCATCATCATAAGTAGAAATATTTGATCGCAAAAATGTAGACCTTGACCGTGAATGGGACAAATTCCTATTTTTTGAACGTGGCCGACCAGTCGTGTCCCGCCATCTGTAGACTCTGGACAAATGCTTGTCCTGAACATCCCTTTTCAATTTTTTTGCCTTATTTGCTTGGATGTCCTGAGCCCATTTCTGTAAATCAGAATCAATTTGATCATTCAATTTTTTAAGGGCATCACTGGACATTTCCTTTTGTAGAGTGAATTGTAGATCATCAATCTCAGTTTCAATGGCGGCAAGGGAGTCATGATTCATTTGTTTTAAAAGGATCATGAAATCCTTTGAGCATGTATTGGTCAGCTCCTCCCATTTATTTTTGAAGGTCTCATCCAAAACTGGGAATGAAGGGAAGACCTGGATCATGAGACCCCTTGGGATCAGGTCTTTCTGTATGAATTGATGTACTCCACATGGGCATCAGAGGTGGCGACTACAAAAAAGTCCTCGCACAAGTGGAAGTAAGGTGGATTGTCCACTTGGACACTATGACACCAAGAGGACTCAATGAATTTTTAAGTTTCGCCCATTTTTTATAGATCTGATATCCCTGTGTGTGTAGGTACCCGCACAGGTCTTTGTTGATTTATATCCGCGTATTCTAGTATATGCTCGTTAATATACGTAATCCATACTAATTTATATCTTATAATCATTCCTGGTTTATCTCCTTGTTTTTGCTTCTGCATAATCCCGTATTTCCCATTTTCCCTTGGCAGTTTCTTGCTTGTTTTTAATTTTGTTTTTAATTTTTCACTGATTTCACTTTTTATCCTTTTTCATATTTAGTCATTCTCTAGTGAGATTCAAATTCTCACCAATACTATATACACCTTCAACCTTGTTTTACAGTACCATATAGCTGGTGGTATTTTGGGTACATTTTCACAAAAATGAGGAAGTATGGTGGAAGAGGCCATGGAAGTGGGCAGGGGTTGCCAGCTGGTCCTGATGGTTGTGGTGTTGGTGGTGCATCTGTTGGTACAGGCAAAAGCACAATAGCACCTAAGGCAGCAGGTGTTGAGCCTGCGTCATCGTCTGGCTCCACAAGGCCTCGAAGGCTCCCTTTTCTGGGAGTAGGTAAACCGCTTTTAAAGCCGGAGCTTCAGGAACAAGTTTTGGCTTACATTGCTGACACAGCCTCCAGCTCTCTCGCCTCCTCTTCTGAAGTTTCAAAAAAGAAAAGCACTGAGTCGTCAGTGGAGGCTCCTGGTCAGGAACAACACCTTTCCTTGTGTCCTTCACCCCTACCAAAAGTGAAGGATGTGGCAGGCCTCACTACAGATTACTCCATGGACCTCTTTTCACATACCATGCCTGGGTTATCAAGTCAAATCGTGAATTCCCCAGTCCAAGATAAATCTGACATGGAGTGCACTGAGGCACAGCCACTGCTAGATTTTTCTGCACTACATTGTCCTCGCAGTGTACTGAGGCAGAATCAGACCCTGATGAAACTCAGGTGCCCCTTCCCGCATACTATACCACCTTTCACGGTGACACAGAGGAAGATGCACATGAAATTTAAGAGGAGGTGATGGATGACCCAGTTGTTGACCCAGATTGGCATCCATTGAGGGAAGAGGGTGCCGCTGCCAATAGCTCAGAAGAGGAGGAGGAGGATCCGCAGCAGGCAACGACATCGCAACAGCTGTTATCTGGCAGGACTGTAGCAGTCCAAAAACGGGTTACAAAAACCAAAAGAGTTGCAGGACAGCTTGGCCAGACGGTCAAATTAGCACAGCGTGCAAGGCCTCAAAATGTCTTCCATAGTAGGAAGAGTGCAGTGTGGCACTTTTTGAACAAAATCCTAATGATCAGGCGAAAGTTATCTGTAAAAAGTGCGCAAAGACCTTTAGCCGAGGGAAAAATCTGAGAAATTTGAATACCAGTTGCATGCTTAGACATTTAACCACCATGCACTTGCAAGCGTGGATGGACTACCAAACCTCATGTTCCACATGTGCATCTGCTCCGAATGAAGGTAGTCAGCAACGCTACATCGCTTCCCCCACTGTAAGCCCACCGGTTAGCACACCACCAGCAGCAAATGTCGAGGTGTCGTCGCAAGGGCAAAGCAGTCATGGAATCACAATGTTATTGCTATGAAAGACTGAATCTAGGCCATCAGCAACACCACCAACACCATCACCAACCCTCTCTCAGTCCGCCATGTCCACGGCTAGTTCCACCATATGCAGCTCTCAAGTCCAGCTCACCCTACCAGAGACTCTGAGTAGGACAAGAAAGTACTCATCCTCTCATTCGCGTACACTGGCTTTGAACGCCCACATTGCCAAACTAATCTCGTTAGAGATGATGCCCTACCAGTTGGTTGAAAGCAAAGCTTTCCGCGAGCTCATGGCCTATGCAGTACCACGCTATGACCTACCCAGTCTGCACTTCTTTTCACGAAAAGCCATTCCAACCCTCCACATGCATGTGAAAGACCGCATTGTCCATGCACTCAAGCAATCAGTGAGTGGAAAGGTGCACCTCACAACAGATGCATGGTCCAGTAGGCATGGCCAGGGCTGCTACGTATCCATCACTGCGCACTGGGTTAATGTGGTGGATGCAGGGTCCACAGGGGACAGTGGCGGTGGGACAGTGCTGCCTAGTCCACGGTATAGGAAACAGTTGGCTGTAGGCGTTTGACCCTCCTCCTCCTCCTCCAGAAGCGAAAGCTCATCCACAGAGCGCAGTCGCACGAGCACTACATCCGCAGCTGCCAGTGTTGCACACGAGGTGTCCCACTATCAAACAGTTAGTGGTAAGCGTCAGCAGGCTGTTTTGAAGATGATGTGTTTGGGCAACAACAGGCACACCGCGGAGGTACTGGCCGACTACTTGCAGCGACAAACTGAGTCATGGCTGGGCAGTCTACATCTTAAGGCAGGCAAGGTAGTTAGTGATAACGGTAGGAATTTTGTGGCAGCCATAGCCCTTTCAAAACTCAGACACCTTGCCTGGCTCACACCTTGAACCTGGTGGTGCAGTGCTTCCTCAATAATTATCCGGAGTTAACAGCCCTGCTCCATAAGGTGCGAAGACTGTGCTCGCACATCCGCCAGTCGCCTGTACACTCCAGTCGTATGCAGAAGCTGCAGCGATTGCTCCATCTTCCCAAGCACCGCCTCATTATTGACGTTGCAACTAGGTGGAACTCCAACATTCACATGGTTCAGAGGTTGTGCAAACAGAGGCAGGCTGTAATTAATTTGTGGGAGGATACACGGTCAGGCGGTTTGCGGGCAGACATGGAGTTGTCTGGTGTGCAGTGGTCGAAGCTGAAAGACCTCTGTAAAGTCCTTCAGTGTTTTGAAGAATGCACACGGCTGGTAAGCACAGATGACGCCATCATGAGCATGAGCATCCCACTTATGCGTCTGCTCATACAAACTTTGACGCACATTAAGGAGCAGGCGTCTGCAGCCGAGGAGGAAGAGGAGGAGGGAAGCCTTGATGACAGTCAGCCATTGTCAGCTCAGGGAAGTCTCGTGGATGAGGTGGAGGAAGAAGAGGAAGAGGAGGAGGATGTTGGGGATGATTATTTAGGGGAGGAGGATGCTTCTCTGGGGGCAAGACAAAATGTTGGCGTGGCAAGGTCAGGTACAGGGTTTGTGCGTGACTGGAGGGTTGTTGATTTGCCAGAAAGTGCTTCTCCACCCAGCACTCGCAGTGCATCATTGACACCTGGAACATTGGCCGACATGTCTGATTATGCCTTGCAGATCCTAAAAAGGGACCCCCGCATTGCCAAAATGATGAACGATGACTACTACTGGTTGGCCAGCATCCTGGATCCACGCTATAAAGGCAAATTCCAAAACATCATGCAACAGGAGAACCTAGAGCTAATATTGGCTAACAAACAAGCAACTCTGGTAAACCGTTTGTTTGAGGCATTCCCAGCACACTGCGGCGGTGATGTTTCTCCCACGAGCCGTAGGGGGCAACATGGAAGAGGTGTTCATGGTGCACACAGCCGAAGTGGCATTGGAAACAGGGGTTTCATGACCATGTTGTGGACTGATTTTTCAAATACCGCTCAAACGACTGATAATACTGCATCGATTGAAAGTGACAGGAGACATCAGTTGTCAACTATGGTAACAAACTACTTCTCCCATATCCCTCACCGGTCATTCCCCTTTGACTATTGGGCCAGTAAACTTGACACCTGGCCTGAATTGGCACAATATGCCTTACAGGAGCTCGCTTGCCCTGCTGCTAGTGTGTTATCTGAAAGAGTCTTCAGTGCTGCTGGATCAATCCTGGCAGAAAAAATGACCCGTCTGTCGACCCAAAATGTTGATGATCTAACCTTCATTAAAATGAACCATGCATGGGTTTCAAAGGATTTTGTCCCACCCTCCTTTGCTGACACGTAGGTTGCCAGAAAAATGGCTCGCTTTTGTCCTCCTCTTCCGCGGACTTCTCCATTTACTCCATTTGCAGCTGCTGAATGTCCAACATCAACATATGCCATTTTTTCCACCTCCCTAACTGGGCTGCCTCCCCCCAAAAGGCCGGGGTCACCACCTGACGCACGCACCCGTGTGAGTGCCGTTGCCCTGGACAGGTGGGTGGGCCCACTCTTGGGCAACGGCACTGGCACAGGGTCCCTCATAGTACAATCAAGTGTCTCTGACAGTGGGGGTGCACACCCGCCGTCAGACACACCATCGTACTATGAGGGGCCCTCTGCCAGTACCGCCGGCCACGAGTGGGCCCCCCTGCTTGCTCAGGATCACAGCACTTGCAAAGTTGAAATACTTACCGCTCCCTGCTCCACCGCCGTGACATCTTCCGCGTTTCCTGACAGTGACATTCTGGTCAGAGAGCGCGATGACATCACGTCTGTACGCCCTCTGTCTAAACAGTCCAAGTGCAGTGAGATGGAAGATGGGCACGACGAGGAGTCCAGACTAGTACAGGGATTCCCTAGCGAGGTGACTTATTTAATTGTTTTCAATGTTGGGACAGCAATTTTTGGGGAGCACTATACTCTGGAGAATGATATATGAGGCCCACCATAAACTGGAGCATTCCAAAGGTGGTCATCAGACACTGGAGCAGCATTTACAGGGCCCATTATACACTGGAGCATTAGAAATGGGGCCCATTATATATGGAGCATTATTTGGACCCATAAGACAGTGGAGCTTCATCCATGGGGACCAACATATACTGTAGCATTATGTGGAGCTCATCATATACTGTTTCAAACATTATATGGGATCAATGATTCTGTATGGAGAAATATATGGGCCTCATTACTCTGTATAGCACACTATGCGGTGGCCATAATACTGTATGGAGTAATATACTGTCCGTTTTTGGAGCTATTGGAGAATTTAAAATGGATATCAGTCATGAGATGTAAGAAGTGAAGTATTTTTCATTGTACTATACTGCTATTTCTCTGCCGTATCAGAGGATCATGAATTGTGGCATGTGTTAAAGGAGCCCAGTGACACTCTTTGGCCCAGGGCCGAAGAAAATCTGGAGCCAGCCCTACCCCCCCACAACTTTAGCCAAATAACCCGCAGTTTTCAATGCCTAACTATTATTATAAAGTAAATTAAGGTTGACAAGCTTAAGTAATAAGAATTGATGTTTTTGGCATTAAAATGGGCACTGTAGGTGTGTTTCCTGTCCTCCACTCACTGCCGAGATTGGTTCCCCATTGACTTGCATTGGGTTTCGTGTTTCAGTCGGCCTTCGACTTTTCACGATAATCGGCCGATTGCGTTCGACCCGACTTTTGAGAAAGTCGGGTTTCGTGAAACCCGACTCGACCCAAAAAAAGGCAAAGTCGCTCATCTCTAACCTGTAGTACTGTTTTCTAAATAAAATTTTGATATTTTTATATGCAATTCATCGCATGCTCATGTCTGTTCTCCTGGATTTCATAGCTTCATTTTGAGCTTGTGCATTTGGTGTTGGAGTGGGTTGCTCTCCCCCACCTCCATTTCACCACATTATGTTTATGGGGCTCTTGTTGCCAAGATGTCTTCTTCTGTAGCTGGCACAGGAGATGGCAGCTAACTTTGGCGTGCTGGTACGAGAAGCACATGACTTCACTGCCATGTGCCGCGCTTCACTGGCAAGTTGACGTTAGCTGCCAGCCTCTGAGTGGCTGACGGCATATATTGCAGCGCGAGGGGGCCGGTGGATTTCTGGGCCGTAACACATTTTGCAGCAATACATTTCAAAATTGATGTCGGTGGGCCTCCTCCTGCATGCGCCAAGACGCGGTCGCAGAGTGTGTGACTGTGATCAAAGCGCCACTGGGTATCTGTGTAAGGTTAAGCACCTAGAATGAGGTTTTGATGCGGTGTACTGTGTATTTTTGCTCCGCAAAAAACTCAGAGTGTTAAAATTCCAGCAAAGTGGATGGAATTTAAAGAAATCTCATGCCTACTTTTTTCTTATACTGCATAAACTGACCACCCCGCGGTGCATTTCTGAAATAGGGAACATGTTAATTTTTTTCTTGCTGGTACACTGATTTTATGTGCTGATTTTCACCATAGATTTCCATGTGGAAAATCCGCAGGTAAATGAAAAAAGTAATTTTAGTGCATTTCTGATGTAGAAACATAATGAAAAATATATGTAATCAAGAATGACTCAATAAGCGGGAAGAATAAAAAACAAAGCAGTTTTATTTGAAACAAAACATACAAAAAAGTGACAAACTGCAATATCAAAAAAGCATCTTAAAAACCACACTCAAAAATACAATGATAAAAAAGTAAAAAAAAATAAAAACAAGTAACTTAACTTCCCTAATAGTTTCAAAAACATTGCAGAAAATCTGCAAAATCAAAAACTCAACAAATACTATGGGTGCGTGTTCTTAGTCTGCAATCAGATGTTGCTGTCATTTTGCAAATTTTAGCCACAACAGCTCTGTACCGTTTCGGTGTTCTCAAAGTTTCTCAATATTTTAATCTTGCAGAAAAACAGCTGTTTCACTTGCAAGACCACACACAATGACTGCATGGTTTTTCACGTGGCACAGTTGTTTCCCTGCAAGACTGAGCCCTTGTGCAGGGAAACAGATAAGAATGCAGTAGTACAAGGCTGTTGCGGCTGAAAGCTGCAAAATGACTGCAACATGTGAACGCAAACTAAGGTCTCATTAAGACGAGTGGATTATATGTAGGTGTGCTGTCATTGTTAGGCCGGAGTCAGACGCAACGTACCAAACGATCCGATTTTGTCTGCCGAGAATCGCACAAATGTTCTCCGTAAGTGATCCTTATGTAATCCGTTTTCTATGCGATGATGTGATTTTCTCGCATCTAAGTATCCGTGTGACATCCGTATGGCGTGATTTTGTCGCACACTTGCAAAATGAGCAAATTATGAATCCATGGCCTGAAAATCATTAGAAATGAATCATGAACCCTATTTATTGGCTCAATAACAAGTCCCCTCATCCTAGCTTTGCATTAGAGTGTTTGCTGGTGTATTTCTATTGCTGCTTTGTGTGCAACATGTCATACAGACTTACCTTCAACACCACTGAGCGGTTGCTTTTACACTGGGTTTTGTTCCAGCATTTTGGGGAGCCTTAACCAGTGATTGTAGATCCGACGAGGCGGAGAAGAATGTGGGTCCATCCACTTTTGAGGCCACGGATACCTAAAGGGCATTTCCACCATCTGTATGCTTCACTTCGCAGCCATCCAGACAAATTCTACCAGTGTTGTCAGATGAGACTTCTCACATTTGACATTCATCTGGAGACTGTGCGCCCTGGGATCACCTACAAGGACACCCTGTATTTCGGCAGAGGAGCGGCTTCTACTTACTTTACGGTATGTCCAAAACCTCTATGTTGCGTATGTATTTTATGTGGTTATTCGCTAAACACAAATTTTCCTTCCTTTTGTGTGTATTATTTGGTCTCTTTTCTAGGGGGGGTTGGGTTAAACATTATGCCTTTCACATTCCCTGCTCTTTGGATTTCTGCTATGTTCCCTAAGCATTGTATACTGATGTAACTTGTTGAGGCAGGGCTTAGATTGCACTCTCCATAAATGTTATGTTGTCCTAAACAGGGTACGATCATACATGGATATGTCCTAACCACATTTTTTTTTCCTCTAGATTTCTATCCATTGGCCTGTCCTATGCGGCACTACATCTTGAGTTCTTAATAGGCAAATCTACCATCTCAGGCATTGTCCTGTCTACGTGCTCAGAAATTTGGGCCCAACTGCATCAGTCAGTAATGCCAGATCCCAAAAAGCAAGACTGGCTGCGGATAGCCTGTGGCTTTGAGGAGACGTGCCAGTTTCCTAACTATATTGGAGCCCTTGATGGGAAGCACATCCGTGTACGTAAGCCGCCCAACTCAGGCTCCCAATATTATAATTGCAAAGAATATTTTTCTGTAGTGCTGTTGGCCCTGGTCGACAGCACATACATGTTTAGAATTGTAGATATTGGGGCCTATGGAAGAACTGGAGACTCCAGAGTCTTCAATTCTTCCATAATGGGTCGGCGTATGCACATTAATCAGTTGGACCCCCCACCCCCATGTCAGCTACCAGGGTCTAATCTGGAAGCGGTGCTTTATGCCATGGTTGGTGAGGAACAATTAACCAGGAACCTCATGAGGCCCTATCCATGAAGAACCCTGGAAAACCGACGCAGAATATTTAATTTCCGCCTACCCCGTGCACAAAGCCTGGTGGAGTGTGCTTTTGGCATTCTCTGTGACAAATAGCCTGTTCTGCAGTCTGCTATTCAACTAAGTGAAGGAAATGTTAATGAGCTTATAAAAGCATGTGTGGTACTTCACAACTTCACCAGAATTCATGACTGTAGTGCAAATAATGTTTATGATGTGGCAGATGGAAATAATGTAATGGCTACTACACATGGACATAATCCACGTTGTCCGCCCTCTGGATTTAAGCCCTTAGGCCGGGGTCACACTAACCAACGCAAAATACGGTCAGTATTTTACATGCGTAATACGGATGAATGGCCCCTAAACAGTGCTCCGTATGTCATCCGTAATCAAGGTGTGGTCGCGTATTTTGCGCATGTAAGCATCCGTATGTAATCCGCATGACATCCGTATGGCGAGATTTTCTCGCAGTCTTGCAAAATGGACATGTAATGGAGCCCTATGACAGGGTTTATAACACAAACCAAAGAATAGATATAGACACATAGAATGCATATATATATACTGTATATATGCATTCATTCGTTTCTTTATTAAACCTGTCAGTGTGAGTTTACTGTATAGCGCACTGAATTGCCGGCTTTGCTAAAAGACACCGGGTGCGTATTTCTCGCAAGTCACATGTGTGGTCCGTGTGTAACCTTTTTTTTTGCGCACCCATAGACTTGCATTGGCGTACTACGGCCGTAGTACGCTGACAATCGCAGCATGCTGCGATTGGCACGGACCGTAGAATACAGATGAGAAATATACGCCTGGTGCGAGTGACCCCATAGAGAATCATTTGTCTGTGTCTAATGCGTGCTTTTAGCGCCTCTCACTCGGCCGTATCCCTCGCCAGTGTGACCCCGGCCTTACAGTCCACTGACGTGCAGAGTCCGTCATGGCAGGAGGTAACTTCCAGCAACATGACGGACTCTGCACGTCATGGCTTTGAACTGCCACTGCGTGTAAACACGCAGTAACAGTTCAGTGCCGACAGCTGTCTATGACAGCTGACAGGCACGGCAAGGGGTGCAGGGACACTTGCAGTCGTCCCCTGCACCACAAGCACTGTGATTGGTCAGTCAATCTGACTGACCAAACACAGCAGCGATCGGTCAGGAGAGGCTAAAATGTCAGCATCTCCTGCCCGATGATCAGTGCCAGGAGCTCAGCGCTGCAGTGGCTGAGCGTCCTGCACTGACAACTGGGAGCGGCGTTCCTGCTGCCCCCGCTGTTAACCCTCTCACTGCTGCGATCGAGCGCGATCGCAGCGTTCAGGGAGAGGCAGAGGGTAGGGGGCTCCCTCTACCTCAGATTGGCATCCCCGCAATGTAATCGTGGGGCCCGAACTTGTGCTATGATGACTTGGAGGTTATCATGACACCTCCAGGTCATACAGCTATGGAGAGCTGGTGAGACCATCTCAGCAGCTCTCAGCATAGGCATGTTACATTACAATGCTGGAGCATTGCAATGTTATATACCGAAAGTGGAAGTCCCATGATGTGACAAAGTTAAAAAAAAACATTTTTTAAAATATATGTAAAAAAAAATATTAAAAAATAATAAAAATATTTTTAAAAATTCCCTAAAAATTCCCCTAAAATACACATTTTTATGTAAAAAAAATAAAATGAACAAAAAAAAACACGTTTGGTATCGCCATGTCCGAAAAAATCTGATCTATAAAAATGTCACCCTAGCTAACCCCTTTAGTGAACGCCATAAAAAAACCCACAAAAAAGTTGCAAATTATACTTTTCCAAGCGGTATCATCATACCGCTTGGAAAAAGTGCAATAACACGCGATCAAAAAGACGGATATAAATAAACATGGTACCGCTAAAAACGTCATCTTGTCCCGCAAAAAACAAGCCACCATACAGCCCATCAGCGAAAAAATAAAAAAGTTATAGCTCGCAGAATAAAGCGATGCAAAAATAATTATTTTTTTCTATAAAAGTATATATTGTGTAAAAAACGCCAAAACATAAAAAAAAATATAACTGAGGTATCGCTGTAATCATAGTGACCCGAAGAATAAAGCTGCCATACTAATTTTACCACACGCGGAACGGAGAAAAAGAAAGATTTCCTGAATTGCTGGTTTTTGTTCATTCTGCCTCCACAAATATCGGAATAGAAAGCGATCAAAAAATGTTATGTACCCGAAAATGGTACCAATAAAAACATTAACTCTTCCCGCAAAAATCAAGCCTGCACATGACTCTGTGGGCCGGAATATGGAAAAATTATAGCTCATTAAAAATCATTTTTCTTGAAAAAAATATGATTTTTTTATTTTCACGGCTCTACGTTATAAACTTCTGTGAAGCACTGGGGGGTTCAAAGTGCTCACCACAAATCTAGATAAGCTCCTTGGGGGGTCTAGTTTCCAAAATGGGGTCACTTGTGGGGGGTTTCTACTGTTTAGGCACATCAGGGGCTCTGCAAACGCAACATGACGCCCACAGACCATTCCATCAAAATCTGCATTCCAAATCGGCGCTCCTTCCCTTCCGAGCTCACATATGGGGTATCAGCGTACTCAGGACAAATTGCACAACAACTTTTGGGGTCCTTTTACCCTTGGGATAATAAAAATTGGGGATGAAAAGATCATTTTTGTGGAAAAAATATGATTTTTTAATTTTACGGCTCTGCGTTATAACCTTCTGCGAAGCACTTGGGGGTTCAAAGTGCTCACCACACATCTAGATAAGTTCCTTGGGGGGTCTAGTTTCCAAAATGGGGTCACTTATGGGGGGTTTCCACTGTTTAGGTACATCAGGGGCTCTCCAAACGCGACATGGCATCCGATCTCGTTTCCAGCCAATTTGACATTCAAAATCTCAAATGATGCTCCTTCCCTTCTGACCACTGCCGTGCGCCTAAAGATTGGTCTTCCTCCACACAGGGGTATCGGTGTACTCAGGAGAAATTGCACAACAAATATTGTGGTTTATTTTCTCCTGATACCCTTGATAAAATAAAAAAAATTGTGTCTGAAGAAAAATTTTTGGGGAAAAAAGTAAAATGTTCATTTTTTCCTTACACATTGCTTCAATTCTTGTGAAGTACCTAAAGGGTTAATAAACTTATTGAAAGTGGTTTTGAACACCTTGAGGGGTGCAGTTTTTAGAATGGTGTCACTTTTGGGTATTTTCTGTCATATAGACCCCTCAAAGTGACTTCCAATGTGATGTGGTCCCTAAAAAAATGGTTTTGTAAATTTTGTTGTAAAAATGAGAAATCGCTGGTCAACTTTTAACCCTTATAACTTCCTAACAAAAAAAAATTTGGTTCCAAAATTGTGCTGATGTAAAGTAGACATGTGGGAAATGTTAGTTAGTAACTATTTTTTGTGACATATCTCTCTGATTTAAGGGCATAAAAATTAAAAGTTGGATGGAAAATTGCTAAATCTTAAACATTTTCGCCATATTTCCATTTTTTCATAAATAAACGCAAGTCATATTGAAGAAATTTTACCACTACCATGAAGTACAGTATGTCATGAAAAAACAGTGTCAGAATCAGCAGGATTTGTTGAAGCGTTCCAGAGTTATAAGCAGATAAAATGACAGTGGTCCGATTTCAAAATTTAGGCCTGGTCCTTAACCTACAAAATGGCTTGGTCATTAAGGGGTTAAAGTGCCGAATGTGTTTACTAATTATTTTGTTTCACCAGAGGGATATACTCCTAGACAAGACAATGCAGTGTCTATGTTATAATTTTTTGTTTATATGTGTGTAAAATAAAATGATGTGCATTTTTCCAATGTATGATGTTTTTTATAAATATGTGGCAAAAATTATCTGAAAAACATCATCTATATGATGGAAGCACAAACAAACACACACACTGAATTAACTAAGTTTACTTACATAATGTTTTTTTAACAAACCAACCATATTCATATCATATGGCATATCTGACCACGATTACCGGCCCTCAAACAAGTTTGACAGAAAAAAAAATAAGAATAAAAAATAAATTTATCAACGTATGTGGGTGGAGGAGATGGCGTAACAGCAGCCTGAGTGCTCTGGCTATTTTTTGTGGCTAACTGACCATGAGCCTGAGTGGTGGATGAGGTGGCATGATGGAGCAAGGAAGTGACTGGGTGTGGAACATGCTGGTACTGAGCACTTGGGTATGGATTAACATAATTCTGGGTATTGCCAGGGCCCATTTGTGTATACCCACCAATGGCCATGTCGACCATACCCATGTAGTGGCCATTCTCCTACACTGGGTATGGTCAAGTGGCCATTCTGGTGTGGTCCAGCTGTAGACATAAAATGGCTATGTTGTGGCTGTTGTTGTATTGGGCCTTCATGTATCTGTGGTGAAGGACTCCATGTGGGAGTGTGTTCACTCACAGATCTTGTGGTCTCCTCGGGTAGTCCAGGCATTTGGAGAAGGTTTTGGCATGAAAGTTGCCATCTTTCAAGGTATGCCAAGATGGGAGTGGGGTTATTGGGTGGGGTGCATGCAACTATCACTATTTGTATTGCACCTCTGGCCCGCAGCCTTACTTCTCGAGGGATTGTGCGGAGAGAGCGAGCCAGACTCCGCGCATAGGCCTCTTCCCCGTCATCATTGGCAGTGCGGGACAGGTAGTATCCACTTGGATTTTGTACCAGTGGTGGCAAGCGCCCTCCTGCGCCGGCCACGGCATGAGATTACTGCAGGCTGTGGTGAGGTATCAAATAGAAGTGTTGGGCTGCTACTGTGCCCACGGTCCTACTCTTCTTGAGTTGCCTCCTGTCGTGCAGAAGGCCGTGTTGGTGATGGTGGTTGTTGGCTTGTTGATGGTTGGAAAGATGCTCCAGCAACTTCTTCCCCTTCATCCACAGGGTCAACGTGGACCTCCGAGTCCGAGCCAGTCTCCCGCTCAGTTATGTTTGATTCTGTTCTTTTTTTCATAAAAAGAAAAAAAATATTACTATCATACCATAAGACAATGTGGCAAATGTGTGGTGTGGTGAATCATGCACTTACGGACGGAGATCCAGAACTGGAGCTAGAAAATTTAAGCGATCATAGTATATAAATTTTCGCTTCTTTGCGTCCTCTGACCCACTCCTGGCCCGATTCTGACACTCTCGGCGGAACTGGTCATGGCATCTGCGCCACCGTCTAGTGACATCACACACTGCAAAGTAACACAACAAATGTTTGACATTAGGATCACAGTGTATGCATAGGCAAATGTAGGTTACAGGCTAATGTGGCATGCTACTTGACAAGTGTAAACTAGCAAACAGGCAGGATAACAAGCATAACATCACATATGATGATATTTGGTTCATTTTTTGCTTCATTTTAAACAATTCAAGTTTTTTTCCAATTAGGATAGTACCTACTCATTTCATGCTGCACCTCAGGTGTACTTTCTTCATAGGTAGGTAAAAATTTGCCGGCAGATACACTTCCATGAGGCGTCCTTGAGAGCACAGTCGGCATAATGTGCATCACGTATAGGGATGAGCGAGCATACTCGTGAGGATTCGGTACTCGGCGAGTAATGCGGTACTCACGGTAATCGAATCCTCGTGAGTATTTCACTACTAGCCTCGCAATATTCGCAACAGCCCGCACAGTCCCCGCACAGTCACCGCACAGCCCTGCACAGTCCCGCACAGCACGGTACAGTCCCTGCACAGTCCCCGCACAGCCCAGCACGGCCCACCACAGTCCCACACAGCCCAGCACAGTCCCACACAGTACCTGCAAAGCCCTGCACAGTCCCGCACAGCACAGTCTTCTCACAGGCCAGCACAGTCCCACACAGCCCGGCACAGTCCCTGCACAGGCCAGCACAGTCCCGCACAGCATGGCACAGTCTTCGCACAGGCCAGCACAGTCCCGCACAGCCCGGCACAGTCTCCGCACAGGCCAGCACAGTCCCGCATAGCCTGGCACAGTCCTCGCATAGGCCAGCACAGTCCCGCATAGCCTGGCTCAGGCCCCGCACAGGCCAACACAGTCCTGCATAGCCTGGCACAGTCCCCACCCAGTCCATCACAGTCCCCACCCATTAATCGCATTTCCCATAGACTTACATTGGACTCGGCACTCGTTACGAGTACCCGAGTATTAGGAGGTACTCGGAACGAGTACAGCGAGTCCAAATACTACAGTACTCGTGTGGCGCCCCTGAGGGTTCAGTTGGTGTGGTACCCCACTATCCAGGTAAGGTGGAGACGCCTGACCACACTCCAACACCTGCACCCAGCACAGACACTTTAGAATAGCAGAGCACCCTGTAAGTCAGCTGCTTTGGTTCATGAAGGGTGCTGGGGAAGCGGGTGGAGCTTGGACTGCACAAGAGAGGGAAGAAGGTTAGGAAGGAGTCAGTTAGTGAGAGAAGATCCCCAGAGAGGGATGGAGTGAAAGCAAGTGCTGCAGCAGACTCCTTTGGTCTGGAGCTGCTGGCACGGGAAAGAGCAAGAGAAAGCCTAATTCTTCAGAAGGAAAATAGATTAGTGTGGAATGTGGGGAGAAGAGAACTGAGGACAAGGGTGAGAGCAGAACCCTTCCTTAAGTTTAAGCGCATGGTCCGGAGTCCGGTCTCCGAGGTTGTATGGATACTGAAGTTCCTGCAGCATAAACCGGAGGAATAGAAGTTGTCACCATTTTATTCCCACCTAAGACTCTGGGGCACAATAGCAACGTGTGTGAGCCGGGACCTGAGAGTAGGAAGTCCCCGAAGCGGGCTACAGCTATCTGCCGTACGAGTGGAGTTCCAAGCAACATCTAGAAGGAGGAACTTGAGTTTAATTCACAACTACAAGTACTTCAGCTTAAGCGCTAGTGAGGAGACGTTCAGGAAAGGCATATGTGCTGGAAAGGTGTACTCTGTCTTGCCTGGGAGTTGGCTGCGCCCCTGACCTGGAGGACACGGCACCGAAGCGGGCATCTGTGTGCACCAGACTGTGAGTAAAGCCTTGGAACTACATCCCACTGTGTCCTCCACTTATTCCTGCACCACTAATCCAGCACTGCTACGTCTCTGTGCCTAACACTACACCATCTACCTCAACACCTATTCCTACTGCCCTAGGACTACAGCTCCACCTGTGGGGAGCTTCATCATCATTGCTGCACCACACCATCTGTCCCAGAGAAGCAACCCTGCAGCGCTGGTCAAACTGACCAGAAACCACAGGTGGTGTCACGAATCATCTCAATAACTTTATCCCCATCACTCTACCCCTTTTGCATTGACTGCCTGAGGCCACGGACCGGGTCACTGCCACTGTGACATCTCCCATTGAAATCAACGGACCCGGCACTGAGTACCCCATGGCCTCTGGGGGCGAGTCACTTGCTCATCCCTAATCACGTACATCCCAAATTTCTGGCCTCTCATGCACCAGAACGATCTGAACCTCTTCATTAATTTGCCTTGCCATCTTGCTGTACTTTGTGGAGGCGTGATGGTGGCTTGATCTAGAACTTCCCAGGCTAATTAGCATGCCAAAGCTTCCTGAATAATGGCTGAGGCAATTTCCTGTCTCCTGGCCAATGCCTGCGTGTTTCTCGCATGTCACACGCATGTCACACTCGGCCGAGATACGAAGAAAATCGCAGCATGCTGTGATTTCACTCACATGTATAATACGAACGGGAAAAAAACAGATGATGAGAGCTGCCCCATAGAATAACATTGGTCCGAGTACTATGCAATATTTTCTCGTATAGTACTCATCCATATTTATCGCTGGTGTGACTCCGGCCTTAAAATCAGCATATGGACCACTGTCATTCAAGGATTGTTCAGATGAATGCATGCCCATGAGTAAAAAACTGCACCATGCATTATTTACTCTTCTAGGGATGAGCGAGCACGTGGAAGTGGAAGTTCAGGTTCAGCGGGTTCGACCGAACTTGTGAAAAAAGAGAACATTCTGACAACGAGGCTCAATAGGACTACTCGCGACAGGCAGGAGCATGAGAATTTCCATGCCTGCAGCTGAACCGAAGTGAACTATGAGGTCTCATTCTGAGAACTTTCTCAGAACAAGACTCCATAGGATTCGATGGGAGTCGTAGGATATTTCAGTATTGGATTACCGTTGGATTTCCTGGATTTATTTTTTATTAATAAATCGGTAAACAAGAGAGTCTTTATTCAAGTAAAGTATCTTTTTCCTGTGTCTGTGTTTTTTCTTAATTATTCACTTTCTGGATTAGTAATGGCGGTGTCTGATAAACGCCGCCCTATTACTAACCTCTGGGCTTGATGTCAGCGGACATTACACAGCTGGCATCAACCCAAAATATTACCCCTCTTGCCAATGCACCAGAGGGCAAGCGAGAAGAGCCAGGCAAAGCTCCAGAATTGGCACATCTAATGGATGCAACTTTTCTGGGGCAGCTGATGGCTGCTATTTTTAGACTGGGTAGGGCCAATATCCATGGACCTTCCCAGCCTGAGATTACCAGCCCTCAGCTGTCTGCTTTATCTAGGCTGGTTAACAAACATAGGGATGTATATTTGGATGTATATACGTCCTTGTCTTAAAAAAAACAGACAATTGATTATTGCATATAACATATTTACACACATTCAGGATTTTGCATTTATCACTACCTGTGCTGTACTTTATATTAGGGGTATATTTGGGTTCAAAGGTACAGCCACAGAGGAACAGGGTTGCCATATCGCACAATTTAGGGTGCCAACCTCTGCTGGCAGGCAGGGACTTCCATAGGGAATTCTAGGCTGATATAGATCCTGTATGTTATATTCTATCAATTTATTGTATTTTTTGAGGGACCCTTATGTAGCTTGGCAGTTATCGGCATATTTGTATATACATTTTCTAATATATGTGTGGCGCCCCTGCGGTCTCAGTTGCCACAGGGTACTGCACTTCATCCAGAGGTGTGGTACTCTGTTCTCTGGTAAGGAAGGAGCACTGCCAAGACTTACACACCAGCACCCAACACTAGTCCCCATCTGGCCAGGGGGGAGTTAAGTAGAGGGTGTGGGTGGAGAAAGTAGAGAAGGGGCAGAGCTTAAGGGAGTGAAAGTTGGTGGGATGAGTTAGTTCTGAGGTAAGGCTAGTTTCACACTTGCTTTTTTTTGCAGCGCGTTTTTCCCGCAAAAAAACGCATTGAAAAAACGCATACAAAAGCATACAACTGCTGCGTTTTTTTCAAGCATTTTTATGAGCATGCATGAAAAAAACGCAGCGTTTTTAAGCGTTTGTATGCGTTTTTAGTGCGTTTTTACCGCGTTTGCGTTTTTTTCCAACATTGGATGTCCCCTCACACTAACCCAAACCATGACTTTACTAACCCTAAACCTGACCCTAACCCTAACCCTAACCCTGACCCTAACCCTAACCCTAACCCTGACCCTAACCCTTAACCAAATCATACTTAACCCTAACCCAAACCCTAAACCCTAACTAACCCTAACCCTAACCCTGACCCTAACCCTAACCCTAACCCTAACCCTGACCCTAACCCTAACCCTAACCCTGACCCTAACCCTAACCCTAACCCTGACCCTAACCCTTAACAAAACCATACTTAACCCTAACCCTGACCCTAACCCTAACCCTAACCCTAACCCTGACCCTAACCCTAACCCTAACCCTAACCCTGACCCTAACCCTTAACCAAACCATACTTAACCCTAATCCTGACCCTAACTCTGACCCTAACCCTTAACCAAACCATACTTAACCCTAACCCTGACCCTAACCCTAACCCTAACCCTAACCCTGACCCTAACCCTAACCCTAACCCTGACCCTAACCCTTAACCAAACCATACTTAACCCTAATCCTGACCCTAACCCTGACCCTAACCCTTAACCAAACCATACTTAACCCTAACCCTGACCCTAACCCTAACCCTAACCCTAACCCTAACCCTGACCCTAACCCTAACCCTAACCCTAACCCTGACCCTAACCCTTAACCAAACCATACTTAACCCTAATCCTGACCCTAACTCTGACCCTAACCCTTAACCAAACCATACTTAACCCTAACCCTGACCCTAACCCTAACCCTAACCCTAACCCTAACCCTGACCCTAACCCTAACCCTAACCCTAACCCTGACCCTAACCCTTAACCAAACCATACTTAACCCTAATCCTGACCCTAACCCTGACCCTAACCCTTAACAAAACCATACTTAACCCTAACCCTGACCCTAACCCTAACCCTAACCCTAACCCTAACCCTGACCCTAACCCTAACCCTAACCCTAACCCTGACCCTAACCCTTAACCAAACCATACTTAACCCTAATCCTGACCCTAACTCTGACCCTAACCCTTAACCAAACCATACTTAACCCTAACCCTGACCCAAACCCCAACCCTAACCCTGACCCTGACCCTAACCCTAACCCTAAACCTCCTTAACTAACCCTAACTCTAACCCAAACCCCTAAATTCCATGGTTAAAAAAAAAAATCGCATATGCAAAAAAACGCATACATGAGCATGCCAGTGCGCACATATGCGCATCCATAGGCTATAATGGCCATTTTTAGCGCAAAACGTGCGCATATGTGCGCATGCGCTTTTTTGCAGGACCAAAAAATGCAACATGCTGCGTCTGGAAAATCACAACGCACACCCCAAAAAAACGCAGCGCATGAAAATCGCATACATGCGCTTACAAGCGCGCAGGTATGCGCACCCATGTTAAATATAGGGGAAAAACGCATGCGCAGGTTAGCGTTTTTTTCCAGCGCTAAAAAACGCAAATGTGAAACCAGCCTAAGGAGCTTGTTCTGGAAAGAGTCAGTCAGAGGCTGAGGGAAGAAGGAAGGCTACAGGGGGGCTGAAGTTGAGAGCAGCTTGTCCCCAGACTACAGAGAGAGAAGTGAAGAAGGATGGAAGAGACCAAGAGAGAGGCTCCAGAGGCGGAGAGGAAGAAGAGGTCTTAGGGGCATGGATAGTGAGCAATCCATCCATGGGGCCCGCATCCACTGGCATGGTCGATGGAGGGACCAGGTTGCAGTTGGGGGACCGGCCCCAAAACTAGTAGAGAAACTAAGGACTCAGCTAGGAGACCGGTGACATCACTATCTGTAAGTGCTGCAGCCAATCTATACTCATTCACTGAAAATGCAGACATATAGGATCCCGGGGCCTGACCGTCGCCCGACAAGATCCGAGTCTGCTGGCTTGGGACAGTGTGTGTGAATACGCAGGGCAGGAGAGGTGGTAGCCAGCGTAGTGAGACGGCCAGGAAAGGAACATCAAAAAGATCCCTGGCAACGTGCACCCCAAGCTACCTGAGGGCTGTCTGGACCACAGACCCTGAGGACACAGCACACCTCGGCTGGGGATTGTAACATCAGAATTGTGAGTAAAACCTGTGAAGACTGCACACTGCTGTGTCCCATGGTGCCAAAAGGGCAAGTGCAGATAAAGGCCGACCAGGTCCAGACAAAACATCCAGTCTTTATCTGCACTTGCCCTTTTGGCGCCATAGGAGTGTTTCAGACATGCTTCAGGTATGTTTGCATTTAACATAGTCTTGCTTTTAATACATTTAGGAGGCCGTAATAGCACAGCGTATATAAAAAACGTAGGACTGCCCCATCTGAGAATGCCTTGACGTGGCGGGGTGGCTCAAAGAATTGATAAATTGTTTGCTAAATGTCTCAGTTTAAATGTATTGCGTACTAACCATAGGCAGTGCTGGCTTCTTGGCTTTTTTTTCTTATATTTTAAGGGTCTATTTGTTTGTGGTTTTCTAGACATTTGAATCCACCCAGTGCACGCACTGTGCATTGTGGGGATTCACCGTTTTCTGAGATGGGACGGGAGGGCACATATGCGTTATACATACTCCCCGCCAGTGGTTGTGGCCTCACTTCCATACACTCATATGGCGTGAGGCCACGCCCTCTAATTATGTCACTAGACCGGGCGAGGTCTCGCTTCATACAAGTGTATGCAGCAAGGCCGCTCCCATAAGATGGGCCACTTCCAGGAGTATGTATAACTCATACATTCCCTCCAATCCTGGCTCCTGGCTCAGAAATCAGCGATTTCCCTCAGCACAAAGTGTGTGCGATGGGTGGATTCATAAGTCTGAGGTCACACAGAGTGACTGCACACTTATCGATTTGGACCTGACTGTCACGATCCAGGTTGGATCTGACAGATTAAATGCACAAAGTAACCTTTTTTTTTTCCTATGGCTGTGTTGCAAAGGTGGTTTTGCCCCCGGTGGCCATTAGGGTCATTGAACTGTGGTGATTTCAGTTAGTTTTCCCCCAGGTGGCCATTAGGGTCATTGCACTCTGGTTACCTTAGTTTGTGCATGTGATTATGTAACAGGTGTGATTGCTCTATAAAAGAGTTTCAGGTGTGTTAATCAATGTTGGTGATAGTTCCTCATTTGCAAGCAAGCCTGGGTGAAGAATGGAGCTGAAGGAGAGTCACGGGCAGCTCAGTGAGAGTCCTGGAGTGTCAGCTATGGTGTCTGCAAGGAGGGCTGGCATGGCTTGGTGGAGTCGCAGCTATGGTGTTAGCAAGGAGTTCTTGCATGGCTTGGTGGAGTGGCAGCTATGGTGTAGAGCTGCACTCAGGATGCTGGATTCGGTTGCTGGAAAGCTGGACTCAAAATGTTGGACTCTTTGGCAGAAACGATGGACTCATTTGCTGGACTCTGTTTCTGGACAGCTGCACGCAGGTGGTGGACTCTGTTTGCTCCAAGGCTGCACTATGGTGTTGGATCCGGTCGGAGGAAAAGATGCACGCAGGTGGTGGGCTCTGTTGCTGGGAGCGTAAGCAACAGAGCAAAGCTGAGTGGTGTTCCCCTGTTTTGTCATTTTTCCTTATGTGTGATTAGTTCAGTAGTGGGATTAGTTTCCGCACCGACCATTTCCCTAGTGAGGGTTTAGGTGCAGGGCGAACTAGGGATATCAGGTATCCTGATCGGTGCCCGGTGCGGAACCGGCCTAGGGAATGTTAGGAGTGTAGAGACACTGACTCAGGGCAGTGCAGGAGGTCTCCACTTCCATGTTCCCTATCACAGGGCCACCATTGTTATTGTTACCCAGGTTTTCCCTACCCCCCTTGTCTTATTGTATTAGTTACCGTCCTGCGGGCCCCGTCACATAGGACAATTACACGTGCTGCGTCCTGTTGTATCAGTTACTGGCCTGCTGGCTGTGTCACACAGGACAGGGCACGTGACACTGACAACCTCTTTAACTCCATTGAAGGTTCTATGTCTGTGACCCGAAACGCGTTGCATTTATCACTGTTATTCAGAATAATTCAGTTCCTTCAGGTCAGCAGTTGCTTCAGGGTAATGATACTTTTCTTTTTCCATAAAACTGTTTTTATGAAATAAAAGTATCAATTCAACATGACATAGTAGAGTGGTTCATGAGAATGACCTAGATACCACTATGTGCTATTATATTCCATCTCTTGTTCCTCTGGCCAGATACAATCTCTTGAGGGTTTACCCATTGTCTAGTCAATAGAATTTAATATTCTCAAAACCTTGCTAGCCCTTGACAATTGGTCCCTTTCATATATCTCTATCTTTAGAGACCCCTCTACAGATAACCTCAGCTCTTCTCAAGATCTATCTCCTATCAATCTGTTCCTCGCATTCTTAACACCAGGGCTCTCTTAAGGGCCTGTCATACTAAGCGATATCGCTAGCAATATCTCTATAACGTCACTGGTTTTTGTGACGCAGCAGCGATATTGCTAGCGATATCGCTATGTCTGATAATTACCTCCGACCGCTCCCCCGCTGGTTATCGCTGATCGCACAAGAACGTCCTCGACTGTTTCTCGTCGTCAGCTTCCTGCTGGGCTTCCTGCTGTGGAGACGAGCGACGCGTGGACGCGGGCGGGAGGACGTCAGAATCGCCTCGTCTGACAGGTAAGTAGCGACCCTCGACCCCTGCGATGTCGCTGGTGAGATCTGCCTGTTTGGCAGCTCACTAGAGACCACTTAGCGATGTACCAGCGATCCTGACCGCGACATATCGCTGGTCGGGATCGCTGGTACATCCCTAAGTGTGACAGTACCTTTAGTTCTTAATGCACACCTACAGACTCATTCTTATCTTGTATGGTGTCCTCGGTCAACAATGGTTCATCAGATGTAATTTGTGCCATTGGGTTTACCATGAATGTCAATTGGATTGCAAAAAATATACTCTGATTTTCCCGGAATGAAAAACAAAGGTCCACACTAAAAACATTGGTTAAAGAGGACCTGTAACCGGGTCAAAAGTAACAATTTTTTTGCTCTTATTCTTATTTTATTACCGCTGCTTCCCTGAGTTTTCCATTTTTTTCTGGTTGCAGATATATGGGACTTTATATTTAGTGCTAATTTTTATGTTCTTTACCATGGATCAATGACATCATCTTCCTAGACCTATTTAAGGCTCACTGACACATACAATTGAGTCTTGGGATTCAATCTTTAGACCTACAGTGCCTTGCGAAAGTATTCGGCTCCCTTGAACTTTTCAACCTTTTCCCACATATCATGCTTCAAACATAAAGATACCAAATGTAAATTTTTGGTCAAGAATCAACAACAAGTAGAACACAATTGTGAAGTTGAGCGATAATTAATGGTGATTTTAAATTTTTGTGGAAAGTCAAAAACTGAAAAGTGGGGCTTGCAATATTATTCGAGCCCTTTAACTTATTACTTTGTTGCGCCACCTTTTGCTGCGCTTACAGCTGCAAGTCACTTGGGGTATGTCTCTATCAGTTTTGTTCATTGAGAGACTGAAATTCTTCCTTGGCAAACAACTCGAGCTCAGTGAGGTTTGATGGAGATCATTTGTGAACAGCAGTTTTCAGCTCATTCCACAGATTCTTGATTGGATTCAGGTCTGGACTTTGACTTGGCCATTCTAACACCTGGATACGCTTATTTGTGAACCATTCCATTGTAGATTTAGCTTTATGTTTGGGATCATTGTCTTGTTGGAAGACTAATATCCTTCCCAGTCTCAGGTCTTTTGCAGACTCCAACAGGTTTTTTTCATGAATGGTCCTGTATTTGGCTCCATCCATCTTCCCAGGCCCAAACCAAAAGCAGGCCCAAAACATGATGCTGGCACAACCATGTTTGACAATGGGGATGGTGTGTTCAGGGTGATGAGCTGTGTTGCCTTTACGCCAAACATATCGTTTGGCATTGTTGCCAAAATATTCGATTTTGGTTTCATCTGACTAGAGCACCTTCTTCCACTTGTTTGGTGTGTCTCCCAGGTGGCTTGTTGCAAACTTTAAACAACACTTTTTATGGATGTCTTTGAGAAATGGCTTTCTTCTTGCCACTTCCATAAAGGCCAGATTTGTGCAGTGTATGACTGATTGTTGTCCTATGGACAGACTGTCCCATCTCAGCTGTAGATTTCTGCAGTTCATCCAGAGTGATCATGGGCCTATTGGCTGCATCTCTGATCAGTCTTCTCCTTGCTTGAGATGAAAGTTTAGAGGGACGGCCGGGTCTTGGGAGATTTGCAGTGGTATGATACTCCTTCCATTTCAATATGACCGCTTGCACAGTGCTCCTTGGGATATTTAAAGTTTTGGAAATCATTTTGTATCCAGATCCGGCTTTAAACTTCTCCACAACAGTATCACGGACCTGCCTGTTGTGTTCCTTAGTCTTCATGATGCTCTCTATGCTTCAAACAGAACCCTGAGACTATCACAGAGCAGGTGCATTTATACGGAGACTTGATTACACACAGGTGAATTATATTTATCATCATTAGTCATTTAGGACAACATTGGATCATTCAGAGATCCACAATGAACTTCTCAAGTGAGTTTGCTGCACTGAAAGTAACAGGGCTGAATAATATTGCATGCCCCACTTTTCAGTTTTTGACTTTCCACAAAAATTTAAAATAACCAATAAATTTCGTTGAACTTCACAATTGTGTTCCACTTGTTGTTGATTCTTCACCAAAAATTTACAATTGGTATGTGTATGTTTGAAGCATGATATGTGGGAAAAGGTTGAAAAGTTCCAGGGGGCCAAATACTTTCGCAAGGCACTGTATCTTTTTGGTGTGCTCCACATTCTGGCATAGTGTACTTCCATTTGCTTCCATTACTGCTGTGTTATACTTCATCCATTCTGCTGCTCCTGAGATTCCAAAGTGTGCCACACCCTCACTTTCCACGTGTTCACTGCACCAACACCCAGGATCCATGTGCCCACCCACACCAGGGGCTTAGAGGAACTACCTCACCAGGGGAACCTAAAGACAGACAAACCTAGTGAGGCTTACTTTCAGTTTACTTTACAGGCAAGTCAATTGACATTGGTAGGCACAGTACATTCTTGGAACTAAAGGAAAGAAGTTCCAGCTCCTATACTGCTGGCAGAATGCTGCTGATGAAGAAGAACTTCACAATGAAAATATAGCAAGATACACAGCATGAGATGCAGGATAGTTCCTAGATAGTTCTGCAGGCCACATCTCAGTACCAATGCTTTCTGGCTGATGTTTTGGTCACTTTTGAATGTTGGTTGTGCTTTCACAATTAGCATGAGACGGACTCTACAACCTACACAAGTAGCTCAGTTAGTGAAGCTCATCCAGGTTGGCACATCGATGCAAGCTGTGGCAAGAAGGTTTGCTGTGTCTGTCAGTGTAGTGTCCAGAGGCTGGAGGCGCCAGGAGACAGGCCAGTACAACAGGACACGTGGAGGGGGCCATAGGAGGGCAACAACGCAGCAGCATGGCCGCTATGTCAGCTTTTGTGCAAGGAGGAACAGGAGGAGCACTGCCAGAGCCCTGCAAAATGACCTCCAGAAGGCCACAATTGTGCATGTGTCTGCACAAATGGTTAGAAACCGACTCCATAAGGATGGTCTGAGTGCCCGACGTCCACAGATGGGGGTTGTGCTCACAGCCCAACATGTATATGTACATACAGTGGGGAAAAAAGTATTTAGTGCAAGTTCTCCCACTTAAAAAGATGAGAGAGGCCTGTAATTGACATAGGCGGACCACAACTATGAGAGTCAAAATTTAGAAAACAAATCCAGAAAATCACCATGTCTGATTTGGCCAGATTTATTTTGCAAATTATGGTGGAAAATAAGTATTTGGTCATTAGCAAAAGTTCATCAAAAATTATAAGTTAAGCCGCACCTCATATAGCCAGAGTCCTAAAGGACACTAAGTAAGACGCACGTCACATCCAGGGAGTTCATCCCGGAAAAAAGTCCATACCAAATAGTAGAAAAGACAGTGCCTCAAACGTTGGTGAAAAAGAATTCACATTTTATTCTGCCTCCTGTGGCAACGTTTCGATCCAAAGATCGAAGTGCTTGAGAAAGATCTTTGGATTGAAACGTTGCCACAGGAGGCAGAATAAAATGTGAATTCTTTTTCACCAACGCTTGAGGCGCTGTCTTTTCTACTATTAGCAAAAGTTCATCTCAATATTTTGTTATATATCCTTTGTTGGCAATGACAGAGGTCAAACTTTTTCTGTAAGTCTTCACAAGGTTGGCACACACTATTGGTGGTATGTTGGCCCATTCCTCTATGCAGATCTCCTCTAAAGCAGTGATGTTTTGGGTCTGTCACTGGGCAACACAGACTTTCAACTCCCTCCAAAGGTTTCCTATGGGGTTGAGATCTGGAGTGGCTAAGCCACTCTAGGACCTTCATTTGCTTCTTATGAAGCCACTCCTTCGTTGCGCTTTCGGTGTGCTTGGGATCATTATCATGCTGAAAGACCTACCCATGTTTCATCTTCAATGCCCTTTCTGATGGAAGGAGGTTTGCACTCAATGATACATGGCCCCATTCATTCTTTCATGTACATGGATCAGTCATTCTGGTCCCTTTGCAGAGAAACAGCCACAAAGCATGATGCTGCCACCCCCATGCTTCACAGTAGATATGCTGTTCTTTGGATGCAACTCAGCATTCTGTCTCCTCCAAACATGACGAGTTTTGTTTCTACCAAACAGTTCTACTTTGGTTTCATCAGAACATATGACATTCTCACAATACTCTTCTGGATAATCGAAATGCCCTCTAGCAAACTTCAGATGGCCCCGGACATGTACTGGCTTAAGCAGGGGGACACGTCTGGCACTGCAGGATCTGAGTCCCTGGCTGTGTAGTGTGTTAGTGATGGGAGCCTTTGCTACATTGGTACCATCTCTATGCAGGTCATTAATTAGGTCCCTCCATGTGGTTCTGGGATTTTTGCTCACCGTTCTTGTGATCATTTTGACCCCACGGGGTGAGATCTTGTGTGGAGCCCCAGATCAAAGGGGATTATCAGTGGTCTTGTATGTCTTCCATTTTCTTATTATTGCTCCCACAGTTGATTTCATCACACCAAGCTGCTTGCCTATTGCATATTCAGTCTTCCCAGCCTGGTGCAGGGCTACAATTTTGTTTCTGGTGTCCTTCAACTGCTCTTTGGTCTTCACTATAGTGGAGTTTGGAGTGTGACTGTTTGAGGTTGTGGACAGGTGTCTTTTAGACTGATAAAAAGGTCAAACAGGTGCCATTACTACAGGTAATGAGTGGAGGACAAAGGAGCCTCTTAAAGAATAAATTACAGGTCTGTGAGAGCCAGAAATCTTGCATGTTTTTACGTGACCAAATACTTATTTTCTACCATAATAGGCAAAATAATTTTTGCCAAATCAGACAAGGTGATTTTCTGCATTTTGACTCTTATAGTTGTTGTGTACCTCTGATGTATCACGCTGCTGCTATGCAGGTAGATGCAAGCTCCACTAGATGGCAGTAGAGTGGAGGGAGGAGCAAGAGCAGACCGGCAGCGCAGCAGCGAAGGTACCACCAGGTGTTAGCGGAATAGAAAAACAAGCCAGGTCAATATTAGTCAGTAGCACAATACCAAAGGAATAAACAAGCACAGAGTCAGAAACTAGCCAAATGGGTCAATATCAGTCAGGAGCAGATTTGCCAAAGACAAGAGACAAACAGCAGGTCAGGATCCAAGCCAAGTCAATTAACAGGGAGTCAAAACATGAGAAGGGGAACACAGAGTCGGGACGGGAAGAGGGGAATAAACACACACTGGTACAGTCAGCAAAAGCAGCAGGACAAAACAGGGCAAGCAGAGTCAGCTACACATGCTATAGGCAGAAACTATAACTGACACTGCCTGAGGATGCAGTGGAGAGAAATAGCCGGCTTGATGTCAGAACGAGGCAGAGAAAAGTTAACCCTTGACATGATCAGACCGGGAAAGAGAGACAGTACACAAAATCCAGCCTGGATCATGACATGATGTCTATTACAGGCCTCTCTCATCTTTCCGTCATTGGACGCCTCCCCCTGTTTGATGCGGGCTCCAGCGATGAGCCCACACCTATTCCGACAAATGACAGCAGAATTGATCAGCTGACATGTGCCCGGAACAGTCGCGGGTGAAATTGCAGTTCACCCACGGCTGTTAACATGTTAAATGACAGCGACATTTAATATGCACGCGCAGGAAGCGCATCCTTTCCTCCTCCCATCGGCGCCCGTGTCACATGACCACAAGTCGCCGATGAGTTGGCATGACAACCAGGGGGCAGGAGAAGACTCCTGTGGTTGTCATTGCTGGATCGCTATGAGTGCGGCCTGGTGGTCGGCGCTCATAGCAATTGAGCATTTCTGCTACATAGAGCAGGACTGCAGCCCTGCTCTATATAGCAGAGGAGATCTGACAACTTCAGCTTCAAGTCTCCCATGTAGACTATTGAAGCAAGTAAAAAGTAAAGTAAAGTTTTTAAAAATATTTAAAAAAATATATATAAAAGTTCAAATCACCCCCCTTTCAAAATAATACAATAAAAAAATCAAATATACTCATATTTGACATCGCTGCATTCAGAATCGCCTGATCTATCAATATATAAAAATAATTTACCCAATCAGTAAATAGCGTAGCGAGAACAAATCAAAATGCCAGAAAAACTTTTTTTGGTCGCTGCAACAATGCAATAAAATGCAATAATGGGCAATCAAAAGATCGTATACACACCAAAATGGCATAAATAAAAACGTCAGATTGGCAGTTCTACACATATCAGCACAAGGACAAAAGAACTTGTGAAGATGATGGCGGAAGCTGGTAACATTGAGCCACTATCCATAGTGAAACGAGTACTGTATCAACATGGGCTGAAAGGCCACTCTGCCAAGAAGAAGCCATTACTCCAAAGGAAACATAAAAAAGCCAGATCAATGTTTGCAAATGCACACAGGAACAAAGACCTTCATTTTTGGAGACATGTCCTGTGGGCTGATGAAAATAAAATATGGTCATAATGACCATCGTTACATTTGGAGGAAAAAGGGAGAAGCTGGGAAGCCTAAGCACACCATCACAACTGTGAATCATGGGGGAGGCAGTATCATGTTATGGGGTTGTTTTGCTGCAGGAGAGACTGGTGCACTTCACAAAATAGATGGCATCATGAGAAAAGAAGATTATGTGGCAATGCTGAAAGCAACATCTCAAGACATCAGCCAGGAAGTTAAAGCTTGGGCAGAAATGGGTCTTCCAAATTGACAATGACCCAAAGCATACTGCCAAAATGGTAACAAAGTGTCTTAAGGATAACAAGTCAATGTTTTGAAGCCCTGATCTGAATCCTAATGAAAATTTATGGGCAAAGTTGAAAAGGCCGGTGCGAGCAAGGCGACCTACAAACCTGGATCAGTTACACCAGTTTTGACAGGAGAAATGGGCCCAAATTCCGACCAACTATTGTGAAAAGCTTGTGGAAGGAGATCCCAAACATCTGACCCAAGTCATTCAGCTTAAGGGCAATGGTACCAAATACTAATGAAATGGATGTAAACTTTTGACTTTGCAGTAATTAATAAAAATGCCTGAAAACATTCTCTCACTCATTATTCTGGCATTTGGCAAATATTAAAAATTATGGTAATCTTAATTGACCTAAAACAGGAAAGGTTTATTCTGATTTCATGTCAGACATTGAGAAAAACATGCAGATGTGTCTTTTTATATAGCGCATGGAAACTTCTACTTTCAACTGTATATAGCAAAACGTGTTAGAAGTAAAGACAACACAGCCTTATTTAGAAGGGCACCAAGTAGAGAAACCTTTAGGTTCTTTGCAACGTTTATTGGCTCCCTTCAAAAGCTAAGTCTGTCATATTTTTTAATATTTGATTATATTCACTTTTAATATGCATATATGCTAGTTATAGAAGAAGGATAATAGCAGGGTAATGTGTCTTTAACCATAAAAGGTTATTTTTTTAATCTTCTGCTGAGGAAAGGTTAATGTGGTATGTGATATTTTTATCGGGCAGCTGGTTTGTGCAGTTTTGGATGTGTTATGTGCTCTCTTCTATTGGAACAGAGAACGTGGGGTAACATATCTTGTTGCTGGCAAGTCTTCAGTGGAATATCTTGTATAGCATTGGTCCCATTCACCATCTGGTAATTCTCACAATGGCTTTTCCCAAGTTTAGACTATAAACAGGCGCATCCAAGGTCTGTGATCTGCATTTGTTCGTGATTCTCAGTCATATAACAGATTTTACAGTTTTTAACCCTCCAAATGACACTGTGAAAAACTGTCTTCCTCATACCTCGTGTATTCAGTGTCGTATTGCTGCTACATTTTGTTATCTCAAATTGATCATAAATCATGTAGTTTCTTACAAGTCTGGAATTGTTTCCTTCTGATCATGTATTTTAGATTATTTAATCATAAAACAGCCAAAATGACTATTGTTTATTGTATTACAGTGTATGTGGAGAGCAAACCTATAAAGCATGAAAGAAATGTAAGTTTATAACAAAAAAGTGTAAAAATTACATATCGAAGCAGGAATTTGCCAGCGGATCCCCAATGTGTGTAGTTAGGGGGTGCAGAGGTATTGGATGTATCTGGGCCAAATATGACTGCTCCTCAGCAGCGAGAGTAGAACGTGAGCACACAAACATACGTTCACACATTAACACTTGTACATAGATATATATCAATCAGCCACCTGACTTATATTACTTGGATTGCCTGTTGCCATCAAAACAGTTTTGAATCATCAAGACATGGAATGTCTGAAGATGTCCAACAATAAATGTGTCACGGTCACGTGTGTCTGGACGCAGCGAGTACCGCAAGGCGAACCCATGACACGCGTGACCCTGGATACACCGTCTCCAGTAGGGCGAATTTAAATAATAAAACTTGCAGCTGGATACACCGCCTCCAACTGGCAAATTTAGGTAATACACATTATATATACAGTAGTCTGGAAACCCCGCCTCCAGTAAGGCGAATTTAAATAATAAAGGGGAAACCTGGGTAACAATAACAATGGTGGGCCCTGCGATAGAGAATAGGGACGTGGAGACCTCCTGTACTCCCCTAAGCCAGTGTCCCTGCACTCCTAACGTCGCACCGGGCGACACATGCGTACCTCAAACCCTGACTCGCCCTGCACCTAAACCCTCACTAGAGAATTGGTCGGTGCGGAAACTAATCCCACCACTGTACTAAACACACATAAGGGAAAATAACAATACAGGGGGAACACCACTTAGCTTTGCTCTGTTGTGTACGCTCCTAGCAACAGAGCCCACCACCTGCGTGCATCTTCTCCTTCAACAGGATCCATCACCATAACCGGATCCATCACCATAGTGCAGCCTTGGAGCAGAGTTCACCACCAGTTGCAGCTGCCCAGTAAGCAGAGTCCCAAACATGAGTCCAGCTTCTGCCAAAAAGTCCAGCATGCTCGAGTCCAACTTTTCTGCCAATAAGTCCAGCATGCTTGAGTCCAGCTTTCAGCAACCAAGTCCAGCATGCTGAGTGCAACTCTCACCATAGTCGCCACTCCACCAAGCCAGGCAAGCACTTCCTGCTGACACCATAAACTGCGACTCCACCACGCCATGCCAGCCCTTCCTGCAGACACCAACTCTGAACTCCACCAATCCATGCCAGCACTCCTTGCAGACTCCATAGCTGACTCAACCCCTCTGGCTGGGCTGCCCAGGACTCTCATTCAGCTCCTTCATCACCCAGGCTTGCTTCCCAAATGATGAACTATCAATATCACCAACAGTGATCAAACACACCTGACACTCTTTTATAGAGCCTCACACCTGATTTGTAATTACGTGCACATTAAACCAAAGAACTAAAGTGCGATACCACTAACCACCACCGGGGCAACTTAGAGTTAACGACACCACGTGTAATAATTTTAATGGCCTCCGGGGGCAATCAACCCACTTTGGCACCAAGTCAAAGGAAAAAAGTTCACTTTGTCTATTTACTTGTCAGATCCACCTTGGATCATGACAAAATGATTATGTTCAAAAGACCAAGCTGATCCCTATATATGGGATAGGGAATAGCGTGCTGATCGCCCAGGGGACCACTGGGCATCTGAAGTCCTGCCTTGAATGAAGTGGAGGTGTCTTAAATGGCTTCCACTGCATTCATTGTATATGGGAATGGCCGAGCGCCGCACCCAGCAGTCCCATAGACAGTGCATGTGTGGCCTGCACTGCAGTCATTGTCTATAGGACTAGCCGAGCACCTCACCCAGCAGTCCCATTAGACAATGCATGCACGGCCTCCACTGCAGTCATTGTCCATGTCCATAGGACTAGCCGAGCGCCGCACCCAGCACTCCTATAGATAATGCATGCACGGCTTCCACTGCAGCCATTGTCTAAGGGACTAGCCCAGAACTGTACTCATTAGTCGCATAGAAAATTAATGGAGATGAGGCACAAAGCCAGACTTAGTGCATGTGCATCTCCAATCCACTTAGAATGCTCTAGAGCTATAAAGCCCTTGTCTTGGGATTGTTGAGGTCCCATCAGCAAGTTTGTCTACTATCCCAAGAATATGGGATAATTTATCATTTTTTTAATAACCCATTAAATTTTTCAACAATTTGTGTTACAGCAGCACTTTTATTAGATCAAAACCAAACTGTCTAACATTTGCTCTCTATTTACATAATAATCCTTGGTGGTCCATGAACCTACCACCAATCCATTGACTGCTCTTGCTTGGTCTACTTTTAGTAGGTGCTAACCACTGCATAAACGGAACATCCTGAAAGATCTATCGTTTAAGAGATGCCCTGACCCAGTCATCTAGTCACCAACATTTAGGCCTTGTGAAGGTGGCTTAAAGTTGCCAATTCTTCTGCTTCAAGCACATGAGCAACATAAGTCATTTCACAACAGGTGGATGACAGTGAGATTTACTTGCTGGTATACTGTATACTCATATACTGTATATAGCCTATTAGTGAGTCATCATAGGAAGACCAAGGACTCAGAAAATGTCCATGTCAACAGATGTAGATGAACCTGAATTCTGTATTTATTGACCAATAACCCTTTAAAGGGAATCTGTCACCTCATTTTTGGCTTATTAGCTGCGGCTACCTCCATCAGGGGCTTATCTACAGCATTCTGTAATGCAGTTTTTCTTGTAAACTGACATGGAGCCGGCAACACTAAAAAGTGATAGATATGGTAGTGAGTTCTTGGTGGTGAGTGGTGGTTAGATAAGGTGGTGAGTTCTTGGTGGTGAGTGGTGAGATATTGTGGTGAGTTCTCTTCAATGGAAGTCTTCAAACAGAGGCTGGATAGACATCTGTCTGAGATGGTTTAGTGAATCCTGAATTGAGCAGAGGTTGGAGATGATGACCCTTGAAGTTTTTTCCAACTCTAGCATTCTTTGAATCTATATTTTCATGGAGGCACTACACAAGACAGAAGAAACTGCATGCCATTTATGTCTGTATGGTCATTTATTTTAAGGTAATATCTTCCTTTGTTTTCTCAACCTTTGGGTCATTATTTTAGGATTTTTTTAAGTCACTTTTCTTGTTTTTGTCACGTGGTATTTATTTGATTTTTTGGGCTCCAAACTCTTCGAAATGTTGCAATGGTTCATGAATTGTGTGCAAGATAAAATAATGCTCCTCAATTTTGCGTTTTAGGTTTTTTTTTTTGCACTTTTTTAGAGTGGAAAATTGCATGTTTCGCTGAATCACTAATATGTGCACAAAAATGGTAGTGGAGAGAAAACTGGGAGACAAGGAGCACAATAGGGTCTTATCCGAAGGTACAGATAAATAAGAGATGTAGAATCACTCACCTGGTATGGTTGCAAGCTAGCAACATGAAATCAGTATACATACAACTGACACAAGACACCAATCAGAGAAAGACAAGAAAAATATATGTGCAAGCTGGTGGTGTATTTAACTTGCGCTGCTGATGACACTCAGGACAGAGGTAAAATCCAAAAATTTTAATATCACAGGTTTTCAAAGTCAACGCATTTCAAGGTTCTACATGACCTCTTCATCAGGACAAAAAACAAAAAAGCTTTTTTGTTTTTTGTCCTGATGAAGAGGTCATGTAGAACCTTGAAACACGTTGACTTTTAAAGCCTGTAATATTAAAATTTTTGAATTTTACCACTGCCCCGAGTGTCATCAGCAGCGCAAGTTAAATACACCACCAGCTTGCACACAAAAATGTTAGACATTCATAAAACCACTCCAGGTGGGATTGGAGAACATTTGTCCAAAAATAAACAAAAATTGCAATTGTGAATTGATCACTCAGAAGAAAAATATGAAAATGCCAAACTGCACCCACAATGGCAAATTTAAAAAAATGGGCTAACACACATAGAATAAACTTTAAAAAGGGCTCACATTCAGTGAAAAATAAGATTCAAGCAAAAAACTGGTCAAAAACACCAAAAACAAAAACTAGACAAAAAAGACATAAATTCAATAATGAGACAAGCCCTTTGTTATCTCAGAAAGCAGAAGCACCTCCACTGTTTCATCTGTATACTCACTTATCATATGGGACTTATATTGTTTCTCCTGGCCAGGAGCTGTGGTAAGTGCTAAATGCAAAAACATAGAATGTTAGAGTTGGAAGGGTCATCGTGTCCAACCCCCTGCTCAATGCAGAAGTCACTAAACCATCTCAAACAGATGTCTGTCCTGCCTCTGTTTGAAGACTTCCATTGAAGGAGAACTCTGCACCTCTCATGGTAGCTTGTTCCACTAATTGATCACCCTCACTGTCAAAACGTTTTTCTCATCTCTAATCTGTATCTTCTCCCTTTCAGTTTCATTTCATTGCATCTTTTGTTTCTTTGTGCAAATGAGTATGACAATGATCCCTCTACACTGTGACAGCTCTTCAGATATTTGTAGACAGCTATTAAGTCTCCTCTTAGCCTGCTTTTTTACAAGCTTAACATTCCCAGATCCTTTAACCGATCCCCATAGGACATACTTTGCAGTCCGCTTACCATCGTGATAGCTTTATTCTGAACTTGCTCCAGTTTTTCAATGTTTTTTTTTTTTTAAATGTAGTGCCCAGAACTGGACACAGTATTCCAGATGAAGCCTGACCAAGGACGTGTAGAGGGGGACACCTACTTCATGTGATTGAGACTCTATTATTCTCTTAATACATCCTAGAACTGTAGCAGCCCTGTACGGTCAGACACGGCCATTACACAGTACATAGCAACAGCACATTTATATGATTATCTCAGCACAGTAACTTTTTTTAACACATCCAATTGTAGAACCTTTTTTTTGTTTAACATGTGCTTTGGTAGTGGGACAACCCCTGTAACGATGCACTTTGTACTCTGTCGATCATCAGCCCACCTCAAATAGGCAAATGGATAAAACATGATGAGAGCCCAGTTCGTGGGTGCTCCTTAATCAGATCATTTGGCCCAGCCTGAGCCCTGAGCTATACTCTTATTCATTGCAAAAGTGATCAAGTTATGCATTTATTTTTTCATTGTAATTATTATTTTTTTTTTTGTAATGAAAGTTAAAAAAAAAAAAAAAACTCAACACATATCAGAAACACATTTGGGAATTCCCATTCAATGTACAAAAATTGGAAGAAAGGGTATGATGTTGAGGACGGTTAAAGAGGTTTCAGTGAAAGTTACAGACCAGTCAAGAACCAATGCCATGCTCCAGAGAGTATTTCAAAGCAAAGGCCTGGCTGTACTGTACCTGTCAGTGAAGGAGAGCGGACCAAACAGCAGTCAACTGAACATTTTACGAGGGCGAATGCACAATTTAGTTAGATGATAATACGTAAGAGTCTGTATCTTTAAATTGTGTCAGACCCAATTATAGTGGGCTACTTTCTCCAGTGTCAGCAATCCATTCTTCCATGCTGTAAAAACCATTCCTCATGAGTCAATGATTCTTGGCTGTTCCAGAAGCCATGATGCCCATGATTAGAGTTGAGTGAATTTTTCAAAATTCGGTTCCAATTATGAAATTGTTTTTGCAATATTCGCCAAACACAGCCAAACGTCATTGGAGTCAATGGGTGTAGAAATGAGCGAATATGTTCGGAATGGATTGTCAAACATAACTTCGGCACGAATAAGATACGAATATGGCAAAATCAGATTCAGCCACCGATTCCGAACATATTCGCTCAACTCTACCCAGGATGAAGTTATTACAACAAACTTCTTTAATAAAGATGGTGGAAAGAATCCATTTCAATTTGTAAACATGTCTGATTGGAACAATTGTGTGAATATTTACTTATTCTAGGACCATCATTTTTAGTTCTGAGCAGCCCCAACGTATTATTACTCAATATTTGCAAACATAATTGACATTTTAAAAGCATACGATAATTGCTGACATGCAGCTGTTGTCAGACAAATTCTATTACATAAGAAGACCACCTGTTTTATAAAGTTGGTAAAAGCACAAAAAACTCCATACAGCAAGAAAAAAGTTGTCAGCGAGAGGCCTTCATGAGGGGATGTGAAACAGTTATCATTGTTAACATTCCTTTGCAGCCCATAGTATCACTTTCAGTCATTTTTCCTCATCTATCAATTTTAGTTTTCCAAATATCCCAGACAGATTACCAACCCGTGATGTCCCAATTCATCAATCGGTAATGACTCCTTTAACCCTTTCTAGATGAAGCTATGTGAGGACGCTTACAGGTCACCTTCTTGTAAGAGTGGCCTGGTAGATGACAGCAGATTTTCAACTCGGTACATTTGTCCATTCATCTATCCTTCAATTATATGAAGTTTGCCAGTTCAGTATGTTTAAAAACAGCCCTACACCATAATGTTCCCACCTCCAAACTTCACTTCTTGTTTGGTGTTTTTGAGATAATATGCATTGACTTTTGTCCTCCAAACATGGTGTGTATTATGGCATCTAAAGTGTTCAATTTTGGTCTCATGTGACCTGACTCTATTCTTCCAGTATTTCACAGGCTTGTCTAAATGTTGTTGAGTAAACTTTAAATGCTCTTCAACATGCTTTTTATTCAGCAATGGGGTCTTGCGTGGTGAGCGTGCATACAGGCCATGGAGGCTGAGTGGATTACTTTGAACCAATTCTACCTGATGACAACAGGTCTTTCTGTAGCTCTCCACTGGTGGTTCTTGGCTCTTCGATAATGCTTCTGATAATTATTTTCAAAATGATCTTTCTAGTCTGTACAGTGACCAGTTGGGTCTGTGTGTGGAGTCTCCCTGTAGTAGGTCTTCCCTTTTACCATTGCCGTTCAGTGTGTGTTATGTTCATGACATTTATGTTCTTTCCACTTCCGGATTATGGCCCCAACAGTGCTCACTGTAACCTTCAGTAGTTTAGAAACTCTTCTATAACCAAAGCCACCAGTATGTTTTGCATCAAAAAGATTGCATAGGTCTTGAGAAAGCTCACTGGGTTTTACCCATCATGACATGTTTCTTGTGTGGTACCTTGATAATGAGACACCTTTTTATAGGCCATCAAGTGAACCAGATGATATCATTTTTCACGCAGTAGCAGGGTTGCTTTCTAATTACTGATAGATTTCAGCTGGTGTTGTGACTTTCAATGGCTTTTGGCACCTCTCTTGCTTTATGTGTTCAATATAGGGATGAGCGAGTATACTCGTTAGGATTTGGTACTGTGAGTAATGCGGTACTTGCGGTACTCGAATCCTGGTGAGTATTTCACTACTCACCTCGCAATATTCGGCACAGCCCGCACAGTCCCCGCACAGCCCAGCACAGTCCCAGCAAAGTCCCCGCACAACCCAGGACACTCCCACACAGCACAGCATAGTCCCGCACAGGCCAGCACAGTTCCCGCACAGTACCTGCACGGCCCAGCACAGTCCCGCACAGCCCAGCACAGTCCCGCACAGCCCAGCACAGTCCCGCACAGGTCAGCACAGACCCACACAGCCAGGTAAAGTCCCCGCACAGTACCTGCAAAGCCCAGCACAGTCCTGCACAGTACCTGCACAGCCCAGCACAGTCCTGCACAGGCCAGCACAGACCCACACAGCCAGGCATAGTCCCCGCCCGGTACCTGAAAAGCCCAGCACAGTCCCGCACAGCCCGGCACAGTCCCGCACAGGCCAGCACAGTCCCACACAGCCCAGCACAGTCCCGCACAGGCCAGCGCAGTCCCACACATCCCGGCATAGTGCCCGCACAGTACCTACAAAGCCCAGCACAGTCCAGCACAGCCCGGCACAGTCCTGCACAGGTCAGCACAGTGCTACACAGCCCGGTACAGTCTTCGCACAGGCCAGCACAGTGCTGCACAGCCCGACACAGTCTTTTCATAGGCCAGCACAGTCCCGCACAGCCCGGCACAGTCTTCGCACTGTCCCCACCCAGCCCAGCACACACACAGCCCATTACTCGCATTTCCCATAGATTTACATTGGACTCGCTACTCGTCACGAGTAGCCGAGTATTAGGAGGTACTCGTAACGAGTACAGCGAGTCCGAATACTTCACTACTCGCTCATCCCTAGTTCAATAATTTTTCCCTGTGTCATTTCTCATAACTTAATTTATGGACATCTATGGTTTGATTACTTTGCCTGTGTGGATCGGATGGGTTGTTACCGACATCTGGTGAAAATTTCATGTCAATAGCAGCTTTAGAAAAGATTTACTTTGAAAATTAGTGACGTGTTCAATACTTATTTCACCTGCTATATATTCATGAAAAAATCCTTTTAGCCATCCTTACTGATAGTAATTCAATTGAATGGCCATGGTATGCTTCAACATTACCCCCTGCAACAGCCAATGTGGGGGAAATATCTAGAGAACTGTGGCATCGCCAAAGGTACAAAGCGCATAATGATGCAACATCTTTTAAGCAATAAATTAATCTAATAAATTAAAATGTGCTAAATATTATACACTTTTGGGATTCTCATTAATTCTTATAGTCCAGAGGCTAGCATTTTTTTCTTCTATTTTAATACAGTATGAAACTGTAATTAAATTTTATCTTTGCCATTTTACCGTTGCATTTTCTTTCAAGCAAATTTTCCATTTTTCTGTTGTGATATATTCTACAGCAATATGTGGAAAAAAAGGAACAAAAGGGGAAATTAATTTTGAATTCAATGATGTAAAGGTCTGGAGGGCAGACAAAATGACAATGATATCATGGCATAGCAGCCATGTTCTTGTCCTTTTAAGTAGTGGATGACCCTTGTAGCCCAACAGAAGTGTGCCAGCTCTAGAGGTTATTTCATGTACATGTATAAGTCACCACAATATAAAAGCAATGCAACGGATCATCGCATCCTGTCAGCCCAGCACTTACTTGTCACCACTTGCACATCAGGTTCTGCTATGTCACAAAGTAGCAACCTAGTTTTCACAGTTCAAGTGTTTCTAAATGTACATTCTGCATAATTATATATTCAGGATGTCAGTGGTAAGTGTGAACAGGCAAATATGTCAAGCTTTATTTAAATATCATCAATATTTTCTCTATCCCTGTTTATCCAACCCTATCATATTGACTAGTGATGGGCAGTCTGGCTTTTTTTGGTTATTCAAATCATTTGGCTATGTTCACCAAAGAGAACAGACTCTTTTGTATCCCAAATGGGACCTTATTAAAGTAAACCTGACAGATGGGGGTTTCAGAGAAAAATGTACTTCAGAGGCCACCGGGGACTGAATCGCACTGTAGACCAGTTAGAAAGGCGGATCCCTGGAGGATTTCCCCTACCACTGCCTTGTCCTGATAGGTCTCTGTGTGTGCGTGTAGCTAGAGACCTCTCAATCCTGGGAAGCAGACGAGAAGAAGCCCCCGGGGACCCACCTGTCTGACTAGTCTACAGCCACTGGGGACCCGCCCCTCTGACTAGTCTACAGCCACTGGGGACCTGACTGTCAGACTAGTCTACAGCCACCGGGGGGGGACCCACCTGTCTGATTAATCTACAGCCACTGGGGACCCGCCCCTCTGACTAGTCTACAGCCACTGGGGACCTGACTGTCTGACTAGTCTACAGCCACCGGGGGAACCCACCTGTCTGACTAGTCTACAGCCACTGGGGACCCGCCCCTCTGAATAGTCTACAGCCACCGGGGACCCGCCTGTCTGACTAGTCTATAGTCACCGGGGACCCGCCTGTCTGGCTAGTCTTCTTCCACTGGGGACCCTCCTGTCTGGCTAGTCTACAGCCACTGGGGACCCACCTGTCTGACTTGTCTACAGCTGCCCGGGACCCACTTGTCTGACTAGTCTACAGCCACTGGGGACCCGCCTGTCTGACTAGTCTACAGCCACCGGGGACCCATCTGTCTGACTAGTCTACAGCCACCGGGGACCCGCCTGTCTGACTAGTTTACAGCTGCCCAGGACCCGCCTATCTGACTAGTCTACATCCAATGGGACCCGAATGTTTAGTCTACAGCCACTGGAGACCCGCCTGTGTGACTAGTCTACAGCTATTGGGAACCCGCCTGTCCGACTAGTCAAGAGCCACCGGGGACCCATCTGTCTGAATAGTCCACAGCGACCGGGTACCCGCCTGTCTGACTAGTCCACAGCCACCAGGGACCTGCCTGTCTGACTAGTCTACGGCCACCGAGGACCTACATGTTTAACTAGTCTACAGCCACCACGGACCCACCTATCCAACTAGTCTAAAGCACAATTCGGTGTCTGGCAGCCTGTAAAGTATGTTTTTCTCTGAAATGCAGCAGCGTTTCAGAGTCAAGCATATATGGCTCAGATCATCCAGCCAGTGCCTGATACATGCTTCCCATGGATCAGGCAGCATGTGTCAGCTCAGCTGTCAGTTTCACCCACATCTGAACATATATTTAAGATAAAATCCTAGTGTTCCGATGAGGTTGCGTCGGTACCTGAACAAAGTGATTTTATCCCTTGTGAGAGCCACTCAGAAACTGCTAGTGGCTTCACTACCAGCTTTCATCATTCACAGAAAGGAGCTGGCTCCTTGTGTCCATTAGCAATATCTACAGGGTGGGCCACAAAAAAACAGAACCTTTTAACTAATGTGTGGCTTATACAGGATAATGGATATCCAAGAAGTATCATTTCTCCTTGCGGAGAATGACATGCTAAGCATGTCAAGATGAGGAAACTTAAAGCCGCAATGCTCCTCTGGGAAATATGCTAATTATGCAAATTGTCTCTTCAAAGAGGAAGAGGACTAGAACTCTAGTGCCACCTATTGGAAGTAGCAATCCTAAAAGTCACTGTCAATCCTTTAACGAGCCTTGTTACATGACTTAGGATAAAAGCCAAGCCAGAATCTCAATTTGCAGACACTGTGTTTCGGGGTACTGCCCCTTGTCAGTGCAAAGTGTGAGATCTGGTTTGGCTGTGAGAGAGGCGTCTGACCAATATCCAAGAAGTATCATTTCTCCTTGCGGAGAATAACATGCTAAGCATGTCGAGATGAGGAGACTTAAAGCCGCAATGCTCCTCTGGGAAATATGCTAACTATGCAAATTGTCTCTACAGAGAGGAAGAGGACTAGAACTCTAGTGCCACCTATTGGAAGTAGCAATCCTAAAAGTCAATGTTGACCCTTTAACGAGCCTTGTTACATGACTTAGGATAAAAGCCAAGCCAGAATCTCTATTTGCAGACACTAGCAATTATCTTAAAGGCACGTGTTCGTTTTTAGAGCATGAAGATAGACTAATAAGTTTTATAATTTATTCTCAAAAAGGCGGGCAGTGATTACACAGATAAAAGATGTTACAAAGTTGAGACATTAGATATGCACAATGCAAATATAAAATAAAAGGGAATAAGATAGAGATTCAACACTTACAGTTGCTTAGATGGTCTTTAGGCTAACCATGTGGGGAGGTGGGGCCATACGTCACCCTGCATCTGGGGTCCTTTTGGCATCAAACCTCCAGCTCGAATGACTGATTTTTGGGAGGGAACACCTTATAGCTTTGGGTTTGTGACATCATAAAAGGGGACGTCTGGTATGCTCCACCCCTGCTCTAGGAGTTACAATTCTGACTACAAAACTTATAATGACTATATCTTGCAGAGGGTACCTCGTATAAACATGCACATGGTATCATTCTCTTTAGACTGTCGCAGACAATAGTTAAAGACCAAACATGCAGTAATTATGTCACACCGTTTAGGAGAAATCCAGCTTTCAGTTTCTGTGGGTGCTGGGACCGTGAAAATTCTGGGCCAGAACGCTGGGTTGATGCATTTTGCAGAAATGTAATTTTCATGTCTCTGCCGCGTCTGGGATTTGAGATTCAGCCTCTTGAATATTACCCATACTTATATCCAGCCACATGGTGCTTCCAACAAAAGAAATCCTTTCCTGGCTAAGGAGGAAGGGAAAAGAATCTTCACTGTGATCTCAGATTTCACAGAGCTATGGAGGAAGGGGGGTTTGCAGCTATGCGACAGGCAAAGTCTCAGAGAACGGAAGATTCTGGAAGGTTCCAGAAGTTATATCTTACTTATCATTACACCTCCCCCTTTTAGAGTGTGCTACAGAGGCATAACCTGTCGGTAATCCGCCATGCGCACCTCAGCGGATTCGCCTCGGCGGGACAACCCATCGGCATTTCCATGCTCGCTGCCCTTTTTGTGTTGTATGGTAAAGTCGTACTGCTGGAGAGCAAGGCTCCAGTGTAGCAACCTTCCGTTGGTTCCGGACACTGTGTGCAGCCAGCTCAGAGGGTTGTGGTCGGTTACCACCGTGAAGGTGCGCCCGTACAGGTAGACTGCAAACGTTGCAGTGTCCACACCATGGCCAGGCTCTCCTTCTCAATGGTGGAGAATGCCACTTCCCTCAGCAAAAGTTTCTGGCTCAGGTACAACACTTGGTGCTCCTGGTTCCCAGAGTTGACCTGGCTGAGCACAGCACTGAGGCCAAACTCGCTGGCGTCGGTCTGTACCAGGACCGGGCGACTGCTGTCAACTGTTTTCAGCACTGGAGAGCTGCACAGGGCTGTTTTCAAAGCTCAGAAGGCCGCTTCACAGCCTCCTGTCCAGTTGACTGTTTGGGGCAGATTCCTCTTGGTGTAGTCCCCATCAGGGGTTTTGCAAGCGCACTATAGTTCTGTACGAACCACCTATAGTAGCCTGCAGTGCCCAAGAAGGACATCACCTGTTTCTTGGTCCTGGGGGTGGACCAGGACACGATTGCATCCACTTTCTCCGGCTCCAGACTCATGGAACCCCCGCCTTCCCGGTGCCCCAGGTAGTAGACCTCGCTAATGCCCATCTGGCACTTTCCCGGCTTGATGGTCAGGCCTGCCTGGTGAAGACGCTTGAGCACCTCCTTGAGGTGCTGAAGGTGTTCCTCCCAGGTGGAACTGAAGACAGCAATGTCAACCAGGTATGCCACCGCATTCTCCTCCAGTCCCCGGAGAAGGTGGTTGACCATCCGTTGGAAAGTGGCAGGGGCTTTTTTCATGCTGAAGGGCATGACTGTGGACTCATACAGTCCAAAGAGAGTGATAAAGGAGGATCTCTCCTTCACCTCCGGGCTCAGGGGAATCTGCCAGTATCCCCGACTCAGATCCATGATGGATATGTATTTTGCTTTTGCCAACCGCTCAAGCAGATCCTCGATGCGTGGCATCGGGTGTGCATCAGAGGTTGTGATGGCGTTGAGCCCCCTGTAGTCCATGCAGAACCGGGTGGTCTGATCCTTTTTTGGCACGAGAACTACAGGCGAGGCCCCCAGCTGTAACATCTCATTGTTCTCTTTGTGCATGACCTGTTGCACCTCCTCAGAGATCCAGTAAGGAGTTCGCCGTAGTGGGGCATGATTCCCAATGTCTACCTCATGAACCGCTAACTCCATCCTCCCAGGTTGGTTGGTGAACACAGCCCAGAAGGGTTCCAGGGTGTTCAACAACTGTGACTGCTGGGGTACGGTTAATGAGGCACTTACTTCCATGTCCTCAATGGACCCATTGGCCTTGGCTTGAGCCAGCATGTCCAGGAGGGGATCTTCCTCCCCATCCTCGGGCAGATTGCAGAACGGTAGGATGCAGCCTTCACGTTCGTGGTGAGCCTTCAGCATGGTGATGTTAAAGGCCTTGCGCCTACCCCGAGCATGGTCAAGCGTGGTGACCGGGTTGAGCTGTTGGTGGACGACGTATGGGCCTTCCCAGGCTGCCTGAAGCTTAACCATTGGTACGGGGACCAGCACCCACATCTTTTGACCCACCTGGTAGGTCTACTCCCAGGTGTTTTGGTCGTACCAGTGCTTCTGGTCAGCCTGAGCCTGCGTCATGTTGTCATGCACCAACTGCGTCAAGGTCTGCATCTTGTCACGGAAGCGCATAACATAATCCACAATGGACACTTCGGAGGGGTTTGGCTCATCTTCCCAGGATTCTCTAATCAACCCAAGGGGTCCCCGGACTCGCCTGCCATACAGGAGCTTGAAGGGAGAGAAACCCGTTGAGGCCTGCGGAACTTCTCTGTAAGCGAACAGCAGGTGTGGGAGGTAGAGTTGAGCAACTTTTGGTTTTTTAGGGTCGAGTTTCGTTTCGTGAAACCCGACTTTTCCAAAAGTCGGGTCGAGCAAGATCGTCCGATTATAGGGAAAAGTCGGGGTCGTCCCGAAACACGAAACCCAATGTAAGTCAATGGGGAATAAAAGTCGGCAGTGAGAGGAGGACAGGAAACACACCTACAGTGCCCATTTGAATGCCAAAAGCATCAATTCTTCTTACTTAAGCTTGTCAACCTTAATTAACTTCATAATACAAGTTATGCACTGAAAAATGGGGGTTATTTGGCTAAAGTTGTGGGGGGGGAGGGCTGGCTGCAGGTTTTCATGTGCCCTGGGCGAAAGAGCGCCCCTTTAACACATACCACAACTCATCATGCTCCGATACGGCAGAGAAATAGCGGTATAGTACAATGAAAAATACCTCACTTTTTACATCTCATGACGAGGCCCATCTATTTCTCCATACAGAATCATTGGTCCCATATAATGTTTGAAACAGTATATGATGAGCTCCACATAATGCTACAGTATATGTTGGTCCCCATGGATGAAGCTCCACTGTCTTATGGGCCCAAATAATGCTCCAAACATAATGGGCCCCATTTCTAATGCTCTAGTGTATAATGGGCCCTGTAAATGCTGCTCCAGTGTCTGATGTCCACCTTTGGAATGTTCCAGTGTATGGTGGGCCCCATCTATCATTCTCCAGAGTATAGTGCTCCCCAAAAATTGCTGTCCCAACATTGAAAACAATCAAATAAGTCTCCTCGCTAGGGAATCCCTGTACTTGTCTGGACTCCTCGTCGTCCCCATCTTCCATCTCACTGCACAGTATTTCAACTTTGCAAGTGCTGTGATCCTGAGCAAGCAGGGGGGGCCCACTCATTGGCGACGGCACTGGCACAGGGCCCCTGATAGTACGGTGGTGTGTCTGATGGCGGGTGGGCCGAACCTGCACTTTCATCTGCAGCTTCCTCTTTGTCACCGTGTAAGATGGAACTGTATATGGGAAGGGTAACCTGAGTTTCATCAGGGTCAGATTCAGGTCGTGTAGCGTGCGAGGGGAATGTAGTGGTCTGGGTCAATGTACCAGCAGATTCATCGAGCAGTGGCTGGGCATCAGTGCACTTGTGTCGCCCCCAGGAGTACGGTCGCCACAGTGGCATTACCTTCTTCCTAGGGAGTGTGATGTCATGCTTGGGAGCAACGAACGATCTCTCTAGCAGGTTAACTGATTGGGCGGCGTTATTCCCTCGAGTCATGACCCTCCAAACAGCGTTCATGAAGGCAAAGTGTTTGTTTTACGTGGGCAGTATGGTTGCAAAGCTGAACCTTAAAGGAATGTCCAGAAGGGCACCACCAGGAGTGGAGCCTACGGTTAAATTCGACTCCACCTGGGAAACCTCAACCATGCCAGCTACAGAACAGATGCACACATTGCAAGCTTAATTCCGTTAACGAACGAGACTCCGTCATGCCCCGCGGTCCGAGTCCGGCTTACTAGAGGGACACGTGAGGCTCTGGCACATGAGATTGGCCAATAACTGGTGTGTCATGCCCTTACATGTCCGTGGCTGCATGTGCGCTACACTGAAAAGGCCAGCGTTTGTCGCTTACAGGTGCAGATAACCCGCTGAACAACGTTAGTGATGGGGATCACTGATTACAATTATTACCCGCGAACAATGATTTCCCAGTAAGTGCAGGTCAACCGCAGTTCCGGAATTAGGCCTAACCGTCATTCCTGAAAAAATGAAAAACTTACGTGTGCAAACCACAGGTGCTGTAGCTTGCTTAACAGCTCGCCAGCCGTTCTCACACCCAGTATGGATTACACGTGATTGCACAAAGGTGAGAAAGGGTACCGTATCCCCAGATAACATGTATGGATAGTGTACACATTCAAAATATATGTCTATACATCAGGAGGCAGGCTCAGATGGTGTTAGGCCCAGTATGGATTGCACGTGATTGCACAAAGGTTAGAAAGGGTACCGTATCCCCAGATAACATGTATGGATAGCGTACACATTCAAAATATATGTCTATACATCAGGAGGCAGGCTCAGACGGTGTTAGGCCCAGTATGGATTGCACGTGATTGCACAAAGGTTAGAAAGGGTACCGTTTCCCCGGATAACATGTATGGATAGCGTACACATTCAAAATATATGTCTATACATCAGGAGGCAGGCTCAGACGGTGTTAGGCCCAGTATGGATTGCACGTGATTGCACAAAGGTTAGAAAGGGTACCGTATCCCCAGATAACATGTATGGATAGCGTACACATTCAAAATATATGTCTATACATCAGGAGGCAGGCTCAGACGGAGTCAGGCACAGTATGGATTTGACGGCCCAGACTACACAGCGGAGGAGCAGGGAGAGGTAAAGATTGCAAATGCTGGGGCCCTGCCCAAGCAAGGGGGGCCCACTCGTGGGCGTCGGTACTGGCACTGGGCCCCTCATAGTACGGCGGTGTGTCTGACGGCGGGTGTGCACCACCACCGTCAGAGACACTTGATTGCACTATGAAGGACCCTGTGCCAGTGCCTGCGCCCAAGAGTTGGCCTACCCACCTGTCCAGGGCAACGGCACTCGCACGGTGTCGTGCGCTAGGTGGTGACCCCGGCCATGGGGGGGGAGGCAGCACAGTTAGGGAGTTTTAGAAAGTGGTATATGTTGATGTTGGACATTCAGCTGATGCAAAAGGTGAAATAGGTCAAGTCCCAGGAAGAGGTGGACCAAAGCAAGCCATTTTTCTGTCACCCTATGTGTCATCAGGGGAAGGTGGGACAAAATCCTTGGAAACCCATGCGTGGTTCATTTTAATGAAGGTTAGATCATCCACATTTTGGGTTGACAGACGGGTCCTTTTTTCTGTCAGGATTGATCCAGCTGCACTGAAGACTCTTTCCGATAGCACACTTGCAGCTGGGCAAGCGAGCTCCTGTAAGGCATATTGTGCCAATTCAGGCCAGGTGTCCAGTTTAGCGGCCCAATAGTCAAAGGGGAATGACCTGTGTGGGAGAACATCGATATGGGAGGAAAAGTAGTTTGTAACCATAGTTGACAACTGCTGTCTCCTGTCACTTTCCATCGATGCAGTATTACCAGTTGTGTGAGCGGTACTTGAAAAATCAGTCCACAACATTGTCATGAAACCCCTGTCTCCAACGCCACTTCTGCTGTGTGCACCAAGAACACCTCTGCCAAGCTGCCCCCGGCCCGTACGGCTCGTGTGAGAACCATCACCGCTGCTGTGTGCTGGGAATGCCTCAAGCAACCGATTTACCAGAGTTGCTTGTTTATTAGCCAATATTAGGTCAAGGTTCTCCTGTGGCATGATGTTTTGTAATTTGCCTTTATAGCGTGGATCCAGGATGCTGGCCAACCAGTAGTCGTCATCGTTCATCATTTTGGCAATGCGTGGGTCCCTTTTTAGGATCTGCAAGGCATAATCTGACATGTGGGCCTATGTTCCCGGTGTCAATGATGCACTGCGAGTGCTGGTTGGAGGAGCACTTTCTGGCAAATCCACATCCCTCCAGTCACGCACAAACCCTGTACCAGACCTTGCCACGCCAACATTTTCACTTGCCCCACGAGATGCATCCTCCTCCCCTAAGTAATCATCCCCATCATCCTCCACCTCCTCCTCTTCTTCCTCCACCTCGTCCAGGAGAGGTCCCTGAGCAGACAATGGCTGAATGTCATCAAGGATTCCCTCCTCCTCTTCCTCCTCATCAACATTGGCTGCAGACGCCTGCTCCTTAAGGTGCGTCAAAGTTTGCATGAGCAGACGCATAAGTGGGATGCTCATGCTTAGGATGGCGTCGTCTGCGCTTACCAGCCATGTGCATTCCTCAAAACACTGAAGGACTTTACAGAGGTCTTTCAGCTTTGACCACTGCACACCTGTCAACTCCATGTCTGCTCTCAAAGTGCCTGGCCGTGTATCCTCCCACAAATGCATTATGGCCTGCCTCTGCTCGCACAGCCGCTCCACCATGTGCAGGGTGGAGTTCCACCTTGTTGCAATGTCGATAATGAGGCGGTGGTTGGGAAGGTGGAGCAATCGCTGCAGCTTCTGCATACGAACGGAGTGTACAGGCGACCGGCGGATGTGCGCGCACAGTCTTCGCACCTTCTGGAGCAGGGTTGTTAACTCCGGATAATTTTTGAGGAAGCACTGCACCACCAGGTTCAAGGTGTGAGCCAAGCAAGGTATATGGCTGAGTTTTGAAAGGGCTATGGTTGCCACAAAATTACGGCCGTTATCACTAACTACCTTGCCTGCCTCAAGATGTACACTGCCCAGCCATGACTCAGTTTGTCGCTTCAAGTACTCGGCCAGCACCTCGGCGGTGTGTCTGTCGCCCAAACACATCATCTGCAACACAGCCTGCTGACGCTTTCCACTAGCTGCTCGATAGGGGGACACATCGTGTGCAACAGTGGCAGCTGCAGATGGAGTGCTCGTACGACTGCGCTCTGTGGACGAGCTTTCGCTTCTGGAGGAGGAGGAGGAGGAGGGTCGAACGCCTAAAGCCAACTGTTTCCTATACCGTGGGCTAGGCAGCACTGTCCCACCACCGCTGTCCCCTGTGGACCCTGCATCCACCACATTAACCCAGTGCGCTGTGATGGACACGTAACGGCCCTGGCCATGCCGACTGGACCATGCATCAGTTGTGAGGTGCTCACTGACTGCTTGAGTGCATGGACAATGCGGTCTTTCACATGATGGTGGAGGGCTGGGATGGCTTTGCGAGAGAAGAAGTGGCGACTGGGTAGGTCATAGCGTGGTACTGCATAGGCCATGAGTTCGCGGAAAGCTGTGCTTTCCACCAACCGAAAGGGCATCATCTCAAACGAGATTAGTTTGGCAATGTGGGCGTTCAAACCCAGTGTACGCGGATGAGAGACTGAGTACTTTCTTGACCTACTCATAGTGTCTGGGAGGGTGAGCTGGACTTGAGAGCTGCATATGGTGGAAGTAGCGGTGGACAGGGCGGACTGAGAGAGGGTTGATGATGGTGATGGAGTTGGTGTTCTTTCTGATGGCCTAGAATCAGTCTTTCGTTGATATAACAGTGGGATTCCCTGACTGCTGTGGCCTTGCAACGACACCTCAACATTTGCTGCTGTGCTAACCGGTGGGCTTACAGTGGGGGAAACAATGTAGCGTTGCTGACTACCTTCGTTGTGATCAGTTGCACATGTGGCACTTGAGGTTTGGTGTTGTGTCCACGCTTGCAAGTGCATGCTGGTTAAATGTCTAAGCATGCAACTGGTATTCAAATTTTTCAGATTTTTCCCTCGGCTAAAGGTCTTTTCGCACTTCTTACAGATAACCTTGGCCTGATCATGAGGATTTTGGTCAAAAAAGTGCCACACTGCACTCTTCCTACTTTGGCAGACATTTTGCGGCCTAGCACGCTGTGATCTTTTGACCCTCTGGACAAGCTGTCCAGCAACTCTTTTGATGTTTGGAACCTGTCTTTGGAGTGCTCCGGGCCTGCCAGATAACAGCTGTTGCGATGTCGATGTCTGCTGTGGATGCTCCTCATCTGAGCTATTGGAAGCAGCACCCTCTTCCCCAATGGATGCCAATCTGGGTCAACAACTGGGTCATCCATCACCTCCTCTTCTATGTCATGTGCACCTTCCTCTGTGTCACCGTGTATGGTGGTATAGTGTGCGGGAAGGGGCACCTGAGTCTCATCAGGGTCAGAATCTGGCTCTGTACACTGCGAGGACAATGTAGTGCTCTGAGTGAATGTACCAGCAGAATCATCCATCAGCGGCTGTGCATCAGTGCACTCCATGTCAGATTCATCTTGGCCTGGGTAATTCACCATTTGACTTGATAATCCAGGCATTGTATGTGAAAACAGCTCCATGGAGTAATCAGTAGTATGGCCTGCGTCAGCCTTCAATCTTGGTTGGGGTGAAGGACACAAGGAAAGGTGTGGTTCATGAACATGAGCCTCCAATGACGACTCAGTGCTTTTACTTTTTACAACTGAAGAAGAGGAGGCGATAGAGCTGGAGGCTGAGTCAGCAATGTAAGACAAAACTTTTTCCTGATGCTCTGGCTTTAAAAGCGGTTTGCCAACTCCTAGAAAACTAAGCGTTCGAGGCCTTATGTAGCCAGACGATGACGCAGGCTCAACACCTCCTGCATTCGGTCCTATTTTGCTCTTGCCACTACCATCAGATCCACCACCAACACCATCATTACCAGCTGCCAACCCCCGCCCAATTCCACGGCCTCTTCCACCAGCCTTCCTCATTTTTGGTAGAAATGTAGACAAAATCCAACAAACCATATAGTAATGTAAAACAAGGTACAAGGTGTCTATAGGACAGGGGAGATTTTGAATTTCTGCAGACACTTGTGGACACTGGACACTTTTGGATTGTGTGAGGCCCACTGATATCTGAGCGCTATGTCACTGGCTCGATGGCACAGCTGTGACAAAAGTGACGAGAGGATAAGGGAGATTTTGAATTTCTGCAGACACTTGTGGACACTGGACACTTTTGGATTGTGTGAGGGCCACTGATATCTGAGCGCTATGTCACAGGCTCCATGGCACAGCTGTGACAAAAGTGACAAGAGGATAAGGGAGATTTTGAATTTCTGCACACACTTGTGGACACTGGACACTTTTGGATTGTGTGAGACCCAATGAATATCTGAGCGCTATGTGACAGGCTCGATGGCACAGCTGTGACCAAAGTGACTAGAGGATAAGGGAGATTTTGAATTTCTGCACACACTTGTGGACACTGGACACTTTTGGATTGTGTGAGGCCCAATGAATATCTGAGCGCTATGTGACAGGCTCGATGGCACAGCTGTGACCAAAGTGACTAGAGGATAAGGGAGATTTTGAATTTCTGCACACACTTGTGGACACTGGACACTTTTGGATTGTGTGAGGCCCAATGAATATCTGAGCGCTATGTGACAGGCTCGATGGCACAGCTGTGACCAAAGTGACTAGAAGATAATGGAGATTTTGAATTTCTGCACACACTTGTGGACACAGGACACTTTTGGATTGTGTGAGGCCCAATGAATATCTGAGCGCTATGTGACAGGCTCGATGGCACAGCTGTGACCAAAGTGACTAGAGGATAAGGGAGATTTTGAATTTCTGCACACTCTTGTGGACACTGGACACTTTTGGATTGTGTGAGGCCCAATGAATATCTGAGCGCTATGTGACAGGCTCGATGGCACAGCTGTGACCAAAGTGACTAGAGGATAAGGGAGATTTTGAATTTCTGCACACACTTGTGGACACTGGACACTTTTGGATTGTGTGAGGCCCAATGAATATCTGAGCGCTATGTGACAGGCTCGATGGCACAGCTGTGACCAAAGTGACTAGAGGATAAGGGAGATTTTGAATTTCTGCACACACTTGTGGACACTGGACACTTTTGGATTGTGTGAGGCCCAATGAATATCTGAGCGCTATGTGACAAGCTCGATGGCACAGCTGTGACCAAAGTGACTAAAGGATAAGGGAGATTTTGAATTTCTGCACACACTTGTGGACACTGGACACTTTTGGATTGTGTGAGGCCCAATGAATATCTGAGTGCTATGTGACAGGCTCCATGGCACAGCTGTGACCAAAGTGACTAGAGGATAAGGGAGATTTTGAATTTCTGCACACACTTGTGGACACTGGACACTTTTGGATTGTGTGAGGCCCAATGAATATCTGAGCGCTATGTGACAGGCTCGATGGCACAGCTGTGACCAAAGTGACTAGAGGATAAGGGAGATTTTGAATTTCTGCACACACTTGTGGACACTGGACACTTTTGGATTGTGTGAGGCCCAATGAATATCTGAGCGCTATGTGACAGGCTCGATGGCACAGCTGTGACCAAAGTGACTAGAGGATAAGGGAGATTTTGAATTTCTGCACACACTTGTGGACACTGGACACTTTTGGATTGTGTGAGGCCCAATGAATATCTGAGCGCTATGTGACAGGCTCGATGGCACAGCTGTGACCAAAGTGACTAAAGGATAAGGGAGATTTTGAATTTCTGCACACACTTGTGGACACTGGACACTTTTGGATTGTGTGAGGCCCAATGAATATCTGAGTGCTATGTGACAGGCTCCATGGCACAGCTGTGACCAAAGTGACTAGAGGATAAGGGAGATTTTGAATTTCTGCACACACTTGTGGACACTGGACACTTTTGGATTGTGTGAGGCCCAATGAATATCTGAGCGCTATGTGACAGGCTCGATGGCACAGCTGTGACCAAAGTGACTAGAGGATAAGGGAGATTTTGAATTTCTGCACACACTTGTGGACACTGGACACTTTTGGATTGTGTGAGGCCCAATGAATATCTGAGCGCTATGTGACAGGCTCGATGGCACAGCTGTGACCAAAGTGACTAGAGGATAAGGGAGATTTTGAATTTCTGCACACACTTGTGGACACTGGACACTTTTGGATTGTGTGAGGCCCAATGAATATCTGAGCGCTATGTGACAGGCTCGATGGCACAGCTGTGACCAAAGTGACTAGAGGATAAGGGAGATTTTGAATTTCTGCACACACTTGTGGACACTGGACACTTTTGGATTGTGTGAGGCCCAATGAATATCTGAGCGCTACGTGACAGGCTCGATGGCACAGCTGTGACCAAAGTGACTAGAGGATAAGGGAGATTTTGAATTTCTGCACACACTTGTGGACACTGGACACTTTTGGATTGTGTGAGGCCCAATGAATATCTGAGCGCTATGTGAAAGGCTCGATGGCACAGCTGTGACCAAAGTGACTAGAGGATAAGGGAGATTTTGAATTTCTGCACACACTTGTGGACACTGGACACTTTTGGATTGTGTGAGGCCCAATGAATATCTGAGCGCTATGTGACAGGCTCGATGGCACAGCTGTGACCAAAGTGACTAGAGGATAAGGGAGATTTTGAATTTCTGCACACACTTGTGGACACTGGACACTTTTGGATTGTGTGAGGGCCACTGATATCTGAGCGCTATGTCACAGGCTCGATGGCACAGCTGTGACAAAAGTGACGAGAGGATAAGGGAGATTTTGAATTTCTGCAGACACTTGTGGACACTGGACACTTTTGGATTGTGTGAGGCCCACTGATATCTGAGCGCTATGTCACAGGCTCGATGGCACAGCTGTGACAAAAGTGACTAGAGGATAAGGGAGATTGGATTGCTTTTAAAAAAGCAGTTTGCAGAGCAGTGGGTAAACAGCAATGCCAGCCTGTCAGGAAGCCTTAAAAGGCAGCCCAACAACCAACACCACTGATACACCACAATATAGCCTTCCCTTGCACTGCACACACAGTGACTGGTGTGTTGTGCAGGCCAAATCGCTAGCAGCAGAAGCAGTTTTTTTTTTTCTCAGCAGGACAAAAAAAAAAAATTGGGATTGCTTTTAAAAAAGCAGTTTGCGGAGCAGTGGGTAAACAGCAATGCAGGAATGTCATGAAGCCTTAGAAGGCAGCCCAACAACCAACACCACTGATACACCACTATATAGCCTCCCCTTGCACTGCACACACAGTGACTGGGGTGTTGTACAGGCCAAATCGCTAGCAGCAGAAGCAGTTTTTTTTTCTTCTCAGCAGGACAAAAAAAAAAAATTGGGATTGCTTTTAAAAAAGCAGTTTGCGGAGCAGTGGGTAAACAGCAATGCAGGAATGTCAGGAAGCCTTAGAAGGCAGCCCAACAACCAACACCACTGATACACCACTATATAGCCTCCCCTTGCACTGCACACACAGTGACTGGTGTGTTGTGCAGGCCAAATCGCTAGCAGCAGAAGCAGTTTTTTTGTCTTCTTCCCTGCCTAACGCTCTCCCTACAGAATCAGCAGCAACCTCTCCCTATACTGAGATCGGCAGAAGTAAGATGGCGGTCGGCGTGCACGCCCTTTTATACCCCCTGTGACGCCCACCAAAGCAAGCCAATCACTTGCATGCCCTTCTGAAAGATGATGGTGACCCCTGCCTATGTCATCACGTTGCCCACAGTGTCCGTGGATCCTGATTGGCTGAAAAAGAGCGCAAAACAAACTTTTGAAACGCGACTTTGGCGCGTAAGTCGCCGACCTCGTGGCCGACCCCATCCTAGGGTCGGGTTTCGTTTCATGAAACCCGACTTTGCCAAAAGTCGGCGACTTTTGAAATTTTTTGACCCGTTTCGCTCAACTCTAGTGGGAGGTACCGCTCCCAGTCACGCCCTTGGGTCCCAAGCAGCATGTGGAACATCTGTTTGAGGGTACCATTGAAGCGTTCACACAATCCATTGGTCTGTGGGTGATACGCACTCGATACCAGGTGCTTCACCTGCATTTTCTCACAGAGAGCCTCTATTAGGCGAGACATGAATTGGGTCCCTTGATCGGTAAGCATCTCCCTGGGAAATCCTACCCTTGAAAAGATGGTCACCAGTGCATCAGCCACCTCATCCACCCTGGTTGACGACAGTGCTACTGGCTCTGGATACTGGGTAGCATAGTCTACCACGGTGAGAATGTATTGCTTTCCAGAGCTGTTGGGGATGGCCAGCGGGCCCCCAATGTCCACCGCAATTCTCTGGAAAGGCTCCTCTATCACTTTCAAAGGGACAAGGGGAGCCTTAAGAGCAGGCCCCACCTTACCCACTCTTTGACAGGTGGTACAGGTACGGCAGTAGTTTGTTAGATCTGTCCCCATCTTGGGCCAATAGAAGTGTTGAGACAGCCATGCCTTAGTTTTGCTGACCCCCAAATGTTCAGCGAGTGGAATCTTATGGGCAATCCGCAACAACTCAGTTCTGAACCGATAGGGGACGACCAGCTGTCTTTCCCTCAACTAATCCTTTTGGGAATCTCCGGGTACTGTCTCCCGGTACAACCTTCCTCGTCCCCAGAACACCCTTTCCTTATCAGACTCGGAGGTGGGTGTCTTGGCGAGGTCTCTCAATTTCTCCAGGCTCGCATCTGAGTGCATAGCAGCCTGGAACTCCTGGCTGGAGGCAGCCAGAAGTGACATCAGGGTTCCTTCCTCACTGAGGCCCTCTGGAACCTGCTCTGGGTTTACCTCTGGTTCAGTCTCTCCTGTAGCAGGAGAGGGTCCAGAAGGCAGGGCGCTACCTGCGATCTGGGCATTCTGACTGTGTGTGACAGTGGCTATGTATGCTGTCTCCCCGGGGATTTCTACAGACCCACCAGTCGGCGCTGCTATGGGCTCTACCTCCTCATCTACCCCCAACACTTCAGGAGCAGTGCTACTCATTGGTCAGTTACCTTCTTTGGTGGCACTGGTCAGTTGCAGGGCATCACCTTCCTCACGGTTCCCACGCACCTCCCCATTTCCTTGAGCACGCTTGCTCCTGCTAGGGGTTCCCCAGCCATCTCACTCCACAGAGCGACGGGGCTGAGCACTCCTGCATCTGTGGACACATCTATTGTTTCAGAGAAATGGTTAACAGGTTTAGTCGGCACAGATACATCATCATCATCAGCATCATCCCTAGGAAAAGAATGGTTATCAGTTTTCTTTGGTACATTTACATCACCATCAGCATCATTCCTGGGGAAATAATGGTTATTAGTTGCATCATTACTCATCAAGGCATTAGCAGGTAACACATTCAGTTTCCCATCATCATCAACATCATCAACATCAGGGTTAACGTCACCCTTATTATCAGATTGGGGAGGGGTATCAGGGGCGTAGTAGGCAACCATCCTCCCCAAATCAGTCCCCAATAAAACATCAGTGGGCAGGTTTTCGGATACTCCCACTTCCCTCACCCCGCTCCCAGCACCCCAATCAAGAAATTCCCGGGCCACTGGCAAGGGACAGCGGGTACCCACGATCCCGGTGACAGTCAGGGTTTTCCCCTCAATAAACTGTTCAGGGGCCACCAGTCCAGGACGGATGAGGGTTCGTTAAGCCCCGGTGTCCTTGAGGCCTGTAGCAAAATGGGCCCCCACCTGGACGTGCTAAACATTGTCATCAATCCTCCCAACCACACCTCCCACCAAAAGAACAGAGGTGCTGGGCCCAGAGGCCTTGGCTGGGGGGTCTTCTGCTTTTCCGGACAGGTGGCACTGATATGACCAGTCCGTCTGCAGTTGTAACACTGGCGACTGTCAATAGTAGGCCTGGTGTTGGCGACAGGGACAGGGCCTCCGGAAGGACGGCTGGCAGGGGCACTGGGGCTGGTTGCAGGCTTACCCCCTCTCCAGCTGGCGGTGACTGGCCTCTGTGTCTCTGGCTTCTGGTTGGCCTCATAGTTGTCGGCGATCTGTGCGGCTTTGTCCGCATTCGTTGGTTCTCAGTCCAGGATGAACTGCCGGACCTCAGCTGGGCAAAGATGCAGGAACTGATCTTTGATCATCAGGTCCCTTAGCAGCTCAAAGGAATCAACTGAGAGTCCATGGATCCACGTCAAAGTGGGTCCTGAGTCCTTGCAGCACATCGCTATAACTATCGTTTGGGCCATGTTGGAGGTTCCGGAACTTCTTTCGGTATACCTCAGGTGTCAGCCGGTATTTGGCGATCAGGGCCTGCTTGATGGTATCATAGTCATCATCATCATCTGGCCGCAGAGAAGCAAACACCTCTAGGGCTTTGCCTTTCAACCCTGGGGTCAGATACCTGGCCCATTGGTCCTTATCCAGTCGGTACTGTCTGCGGATTTTCTCAAAGGCTTGCAGAAACGTGTCCAAGTCCCCATCCTTTTCCATCATGGGAAAATGCTCTGGCAGGGGCTTTGGACTCTGGGCGCTGTGGGGCTCACTGCTCCGGGCTGAAGCATCTCCAGTTCATGGGCTCTTTGGTCCTGGGGCTCGGCTCTCTCAGCCTCCCGCTCAGCTTGGCGCTTGGCTCTCTCTTGAGCTTGCTGGATCAGCTGCAGACATCCAACATAGTCTTCGGCAGGGAGTTGCTGTTGGGCCAGCTGCAGATAGCGGTCCCCAACTTCCTGGCTGCCAATCAGGTCGACCTGCACCAGCTGGACCTCTGCGGCTGCACCTTCGGGACTGGTGCTGTTTTCTGTGTCCTGGCTCTCCTCCCATTGCACCAGATCCGCGACCAACTGGGCTTTGGTCATGTTGGCGGAGTCAATCTGGTTTGCTGTGCACAGGGCCCTGAGGGCATCCTTGTTAAACTGCTTATAATAGGCTTCTCCCTGCATAGTCATGGTTGCCAAATAAAAGATAGAATAGAAAAACAAAGAGGAGGGAGAGGATACTTGCAAGTACACACAGTTGTCTCAGGACTAGTAAACACTGAGTCTGCTCTCCAAAGCCTATGACGCAGGGCCCTGCAGGAATGTGCAGGTTTTTAGTGAGAGGAATGATTGCTCAAACCAGATCACTAATGCTCTATGATTATCCCACCGCTCTGCCAGCAATATGTCATGATCTCACGGCTTTGTCACAGATGGAGGGATGCGATGCACTGCCGACACACAGATATCACAGGCACAAGGGGGGGCTTATCTTAGTTATCCCACCGCTTGCACCATGTGATAAAAAACGGCAAGCTAGTCTTGCCCTAACAATTTATCGCAGGGGAGTTATTTTGGTTGTCCCGCCACTGCCCACAATACTTCACAAAACTTTTCAGTTCCACTTTGGAACTCGCAGCTCTCTGGCGCCCTCTTTACCCTCAGGTCAGTCAGGGAACTACACCTGGGATAATTGGTCACCGACCGGCTGCTTCAATGCGGACTGGCCACCCTGCACGCTGCAGTGAGGGAATTATAAAATGCTCTGGCTGCAGCCACTCAATTAGTTTATAAACTCCCTTCCATCACTCTCAGCAGTGCCCAGGGCCCAGATCACACTTTGCCGCCACCAGCTCCTGAGTTTCTCTGATTAAGTTATAAACTCAATAGAAGGGTTCGAAGCCAACCCAATTGAGTAGCAATTATCTTAAAGGCACGTGTTCATTTTTAGAGCATGAAGAAAGACTAATAAGTTTTATAATTTATTCCCAAAAAGGCGGGCAGTGATTACACACTTAAAAGATGTTACAAAGTTGAGACATTAGATATGTACAATGCAAATATAAAATAAAAGGGATTAACATAGAGATTCAACACTTACAGTTGCTTAGATGGTCTTTAGGCTATCCATGTGGGGAGGCGGGGCCGCACGTCACCCTGCATCTGGGGTCCTTTTGGCATCAAACCTCCATGCACATGGTATCATTTTCTTTAGCCTGTTGCAGACAATAGTTAAAGACCAAATATGCAGTAATTATGTCACACCGTTTAGGAGAAATCCAGCTCTCGGTTTCTGTGGGTGCTGGATCCGTGAAAATTATGGGCCAGAATGCTGGGTTGATGCATTTTGCAGAAATGTAATTTCATGTCTCTGCCGTGTCTGGTTTTCAAGATTCAGCCTCTTGAATATAACCCATACTTATATCCAGCCGCATGGTGCTTCCAACAAAAGAAATCCTTTGCTGGCTAAGGGGGAAGGGGAAAGAATCCTCACTGGGATCTCAGATTTCACAGAGCTGTGGGTGAGGAAGGGGGGTTTGCAGCTATGTGACAGGCAAAGTCTCAGAGAATGGAAGATTCTGGAAGGTTCCAAAAGTCATATCATACTTAGCATTACAGCGCCATTTCAAGAGCTGCTACGAGCTGATTTGTTTAGTGTGGGAGGGGCCAATATCCATGGCCCCTTCCATTTTAAGAACCAGGAAGGGCTAAGTATAATAACATCAGCCCCCCAACTGTCGGCTTTCCCTTAGCTGTTTATGAAAATTACAGGGGGCCCCAATTCTTTTTTTTCTTAACAAGTGCAGTAAAATGCACACCCAATGTAACTTTAGCTTACAGTCTTCAGGTGTTCCAGCAGCTGGAAACTTCAGTAACCTTAAAATGTCCCTCAAAGTTTCATATGATGTTTCCTGGCCGTGTGTCATGAGTGTGCACATGTGCAGGACGTTTTGAGGCCCGTGCTGCTACCGGAAAGAGCCCTTAGTCAACTCAGTAACTTACCAACCATTGACCGACTTTTGCTGATTTTTAGGAAAAAAGCTCGGGAATCTGAAGGTGTAACATTGCTGCCGAATTTGAGATTGGCAAACTTTTCCCGAACAACTTCACTCATCTCTACTGAAGATACATTCAGGTAGGAGGCAATTCGCAGGTCTCCAGACCAACAGGCATTTATTCACTTATCTCTACTCAATATGTTTCCTGCAGAGTCTGTGATATTATACATAATCTTAAGGGAAAAAAAAAGGAAACTAAATATTAATATTCTTCCGACAGGTATGTCCATCCACCCAGCTCTCCTGCTCTCCTGCTGTCTGTCTATGAAGGACACACAGTGCGTCACCCAGCTTTGCACATAGACTTGCCTCTGCACCTAGCATTCACATGGTATGTCCATCCACCCAGCTCTCCTGCTCTCCTGCTGTCTGTCTATGAAGGACACACAGTGCGTCACCCAGCTTTGCACATAGACTTGCCTCTGCACCTAGCATTCACATGGTATGTCCATCCACCCAGCTCTCCTGCTCTCCTGCTGTCTGTCTATGAAGGACACACAGTGCGTCACCCAGCTTTGCACATAGACTTGCCTCTGCACCTAGCATTCACATGGTATGTCCATCCACCCAGCTCTCCTGCTCTCCTGCTGTCTGTCTATGAAGGACACACAGTGCGTCACCCAGCTTTGCACATAGACTTGCCTCTGCACCTAGCATTCACATGGTATGCCTTTCAGCTAACCCCAGCTTACCCCAGTGTTATTTATGACCTTGTTTACTCTGGCTTGATCATATACATCTGGTCCACTCTTAATTGTCTGGCCAAGATGAGCAGAGACCACTCCTCTCTGCTTCACACCTGACTGCACTTAGTTGTACATATATTGCAGAGCACAAGTCTGCATAGACTTCAGTCTGCATTGTGATTGCTATAAGTGTGTGCTAGAAGTGTGAAGATTAATTTAAGAATTAAAACCAGAATTGAACCAGAAGGGAACTGAAGGTAACTGGACACAGTCACTGTAAACAATGTTTCTGTTTGTTTTCACTTTCATCCCAATAATCCTTCACTTTCTGCTAATTCCCCTAATCCCTACTCCTAGTAAGGAACTGTTCATCTCTTCTTCAATCCTCCCCATCCACCTCACCTCCGCCTCAAAACTGTTCCTTAACATACAATCCTCTGTCTCCAAACACAGACAGCCCCCTCATGCCCTCTCCTGCTCCCACCTGCTAACACTTTCTCTGCTCCTTCTCACTGCTGGTGATATCTCTCCAAATCCTGGTCCTCCTCACCACATTCCCACAGTCATTTCTACCTCCCATCCACGCTCTATCACAACCTTCCGTAACCTCTCCAACCTTATACCCATTCACCCAGCCCCCGCTTCCCCAGTCCCACTAACAGGAGCTCTGTGGAACGCTCGCTCTGTCTGCAACAAGCTTTCCTACATCCATGATCTTTTTGTTACTACCAAACTCTCCTTCCTCGCCATCACCGAAACCTGGCTCACCCCTTCTGACACAGCCTCTCCTGCTGCACTTTCGTATGGCGGCTTCCACCTTTCTCACACCCCCCGCCCCAGCAGCAAACATGGTGGAGGAGTTGGTTTTCTCCTGTCAGATACCTGCTCCTTCACCCCAATCCCACTGCCACCCTCTGTTACCCTCCCTTCCTTTGAGGTGCACTCTGTGCGCATCTACTCCCCCTCCAACCTCCAACTGGCTGTCATCTACCGCCCCCCAGGGCCAGCCACCACCTTCTTTGACCACTTCACCACCTGGTTACTTCATTTCCTTTCCGCGGACATCCCTACTATCATCATGGGCGACTTCAACATCCCCATTGACACTTCCCTCTCAGCTGCCACTAAACTTCTATCTCTCACTTCCTCCTTCGGCCTCACTCAATGGTCTTCTACAGCCACCCACAAAGATGGCCACACACTGGACCTCATCTTCACCCGCCTCTGCTCCCTATCTAACCTCTCTAACTCACCTCTTCCTCTCTCTGACCACAACCTGCTCACATTCTCTTCCCTCTTCACTCCATGTCTACAATCCCCACCCCACAAACTTTCACACCCTCGCAGGAATCTTAAACACCTTGACCTACACTCATTCTCCGAATCCCTCCTCCCTCTTACAGATATAAGTTCCTTACACAATGCGGATGACGCTGCCGCTCTATATAACACCACAATAGCTGTAGCTTTGGAATCCGCTGCCCCACTTACACATACCAAAACTCGCAAAATCAACAGACAGCCCTGGCACACCAGCCTGACCAAAGAGCTGAGGCGAGCTTCCAGGGCTGCTGAGCGAAGATGGAAAAGATCCCACTCCAACGAGCATTTCATCGCATTCAAACAGTCCCTCACTACTTTCAAGACCACACTCGCCACAGCTAAACAAACCTACTTCTCATCTCTCATATCCTCCCTGTCTCACAACCCTAAACAGTTATTCAACACCTTCAATTCTCTCCTCCGCCCCCCAGCACCTCCTCCCTCCCCACTCATCTCAGCTGAAGACTTTGCCTCATTTTTCAAGCAGAAAATTGATAACATCAGGGACAGTTTTGGTCAACAACCCCCAGAGCCCTTCCTCCCGACTTCCCAGCCCTCCACCTTCAAAACCAACTTCTCCACCATTACAGAAGATCGACTCTCCACTCTACTCTCAAGATCACATCTCACCACCTGTGCACTCGACCCGATCCCATCCCACTTCATACCAAACCTCACCACAGTCTTCATCCCAACCCTAACCCATCTCTTCAACCTATCACTAACAACTGGTGTTTTCCCCTCAAGCTTTAAACATGCCTCCATCACACCTATCCTCAAAAAGCCCTCTCTTGACCCATCCTCTGTATCTAGCTATCGCCCTATATCACTTCTCCCATACGCCTCCAAGCTACTGGAACAACACGTCTACCTTGAACTGTCCTCCCATCTCTCTTCTTGCTCCCTCTTCGACCGCTTACAATCTGGCTTCCGGTCACACCACTCCACTGAAACTGCCCTTACTAAGGTCACCAATGACCTCTTAACTGCCAAGAGCAAGCGACACTACTCTGTCCTCCTCCTCCTGGACCTGTCGGCTGCCTTTGACACAGTGGACCATTCCCTATTATTACAGACCCTCTCATCCCTCGGCATCACAGACTTGGCCCTCTCCTGGATCTCATCATACCTAACAGACCGGACATTCAGCGTCTCCCACTCGCACACCACCTCCTCACCTCGCCCCCTATCTGTCGGAGTCCCACAAGGTTCAGTCCTAGGGCCCCTGCTGTTCTCTATTTACACCTTTGGCCTGGAACAGCTCATAGAATCTCATGGCTTTCAGTATCATCTTTATGCTGATGACACACAGATCTACATCTCTGGACCAGATATCACCTCCCTACTAACCAGAATCCCTCAATGTCTGTCCACTATTTCATCCTTCTTCTCCACTAGATATCTGAAACTCAACATGGACAAAACAGAATTCATCATCTTTCCCCCATCCCACGTGACCCCCCTACGAACCTATCAATTACAGTAAATGACTGCCCACTCTCCCCAGTCCCACAAGCTCGCTGCCTCGGAGTAATCCTTGATGCTGATCTCTCCTTCAAACCACATATCCAAACCCTTTCCACTTCCTGCCGACTTCAACTCAAAAATATTTCACGCATCCGTTCATTCCTCACCCAAGAATCTGCAAAAACCCTAGTCCATGCCCTCATCATCTCTCGCCTTGACTACTGCAACCTCATGCTCTGCGGCCTCCCCTCAAACACTCTCGCACCCCTCCAATCTATTCTAAACTCTGCTGCCCGACTAATCCACCTGTCCCCCCGCTATTCCCCAGCTTCTCCCCTCTGTCAATCCCTTCACTGGCTCCCAATTGCCCAGAGACTCCATTACAAAACCCTAACCATGACATACAAAGCCATCCACAACTTGTCTCCTCCATACATCTGTGACCTCGTCTCCCGGTACTTTCCTGCACGCAACCTCCGATCCTCACAAGATCTCCTTCTCTACTCCCCTCTTATCTCCTCTTCCCACAATCGCATACAAGATTTCTCTCGCGCATCACCCCTACTCTGGAACTCTCTACCACAACATATCAGACTCTCACCTACCATCGAAACCTTCAAAAAGAGCCTGAAGACCCACCTCTTCCGACAAGCCTATAACCTGCAGTAACCACCGATCGACCAAACCGCTGCACGACCAGCTCTACCCTCGCCTACTGTATTATCACCCATCCCTTGAAGATTGTGAGCCCTCGCGGGCAGGGTCCTCTCTCCTCCTGTACCAGTTATGACTTGTATTGTTTAAGATTATTGTACTTGTTTTTATGTATACCCCCCTCACATGTAAAGCGCCATGGAATAAATGGCGCTATAACAATAAATAATAATAATAATAATAATTAATCTTGGGAAAATTCACACTTAATGTATTATCTAATTGCAGTAGCTTAGCTACGCAACAAAACACAACAGCGTACGGTCACTTGGTCTCCACGTACAATTTGGAAATTGAGTAAGGAGTTAATGTGTTCCAGTAATTCCCTCAAACAATGCACAGCTGTGGACCTACTGTTACACATTTTTACAGTTCCCAGCCCCAAGGACCTGTGTGAAATACATCCAGGTCAAAATGAACCGAGGTATGGTGTCAACATAATCTACTCTGTGCCGTGGTGTGGAGATGCCTTGGTCATCTGAAGTGTAAACACAGTTTAATACCACAGTCAGGAATTACCATCGATCATTTATCATGTTTCAGGAGACAGCTGTACAATTCATTATCCCCGAGCAGTCATCTGTCTACACCATAGGATATCACAACTGATCCAACTCGCAAGCTGAAGAGCAAACACGGAAATTCTACCAGCTCTTTTTGTTCTTTTATTTAATAAACTAGCTGAAGAGCCCGGCATTGCCTGGGGATAGTAACCAACTGTGGTTAGTTATAACAATTATAATGATTATATTGCACATAAAAACTGTGCATCTAATCCTATCCTGTGTGATACTGACTGCTGAGCTGTGTATCTAATCCTATTCTGTGTGATACTGTCTGCTGAGCCGTGTATCTGTTCCTATCCTGTGTGATACTGACTGCTGAGCTGTGTATCTATTCCTATCCTGTGTGATACTGACTGCTGAGCTGTGTATCTAATCCTGTCCTGTGTGATACTGACTGCTGAGCTGTGTATCTAATCCTGTCCTGTGTGATACTGACTGCTGAGCCGTGTATCTAATCCTATCCTGTGTGATACTGACTGCTGAGCCGTGTATCTAATCCTATCCTGTGTGATACTGACTGCTGAGCCGTGTATCTAATCCTATCCTGTGTGATACTGTCTGCTGAGCCATGTATCTAATCCTATCCTGTGTGATACTGTCTGCTGAGCCATGTGTCTAATCCTCTCCTGTGTGATACTGTCTGCTGAGCCGTGTATCTAATCCTATCCTGTGTGATACTGACTGCTGAGCCGGGTATCTAATCCCATCCTGTGTGATACTGTCTGCTGAGCTGTGTATCTTATCCTATCCTGTGTGATATTGCCTGCTGAGCCATGTATCTAATCCTATCATGTGTGATACTGGGCTCCCCCTGCAGTCTGTGTCAGAGGGTGGTCTGTGTTGGCACGATAATAAATTGTGTTATTTCCAGCTTTGCAGAAGGACGATAACACCATAAGAATAATAGGCCTCAGTTACCACAACTGTCTACAAAGAAAACTGTTGCTGATAGCAACCAATCACAGCTCATTTTTCATCTTTTAAACAGCTCTGGGACAGCGTGGCGAGTTTTGTGTTTCGACACTTATGTGGCGAGGTTGGTGTATGTGTGGTGAAATGTGTGCTGAGGGTGGTATATGTGTTGAAGCACGTGGTTGTGTGTGGCGCATTTTGTGTGTGTGTTCATATCCCCGTGTGTGGTGAGTATCCCATGTCAGGGCCCCACCTTAGCAACTGTGCGGTATATACTCTTTGGCGCCATCGCTCTCATTCTTTCAGTCCCCCTTGTTCACATCTGGCAGCTGTCAATTTGCCTCCAACACTTTTCCTTTCACTTTTTCCCCATTATGTAGATAGGGGCAAAATTGTTTGGTGAATTGGAACGCGCGGGGTTAAAATTTTGCCTCACAACATAGCCTATGACGCTCTCAGGGTCCAGACATGTGACTGTGCAAAATTTTGTGGCTGTAGCTGCGACGGTGCAGATGCCAATCCTGGACATACACACATACATACATACATACACACACACACATCCACATTGAGCTTTAACCCCTTACCTACAATTGACGTAATATTCCGTCCATGTGACCATGGACCTAATTACCATGGACGGAATATTACGTCATCACGATCAGCGGCGCCCACGTGGTGAGCGCCGCTGATCGCGGCCGACAGCTAATTATCATAGCTGACACCCGGCACAATGTGTCAGGGGCGGTCACGGACCGCCCCCGACACGTTAACCCCTTGCACACCGCGATCAAACGCGATCGCGGTGTACCGGGGGTTAAAGGGAAGCATCGGCAGGGAGGGGGCTCCCTCCGTGCTTCCCTGAGCCCCCCACGGCAGCGCAATGTGCAGCGCTGCTGCGGGGGGGGCTCTTTCCCTACAGGCCCCCGGATCCAAGATGGCGACAGGGGCCTGCAGGGAGCTGACTTCCTCACTGCCTGCAAAGCGCAGGCATGAGGAAGTCTGCAGCAGTGCCTGTGACAGATCGCTGATCTGTCACAGTGATCTGTGATGTGACAGATCAGCGATCTGTCACAGGACAGTGATGTCCCACCTGGGACAAGGTAATAAAGTAAAAAAAAAAAAAAAAAAGTGTTAAAAATAATTTAAAAAAAAATCGCTAAATAAATCAGTAAAAAAAAAAAAAAATATTCCCCAATAAATCCATTTTTTCAAAATAAAAAAAAACAAAAACAATAAAAGTACACATATTTGGTATCGCCGCGTCCGTAATGACCTGCCCTATAAAACTGTCCCATTAGTTAACCCCTTTAGCGAACCCCTTAAAAAATAAAAATAAAAAACGAAGCAAAAAATAATGATTTATTATCATACCACCGAACAAAAAGTGCAATAACGCGCGATCAAAAAGACGCATATAAATATCCATGGTACCGCTGAAAACGTCATCTTGTCCCGCAAAAAACGATCCACCATACAGCATCATCCGCAAAAAAATAAAAAAGTTATAGCTCGCAGAATAAAGCGATACAAAAATAATTATTTTTTATATAAAATAGTTTTCATTGCAAAAAACCGACAAAACATAAAAAAACGACCTAAATGAGGTATCGCTGTAACCGTACTGACCCGAAGAATAAAACCGCTTTATCAATTTTACCGCACGCGGAACGGTGTAAACGCACCCCCCCAAAAGAAATTCATGAAACGCTGGTTTTTGTTCATTCTGCGTCCCAAAAATCGGAATAAAAAGCGATCAAAAAATGTCACGTGCCCGAAAATGGTACCAATAAAAACGTCAACTCGTCCCGCAAAAAATAAGACCTCACATGACTCGGTGGGTCAAAATACGGAAAAATTATAGCTCACAATATGTGGTGATGCAAAAACTATTTTTACAATAAAAAGCGTCTTTTAGCGTGCGACAGCCGCCAAACATAAAAACCGCCATAAATCGTAAATCAAACCCCCCGTTATCACCCCCTTAGTTAGGGAAAAATAATAAAACTAAAAGAAAATGTATTTATTTCCATTTTCCCGCTAGGGTTAGGGTTAGGGTAGGGCTAGGGTTAGGGCTAGGGTTAGGGCTAGGGCTAGGGCTAGGGCTAGGGTTAGGGCTAGGGTTAGGGCTAGGGTTAGGGCTAGGGCTCAGATTAGGGTTAGGGGTGTGTTGAGGTTCGGGTTGGAGTTATAATTGGGGGTTTCCACTGTTTGGGCACATCAGGTGCTCTCCAAAGGCAACATGGCGTCTGATCTCAATTCCAGCCAATTCTGCGTTGAAAAAGTCAAATGGTGCTCCTTCCCTTCCAAGCTCTGCCATGTGCCCAAACAGTGTTTTACCCCCACATGTAGGGTATCAGCCTACTCAGGACAAATTACAAAACAACTTTTGGGGTCCAATTTCTCCTGTTACCCTTAGGAAAATAAAAAATTGGGGGCAAAAATATAATTTTGCGGAAAAAAATGTTTTTTTTATTTTCACGCCCAGGCGTTATAAACTTCTGTGAAGCACTTGGGGGTTCAAAGTGCTCTCCACACATCTAGATAAGCTCGGTGGGGGGTCTAGTTTCCAAAATGGGGTCACTTGTGGGGAGTTTCAATAGTTTAGGTACATTAGGGGCTCTCCAAACGCATATGACACCCGCATACCAATCCATCAAAGTCTGCATTCCAAAACGTCACTACTTCCCTTCCGAGCCCCGACGTGTGCCCATACAGTAGTTTTCTCCCACATATGAGGTATCAGCGTACTCAGGACAAATTGGACAACAACTTTTGGGGTCCAATTTCTCCTGTTACCCTTGGGAAAATAAAAAAAATGGGGACTAAAAGATGATGTTTGTTGAAAAAATACGATATTTTTATTTTCACGCCCGGTCGTTATAAACTTCTATGAAGCACTGGGGGGTTCAAAGTGCTCACCACACATCTAGATAAGTTCATTAGGGGGTCTAGTTTCCAAAATGGGGTCACTTGTGGGGGGTTTCCACTGTTTAGGTACATCAGGGGCTCTCCAAACGCAACATGACACCCGCAGACCATTCCATCAAAGTCTGCATTCCAAAACGTCACTACTTCCCTTCCGAGCCCCGACGTGTGCCCATACAGTAGTTTTCTCCCACATATGAGGTATCAGCGTACTCAGGACAAATTGGACAACAACTTTTGGGGTCCAATTTCTCCTGTTACCCTTGGGAAAATAAAAAAATGGGGACTAAAAGATCATGTTTGTGGAAAAAATACGATTTTTTTATTTTCACGCCCGGACGTTATAAACTTCAGTGAAGCACTGGGGGGTTCACAGTGCTCACCACACATCTAGATAAGTTCCTTGGGGGGTCTAGTTTCCAAAATGGTGTCATTTGTGGGGGGTTTCTACTGTTTTGGTACATCAGGGGCTTTCCTAACGCGACATGGTGTCCGATCTCAATTCCAGCCAAAAACGTCAAATGGCGCTGCTTCCCTTCCGAGCTCTGCCATACGCCCAAATAGTGGTTTACCTCCACATGTGGGGTATCAGCGTACTCAGGATAAATTGCACAATATCTTTTAGGGTCCTGTTACTTTTGGAAAAATAAGAATTGAGGGTGAAAAGATCATTTTTGTGGAAAAAATATGATTTTTTAATTGTACTGCTGTACGTTATAAACTTCTGTGAAGCCCTTGGGGGTTCAAAGTTCTCACCACACATCTAGATAAGTTCCTTGGGGGGTCTAGATTCCAAAATGGTGTCATTTGTGGGGGGTTTCCACTGTTTTGGTACATCAGGGGTTTTCCAATCGCGACATGGTGTCCGATCTCAATTCTAGCCAAAAACGTCAAATGGCGCTGCTTCCCTTCCGAGCTCTGCTATGCGCCCAAATAGTCATTTACACCCACATATGGGGTATCAGCGTACTCAGGACAAATTGCACAATAACTTTTAGGGTCCTGTTACCCTTGGAAAATTAAAAATTGGGGGTGAAAAGATCATTTTTGTGGAAAAAATATGATTTTTTAATTGTACCGCTGTACGTTATAAACTTCTGTGAAGCCCTTGTGGGTTCAAAGTTCTCACCACATATCTAGATAAGTTCCTTGGGGGGTCTAGTTTCCAAAATGGGGTCACTTGGGGGGGTTTCCACTGTTTAGGTACATCAGGGGCTCGCCAAACGTGACATGGCGTCCGATCTGAATTCCAGCCAATTTTGCATTGAAAAAGTCAAACGGCGCTCCTTCCATTCTGAGCTCTGCCATGCGCCGAAACAGTGGTTCCCCCCCACATATCAGGTATCAGCGTACTCAGGACAAATTGCACAATAAGTCTTGCAGTCCAATTTCTCCTGTTACCCTTGGTAAAATAAAGAAAATTGAACCTGAAGTATTTTTTTTGTGAAAAAAAGTTAAATGTTCATTTTTTTTTTAATATTCAAAAAATTCCTGTGACGCACCTAAAGGGTTAATAAACTTCTTGAATGTGGTTTTAAGCACCTTAAGGGGTGCAGTTTTTAGAATGGTGTCACTTTTGGGTATTTTCTATCATATAGACCCCTCAAAGTGGCTTCAAATGTGAAGTGGTCCCTAAAAATAAAATGGTGTTGCAAAAATGAGAAATCGCTGGTCAATTTTTAACCCTTATAACTTCCTAACAAAAAAAAATTTTGGTTCCAAAACTGTGCTGATGTAAAGTAAACATGTGGGAAATGTTATGTATTAAGTTTTTTGTGTGCCGTATCGCTGTGATTTAAGGGCATAAAAATTCAAATTTGGAAAATTGCGAAATTTTCAAAATTTTCGCCAAATTTCCGTTTTTTTCACAAATAAACGCAAGTTATTTGAATGCAATTTTACCACTAACATGAAGTACAATATGTCACGAGAAAACAATGTCAGAATAACCGGGATCCATAGAAGCGTTCCAGAGTTATGACCTCATAAAGGTACAGTGGTCAGAATTGTAAAAATTGGCCCGGTAGTTAACGTGCAAACCACCCTTGGTAGTGAAGGGGTTAAATATTAGATGTCTCTTTTTGGTTGCTTAAAAAATATATTCCAAATTTTCAAGAAAAATATTTAATGCTTATGAATATAGCATATAGAATCTTTCATTTACATAGTTGCGACTTAAAGCCATTAGGACTATTTTTAAGTGTCTCATTGGTGGTCTCAACTTTGCTAGGCCACCAGAAATAGCGGCTGCTAATAGAATGAATAGTGGGAGGGAGGCACACTTCAAGCGCTCGACATTGAAGTTTGTGAAAGCTGCTGACAAATTCAAGAAAACTTTCTTAGTTCTTCCTGTAGTGTCAAAGACATTGTGCATATCTCTTCATTCCTTCTCTAGACTTAGAAATTGGGATATGTTGACTGCTTGCATGGACATCCAGTAGTCTGGGGTTCAGGGGACATCTTGATTGCACATAGATGGAGATAGGAGAGCGTGGACCCCACCTATTTGACATGTCTATTATATACTGTGGGTACAAGTAACAGAAAAAAATAAAGACATACCATATATGTCATAATGTATCAGAATAGCACTTTAAAAACACTGGGTGAAGTGAGAACTTACTTCAATACACAGCTAAAGGAAATAGGTTTTCGCCAAATAATCTGAGAGCAGCATGATGTAGGGGACCCTGATTCCAACAATATGTCACTTACTCAGCTGCTTGCTGTAGCTTTGATAAAATTACTGTTTTATCAGCAGTAGATTATCACTAGAGGACTAGTAAACACGCTCCATATTCATGAGCTTTGTATAAAAATGCCCTTCACCACTGATTGGCTGCTTTCAGCCTATGCACAGTGTCCATAAAAGCTGCCAATCAGTGGTGTGGGTGGGGTTATGCCAAGCTCAGCATTCAGAGGACTGCCGCAAATAAAACAGGGGCTTTATCAAAATTGCAGCAAGCAGCCCTGTAATTAACATATCGCAGAAATCAGGGTCTCTGCCCCTACATCATGCTGCTCTCACATTGAGTAGAATAACATTTGGTGAAAGATTCCCTTTTAGTGCTTAACATAGGGATGCAATCAAGTAATTTCCTGTACAGAAAAGGTGTTCACCTAATAAAATATACTAGGAAATACAGGCCTACTGGCTGGCATGAATTTGGAGAAGACGCTTTGCCGCATTATAGTCTATGTAACTGCATTGTGACATACTTTTTGACCAGTATAATTGACAGAATATGGAATGTACAGTGGGACGGAAAATATTCAGACCCCTTTAAATTTTTCACTCTTTCTTTCATTGCAGCCATTTGGTAAATTCAAAAAGTTCATTTTTTCTCATTAATGTACACTCTGCACCTCATCTTGACTGAAAAAAATAGAAATGAAGAAATTTTTGCAAATTTATTAAAAAGATAAACTGAAATATCACATGGTCATAAGTATTAAGACTAGAGTTGAGCGAAACGGGTCGAAAAATTTCAAAAGTCGCCGACTTTTGGCAAAGTCGGGATTCATGAAACGAAACCCGACCCTAGGATGAGGTCGGCCACGAGGTCGGCGACTTATGCGCCAAAGTCGCGTTTCAAAAGTTTGTTTAGCGCTCTTTTTCAGCCAATCAGGATCCACGGACACTGTGGGCAACGTGATGACATAGGCAGGGGTCACCACCATCTTTCAGAAGGGCATGCAAGTGATTGGCTTGCTTTGGTGGGCGTCACAGGGGGTATAAAAGGGCGTGCACGCTGACCGCCATCTTACTTCTGCCGATCTCAGTATAGGGAGAGGTTGCTGCTGATTCTGTAGGGAGAGCGTTAGGCAGGGAAGAAGACAAAAAAACTGCTTCTGCTGCTAGCGATTTGGCCTGCACAACACACCAGTCACTGTGTGTGCAGTGCAAGGGGAGGCTATATAGTGGTGTATCAGTGGTGTTGGTTGTTGGGCTGCCTTCTAAGGCTTCCTGACATTCCTGCATTGCTGTTTACCCACTGCTCCGCAAACTGCTTTTTTAAAAGCAATCCCAATTTTTTTTTTTTGTCCTGCTGAGAAGAAAAAAAACTGCTTCTGCTGCTAGCGATTTGGCCTGTACAACACACCAGTCACTGTGTGTGCAGTGCAAGGGGAGGCTATATAGTGGTGTATCAGTGGTGTTGGTTGTTGGGCTGCCTTCTAAGGCTTCCTGACATTCCTGCATTGCTGTTTACCCACTGCTCCGCAAACTGCTTTTTTAAAAGCAATCCCAATTTTCTTTTTTTGTCCTGCTGAGAAGAAAAAAAAACTGCTTCTGCTGCTAGCGATTTGGCCTGCACAACACACCAGTCACTGTGTGTGCAGTGCAAGGGGAGGCTATATTGTGGTGTATCAGTGGTGTTGGTGGTTGGGCTGCCTTTTAAGGCTTCCTGACAGGATGGCATTGCTGTTTACCCACTGCTCTGCAAACTGCTTTTTTAAAAGCAATCCAATCTCCCTTATCCTCTAGTCACTTTTGTCACAGCTGTGCCATCGAGCCTGTGACATAGCGCTCAGATATCAGTGGGCCTCACACAATCCAAAAGTGTCCAGTGTCCACAAGTGTCTGCAGAAATTCAAAATCTCCCTTATCCTCTCGTCACTTTTGTCACAGCTGTGCCATCGAGCCTGTGACATAGCGCTCAGATATCAGTGGCCCTCACACAATCCAAAAGTGTCCAGTGTCCACAAGTGTGTGCAGAAATTCAAAATCTCCCTTATCCTCTAGTCACTTTGGTCACAGCTGTGCCATCGAGCCTGTCACATAGCGCTCAGATATTCATTGGGCCTCACACAATCCAAAAGTGTCCAGTGTCCACAAGTGTGTGCAGAAATTCAAAATCTCCCTTATCCTCTAGTCACTTTGGTCACAGCTGTGCCATCGAGCCTGTCACATAGTGCTCAGATATTCATTGGGCCTCACACAATCCAAAAGTGTCCAGTGTCCACAAGTGTGTGCAGCAATTCAAAATCTCCCTTATCCTCTAGTCACTTTGGTCACAGCTGTGCCATCGAGCCTGTCACATAGCGCTCAGATATTCATTGGGCCTCACACAATCCAAAAGTGTCCAGTGTCCACAAGTGTGTGCAGAAATTCAAAATCTCCCTTATCCTCTAGTCACTTTGGTCACAGCTGTGCCATCGAGCCTGTCACATAGCGCTCAGATACTCATTGGGCCTCACACAATCCAAAAGTGTCCAGTGTCCACAAGTGTGTGCAGAAATTCAAAATCTCCCTTATCCTCTAGTCACTTTGGTCACAGCTGTGCCATCGAGCCTGTCACATAGCGCTCAGATATTCATTGGGCCTCACACAATCCAAAAGTGTCCAGTGTCCACAAGTGTGTGCAGAAATTCAAAATCTCCCTTATCCTCTAGTCACTTTGGTCACAGTTGTGCCATCGAGCCTGTCACATAGCGCTCAGATATTCATTGGGCCTCACACAATCCAAAAGTGTCCAGTGTCCACAAGTGTGTGCAGAAATTCAAAATCTCCCTTATCCTCTAGTCACTTTGGTCACAGCTGTGCCATCGAGCCTGTCACATAGCGCTCAGATATTCATTGGGCCTCACACAATCCAAAAGTGTCCAGTGTCCACAAGTGTCTGCAGAAATTCAAAATCTCCCTTATCCTCTTGTCACTTTTGTCACAGCTGTGCCATTGAGCCTGTGACATAGCGCTCAGATATCAGTGGCCCTCACACCATCCAAAAGTGTCCAGTGTCCACAATTGTGTGCAGAAATTCAAAATCTCCCTTATCCTCTAGTCACTTTGGTCACAGCTGTGCCATCGAGCCTGTCACATAGCGCTCAGATATTCATTGGGCCTCACACAATCCAAAAGTGTCCAGTGTCCACAAGTGTGTGCAGAAATTCAAAATCTCCCTTATCCTCTAGTCACTTTGGTCACAGCTGTGCCATCGAGCCTGTCACATAGCGCTCAGATATTCATTGGGCCTCACACAATCCAAAAGTGTCCAGTGTCCACAAGTGTGTGCAGAAATTCAAAATCTCCCTTATCCTCTAGTCACTTTGGTCACAGCTGTGCCATCGAGCCTGTCACATAGCGCTCAGATATTCATTGGGCCTCACACAATCCAAAAGTGTCCAGTGTCCACAAGTGTGTGCAGAAATTCAAAATCTCCCTTATCCTCTAGTCACTTTGGTCACAGCTGTGCCATCGAGCCTGTCACATAGCGCTCAGATATTCATTGGGCCTCACACAATCCAAAAGTGTCCAGTGTCCACAAGTGTGTGCAGAAATTCAAAATCTCCCTTATCCTCTAGTCACTTTGGTCACAGCTGTGCCATCGAGCCTGTCACATAGCGCTCAGGTATTCATTGGGCCTCACAAAATCCAAAAGTGTCCAGTGTCCACAAGTGTGTGCAGAAATTCAAAATCTCCCTTATCCTCTAGTCACTTTGGTCACAGCTGTGCCATCGAGCCTGTCACATAGCGCTCAGATATTCATTGGGCCTCACACAATCCAAAAGTGTCCAGTGTCCACAAGTGTGTGCAGAAATTCAAAATCTCCCTTATCCTCTAGTCACTTTGATCACAGCTGTGCCATCGAGCCTGTCACATAGCGCTCAGATATTCATTGGGTCTCACACAATCCAAAAGTGTCCAGTGTCCACAAGTGTGTGCAGAAATTCAAAATCTCCCTTATCCTCTTGTCACTTTTGTCACAGCTGTGCCATCGAGCCTGTGACATAGCGCTCAGATATCAGTGGGCCTCACACAATCCAAAAGTGTCCAGTGTCCACAAGTGTCTGCAGAAATTCAAAATCTCCCCTGTCCTATAGACACCTTGTACATTGTTTTACATTACTATATAGTTTGTTGGATTTTGTCTACATTTCTACCAAAAATGAGGAAGGCTGGTGGAAGAGGCCGTGGAATTGGGCGGGGGTTGGCAGCTGGTAATGATGGTGTTGGTGGTGGATCTGATGGTAGTGGCAAGAGCAAAATAGGACCGAATGCAGGAGGTGTTGAGCCTGCGTCATCGTCTGGCTACATAAGGCCTCGAACGCTTAGTTTTCTAGGAGTTGGCAAACCGCTTTTAAAGCCAGAGCATCAGGAAAAAGTTTTGTCTTACATTGCTGACTCAGCCTCCAGCTCTATCGCCTCCTCTTCTTCAGTTGTAAAAAGTAAAAGCACTGAGTCGTCATTGGAGGCTCATGTTCATGAACCACACCTTTCCTTGTGTCCTTCACCCCAACCAAGATTGAAGGATGACGCAGGCCATACTACTGATTACTCCATGGAGCTGTTTTCACATACCATGCCTGGATTATCAAGTCAAATGGTGAATTACCCAGGCCAAGATGAATCTGACATGGAGTGCACTGATGCACAGCCGCTGATGGATGATTCTGCTGGTACATTCACTCAGAGCACTACATTGTCCTCGCAGTGTACAGAGCCAGATTCTGACCCTGATGAGACTCAGGTGCCCCTTCCCGCACACTATACCACCATACACGGTGACACAGAGGAAGGTGCACATGACATAGAAGAGGAGGTGATGGATGACCCAGTTGTTGACCCAGATTGGCATCCATTGGGGGAAGAGGGTGCTGCTTCCAATAGCTCAGATGAGGAGCATCCACAGCAGACATCGACATCGCAACAGCTGTTATCTGGCAGGCCCGGAGCACTCCAAAGACAGGTTCCAAACATCAAAAGAGTTGCTGGACAGCTTGTCCAGAGGGTCAAAAGATCACAGCGTGCTAGGCCGCAAAATGTCTGCCAAAGTAGGACGAGTGCAGTGTGGCACTTTTTTGACCAAAATCCTCATGATCAGGCCAAGGTTATCTGTAAGAAGTGCGCAAAGACCTTTAGCCGAGGGAAAAATCTGAAAAATTTGAATACCAGTTGCATGCTTAGACATTTAACCAGCATGCACTTGCAAGCGTGGACACAACACCAAACCTCAAGTGCCACATGTGCAACTGATCACAACGAAGGTAGTCAGCAACGCTACATTGTTTCCCCCACTGTAAGCCCACCGGTTAGCACAGCAGCAAATGTTGAGGTGTCGTTGCAAGGCCACAGCAGTCAGGGAATCCCACTGTTATATCAACGAAAGACTGATTCTAGGCCATCAGAAAGAACACCAACTCCATCACCATCATCAACCCTCTCTCAGTCCGCCCTGTCCACCGCTACTTCCACCATATGCAGCTCTCAAGTCCAGCTCACCCTCCCAGACACTATGAGTAGGTCAAGAAAGTACTCAGTCTCTCATCCGCGTACACTGGGTTTGAACGCCCACATTGCCAAACTAATCTCGTTTGAGATGATGCCCTTTCGGTTGGTGGAAAGCACAGCTTTCCGCGAACTCATGGCCTATGCAGTACCACGCTATGACCTACCCAGTCGCCACTTCTTCTCTCGCAAAGCCATCCCAGCCCTCCACCATCATGTGAAAGACCGCATTGTCCATGCACTCAAGCAGTCAGTGAGCGGAAAGGTGCACCTCACAACTGATGCATGGTCCAGTCGGCATGGCCAGGGCCGTTACGTGTCCATCACTGCGCACTGGGTTAATGTGGTGGATGCAGGGTCCACAGGGGACAGCGGTGGTGGGACAGTGCTGCCTAGCCCACGGTATAGGAAACAGTTGGCTGTAGGCGTTCGACCCTCCTCCTCCTCCTCCTCCAGAAGTGAAAGCTCGTCCACAGAGCGCAGTCGTACGAGCACTCCATCTGCAGCTGCCACTGTTGTACACGATGTGTCCCCCTATCAAGCAGCTAGTGGAAAGCGTCAGCAGGCTGTGTTGCAGATGATGTGTTTGGGCAACAGACACACCGCCGAGGTGCTGGCCGAGTACTTGAAGCGACAAACTGAGTCATGGCTGGGCAGTGTACATCTTGAGGCAGGCAAGGTAGTTAGTGATAACGGCCGTAATTTTGTGGCAGCCATAGCCCTTTCAAAACTCAGCCATATACCTTGCTTGGCTCACACCTTGAACCTGGTGGTGCAGTGCTTCCTCAAAAATTATCCGGAGTTAACAGCCCTGCTCCAGAAGGTGCGAAGACTGTGCGCGCACATCCGCCGGTCGCCTGTACACTCCGTTCGTATGCAGAAGCTGCAGCGATTGCTCCACCTTCCCAACCACCGCCTCATTATCGACATTGCAACAAGGTGGAACTCCACCCTGCACATGGTGGAGCGGCTGTGCGAGCAGAGGCAGGCCATAATGCATTTGTGGGAGGATACACGGCCAGGCACTTTGAGAGCAGACATGGAGTTGACAGGCGTGCAGTGGTCGAAGCTGAAAGACCTTTGTAAAGTCCTTCAGTGTTTTGAGGAATGCACACGGCTGGTAAGCGCAGACGACGCCATCCTAAGCATGAGCATCCCACTTATGCGTCTGCTCATGCAAACTTTGACGCACCTTAAGGAGCAGGCGTCTGCAGCCAATGTTGATGAGGAGGAAGAGGAGGAGGGAATCCTTGATGACATTCAGCCATTGTCTGCTCAGGGACCTCTCCTGGACGAGGTGGAGGAAGAAGAGGAGGAGGAGGAGGATGATGGGGATGATTACTTAGGGGAGGAGGATGCATCTCGTGGGGCAAGTGAAAATGTTGGCGTGGCAAGGTCTGGTACAGGGTTTGTGCGTGACTGGAGGGATGTGGATTTGCCAGAAAGTGCTCCTCCAACCAGCACTCGCAGTGCATCATTGACACCGGGAACATTGGCCCACATGTCAGATTATGCCTTGCAGATCCTAAAAAGGGACCCACGCATTGCCAAAATGATGAACGATGACGACTACTGGTTGGCCAGCATCCTGGATCCACGCTATAAAGGCAAATTACAAAACATCATGCCACAGGAGAACCTTGACCTAATATTGGCTAATAAACAAGCAACTCTGGTAAATCGGTTGCTTGAGGCATTCCCAGCACACAGCAGCGGTGATGGTTCTCACACGAGCCGTACGGGCCGGGGGCAGCTTGGCAGAGGTGTTCGTGGTGCACACAGCAGAAGTGGCATTGGAGACAGGGGTTTCATGACAATGTTGTGGACTGATTTTTCAAGTACCGCTCACACAACTGGTAATACTGCATCGATGGAAAGTGACAGGAGACAGCAGTTGTCAACTATGGTTACAAACTACTTTTCCTCCCATATCGATGTTCTCCCACACAGGTCATTCCCCTTTGACTATTGGGCCGCTAAACTGGACACCTGGCCTGAATTGGCACAATATGCCTTACAGGAGCTCGCTTGCCCAGCTGCAAGTGTGCTATCGGAAAGAGTCTTCAGTGCAGCTGGATCAATCCTGACAGAAAAAAGGACCCGTCTGTCAACCCAAAATGTGGATGATCTAACCTTCATTAAAATGAACCACGCATGGGTTTCCAAGGATTTTGTCCCACCTTCCTCTGATGACACATAGGGTGACAGAAAAATGGCTTGCTTTGGTCCACCTCTTCCTGGGACTTGACCTATTTCACCTTTTGCATCAGCTGAATGTCCAACATCAACATATGCCACTTTCTAAAACTCCCTAACTGTGCTGCCTCCCCCCCATGGCCGGGGTCACCACCTAGCGCATGACACCGTGCGAGTGCCGTTGCCCTGGACAGGTGGGTAGGCCGACTCTTGGGCGCGGGCACTGGTACAGGGTCCTTCATAGTGCAATCAAGTGTCTCTGACGGTGGTGGTGCACACCCGCCGTCAAACACACCGCCGTACTATGAGGGGCCCAGTGCCAGTACCGACACCCACGAGTGGGCCCCCCTTGCTTGGGCAGGGCCCCAGCATTTGCAATCTTTACCTCTCCCTGCTCCTCCACTGTGTAGTCTGGGCCGTCAAATCCATACTGTGCCTGACACCGTCTGAGCCTGCCTCCTGATGTATAGACATATATTTTGAATGTGTACGCTATCCATACATGTTATCCGGGGAAACGGTACCCTTTCTAACCTTTGTGCAATCACGTGCAATCCATACTGGGCCTAACACCGTCTGAGCCTGCTTCCTGATGTATAGACATATATTTTGAATGTGTACGCTATCCATACATGTTATCCGGGGAAACGGTACCCTTTCTAACCTTTGTGCAATCACATGCAATCCATACTGGGCCTAACACCATCTGAGCCTGCCTCCTGATGTATAGACATATATTTTGAATGTGTATGCTATCCATACATGTTATCCGGGGAAACGGTACCCTTTCTAACCTTTGTGCAATCACGTGCAATCCATACTGGGCCTAACACCGTCTGAGCCTGCCTCCTGATGTATAGACATATATTTTGAATGTGTACGCTATCCATAAATGTTATCCGGGGAAACGGTACCCTTTCTAACCTTTGTGCAATCACGTGCAATCCATACTGGGCCTAACACCGTCTGAGCCTGCCTCCTGATGTATAGACATATATTTTGAATGTGTACGCTATCCATACATGTTATCCGGGGAAACGGTACCCTTTCTAACCTTTGTACAATCACGTGCAATCCATACTGGGCCTAACACCGTCTGAGCCTGCCTCCTGATGTATAGACATATATTTTGAATGTGTACGCTATCCATACATGTTATCCGGGGAAACGGTACCCTTTCTAACCTTTGTGCAATCACGTGCAATCCATACTGGGCCTAACACCGTCTGAGCCTGCCTCCTGATGTATAGACATATATTTTGAATGTGTACGCTATCCATACATGTTATCTGGGGATACGGTACCCTTTCTAACCTTTGTGCAATCACGTGCAATCCATACTGGGCCTAACACCGTATGAGCCTGCCTCCTGATGTATAGACATATATTTTGAATGTGTACGCTATCCATACATGTTATCTGGGGATACGGTACCCTTTCTAACCTTTGTGCAATCACGTGCAATCCATACTGGGCCTAACACCGTCTGAGCCTGCCTCCTGATGTATAGACATATATTTTGAATGTGTACGCTATCCATACATGTTATCCGGGGAAATGGTACCCTTTCTAACCTTTGTGCAATCACGTGCAATCCATACTGGGCCTAACACCGTCTGAGCCTGCCTCCTGATGTATAGACATATATTTTGAATGTGTACGCTATCCATACATGTTATCTGGGGATACGGTACCCTTTCTAACCTTTGTGCAATCACGTGCAATCCATACTGGGCCTAACACCGTCTGAGCCTGCCTCCTGATGTATAGACATATATTTTGAATGTGTACGCTATCCATACATGTTATCTGGGGATACGGTACCCTTTCTCACCTTTGTGCAGTCACGTGCAATCCATACTGGGCCTAACACCGTCTGAGCCTGCCTCCTGATGTATAGACATATATTTTGAATGTGTACGCTATCCATACTTGTTATCTGGGGATACGGTACCCTTTCTAACCTTTGTGCAATCACGTGCAATCCATACTGGGCCTAACACCGTCTGAGCCTGCCTCCTGATGTATAGACATATATTTTGAATGTGTACGCTATCCATACATGTTATCTGGGGATACGGTACCCTTTCTAACCTTTGTGCAATCACGTGCAATCCATACTGGGCCTAACACCGTCTGAGCCTGCCTCCTGATGTATAGACATATATTTTGAATGTGTACGCTATCCATACATGTTATCTGGGGATACGGTACCCTTTCTCACCTTTGGGCAATCACGTGTAATCCATACTGGGCGTGAGAACGGCTGGCGAGCTGTTAAGCAAGCTACAACACCTGTGGTTTGCACACGTAAGTTTTTCATTTTTTCAGGAATGACGGTTATGCCTAATTCTGGAACTGCGGTTGACCTGCACTTACTGGGAAATCATTGTTCGCGGGTAATAATTGTAATCAGTGATCCCCATCACTAACGTTGTTCAGCGGGTTATCTGCACCTGTAAGCGACAAACGCTGGCCTTTTCAGTGTAGCGCACATGCAGCCACGGACATATAAGGGCATGACACACCAGTTATTGGCCAATTTCATGTGCCAGAGCCTCACGTGTCCCTCTAGTAAGCCGGACTCGGACCGCGGGGCAAGACGGAGTCTCGTTCGTTAACGGAATTAAGCTTGCAATGTGTGCATCTGTTCTGTAGCTGGCATGGTTGAGGTTTCCCAGGTGGAGTCGAATTTAACCGTAGGCTCCACTCCTGGTGGTGCCCTTCTGGACATTCCTTTAAGGTTCAGCTTTGCAACCATACTGCCCACGTAAAACAAACACTTTGCCTTCATGAACGCTGTTTGGAGGGTCATGACTCGTGGGAATAACGCCGCCCAATCAGTTAACCTGCTAGAGAGATCGTTCGTTGCTCCCAAGCATGACATCACACTCCCTAGGAAGAAGGTAATGCCACTGTGGCGACCGTACTCCTGGGGGCGACACAAGTGCACTGATGCCCAGCCACTGCTCGATGAATCTGCTGGTACATTGACCCAGACCACTACATTCCCCTCGCACGCTACACGACCTGAATCTGACCCTGATGAAACTCAGGTTACCCTTCCCATATACAGTTCCATCTTACACGGTGACAAAAAGGAAGCTGCAGATGAAAGTGCAGGTTCGGCCCACCCGCCATCAGACACACCACCGTACTATCAGGGGCCCTGTGCCAGTGCCGTCGCCAACGTGTGGGCCCCCCCTGCTTGCTCAGGATCACAGCACTTGCAAAGTTGAAATACTGTGCAGTGAGATGGAAGATGGGGACGACGAGGAGTCCAGACAAGTACAGGGATTCCCTAGCGAGGAGACTTATTTGATTGTTTTCAATGTTGGGACAGCAATTTTTGGGGAGCACTATACTCTGGAGAATGATAGATGGGGCCCACCATACACTGGAACATTCCAAAGGTGGACATCAGACACTGGAGCAGCATTTACAGGGCCCATTATACACTAGAGCATTAGAAATGGGGCCCATTATGTTTGGAGCATTATTTGGGCCCATAAGACAATGGAGCTTCATCCATGGGGACCAACATATACTGTAGCATTATGTGGAGCTCATCATATACTGTTTCAAACATTATATGGGACCAATGATTCTGTATGGAGAAATAGATGGGCCTCGTCATGAGATGTAAAAAGTGAGGTATTTTTCATTGTACTATACCGCTATTTCTCTGCCGTATCGGAGCATGATGAGTCGTGATATGTGTTAAAGGGGCGCTCTTTCACCCAGGGCACATGAAAACCTGCAGCCAGCCCTCCCCCCCCACAACTTTAGCCAAATAACCCCCATTTTTCAGTGCGTAACTTGTATTATGAAGTTAATTAAGGTTGACAAGCTTAAGTAAGAAGAATTGATGCTTTTGGCATTCAAACGGGCACTGTAGGTGTGTTTCCTGTCCTCCTCTCACTGCCGACTTTTATTCCCCATTGACTTACATTGGGTTTCGTGTTTCGGGACGACCCCGACTTTTCCCTATAATCGGACGATCTTGCTCGACCCGACTTTTGGAAAAGTCGGGTTTCACGAAACGAAACGCGACCCTAAAAAACCAAAAGTCGCTCAACTCTAATTAAGACCCTTTGTTCAAGTATTAAGTAGAAGCACCCTTTTGAGCTAGTACAGCCAGCAAGGTGCAGGAGCGCCACATGACATCTCTGCACATTAAGGTAAAATGCCCCAAACAATATGCAGTACCCTTTACCACTATATCATTACCTAAGGCAACCATATACTTCACTTAAGACAATTGTATGTTATGCGGATATATTTCAGGTCCCCCACAACCCTGACTGCCACCTATGTTAGGTACCAGTGACATCTTTAAGATGCATCTTTTAAGCACACCAGACTTACATACTGTATCTCCATCATTAACATCTTTATTGTTCCCTACAGTGTATGTGGACTTTCTCAGGGACCCTACTTCTTTAAACTTGCCTTGCATATTCTCTATACCTGTAACCAAGGTAAATTATGATGTAATATTTATTCTTTTTTCCCTCTTTTTAGGATTTTATTATTGGTGCTTCAATTGACTACCTCTCCATAGTCTCTTTTATTTGATCTTCTCAAAATTAGCACTAATTTGCTTGTTCTCTGGATTACCTGGTCGCAATATTTTGATATGAAGTGCACCTATTTAATAATTTGGATTTATATTATTCTTATTTATTGTATTTCTTGTATTACCCTTTGCTTCTTTTCCCATTCCCTCTATGTTATGACACACATTGTTTTTGAGTCTTAGGCCGGGATCACACTACAGGATCAGACCAGAGCTGCGGCTGCATGTATTTCTATGCAGGCGCAGCTCCAGTCCTGAGTGCCAGCGGCAGCACCAGGTGTTGATGCGAGAGACTCATGCGAGTTTCTCGCATCACACACAGTATTGTGATCCCGGCCTTACATGTTTTCTCCTTGTCTTTTAGCAACCCCATGACTAAGACCCGAGAGGGTCGAAACGTTGGGTGTTTCTGTCACATTGTACTATTAAGACATCACAATTTTGTTGGCACTACCTTACTCCTTGGATTATTGCTTATGTAATAAACTATTACCACTTTTCGCAAACAATCCACTACAATGTGCGGTGAATTATGACTTTTTTGATTTAGGGACTTTTATAGTCCATTGCACCAACACCTCGCCTTTGTGATCTGAGTGCACACCAATCTTCTCCTCAGTATATCCTTAGGATTGGTCATCAATGTCTGATCGGAAGAAATGTGGCGCCCATCACCCCTGCCGATCAGCTGTCCTTAGTGTTGGCGGAGGCAGCCAGAAGAGCTGCTCTCCCCCTATTGATTTGAATAGGAGGCTGATGGGCAGTACCGGCCTTGGCCACTATCAGTAGATGGAGCAGCTCTGTAAATGAGCACTTCTGGCTTCCGCCCGCACCGGAAACAGCTGATCGGCAGAGGTGATTAGTGTCGCACTCCCACCGATCAAACATTGATGACAGGCCATCAATGGTAAAGTACTTGATAATCTCTTTAAAGGGGATTTCCATATTTGGAAAACCTTTATCCCCCAGCTAATTTGCTTTAACAAAACCATCTGCACCCTACTCGCCCTCCCTTGGTCCAGCAATAAGTCCTTAACCAGTGTGTCTATTATTATTTGCAGCGATGACATCATGTTGACAGCACCGCAGCCAATCAATGAGCTCAGTGGCTTGTGCCACCAACTCAGGCAGAGCCACTAAGCTCACTGATTCGCTGCAGTGCTGTCAACATGACGTCAGCGCTGCAGACAGTAACAGGAATTGTGAGCGTCAGCGGAGACTGAGTACTGGACCCGCGGAGGGGTGAGTAAAACAAACAGCAGCTCGGGAACAGAGGTTATCCAAAACTGCAAAACCCCTTTAATTGACTTTAAAGTAGGAAAACTTCAGAATTATTATCTATTTTTTACGTTTCATTGCTGAACACAATACAATAGAACAAACAATCATTTATATAAAATACCCTTTAGTTTAGATAGAAAACAAAACCCGGGGGACGGATATGGACAATTTTATCTGCAGTCAACTTCCAAGTTTTTGAGTTTCATAATATCGCTAATTTGATTACCGGGTAACCGAGTATTAATTAGGGAATGACAGATTTAATAGACCAGCAGGCTTCAGTTCCTGAAAGGACAAATGGACCTGCTCTTGTCAATAAACGAATAAATGAGCATTTTCCGTCTCTTGCAATTAAACAATTTAACAGGAGAGCTCTTATCTCGCGCTATAACAAGCCAATTAACGGGCTGCTTCTTATGGGGAGCAATGAGCGACTAATTCACTTTAATTAGATGAGTGTGAAAGGGTTAATTGGCGACACTTTACGTAACAAGTCGAGTGTTTTACCAGCTTTCTCATTTTGCCTGTGATGAAAAGGTTAATGAATGTCCCGATACCGGTGGAAAGGTTTAATGAGCGCACTCGTTCCAATAAAAGGATGCCAAAAAAAACCCGGCTAATTATTTCATGACCGCCGTATTGTCATCTAAGCACAGGTAGTCCGTCTGGGCCGTATCGGGAAGTTTAACGCCTGCTGTATGCCAAAGTGGTCATTTAAAAGCTGTTTTCGGAGGTCTACCCTTTCAAGCATCAAAGTTGACGGAAGATCTTAGGATTTCCAGTGGATTAAATTGAACTGAATAGAACGCACCATGAGGGAGAATATCGTGTTTTGAAAAACTAGAATAAAGGTTTGGAAAAGTTTAGTTCGGTTTGCCCTGTTGACCTCAGACTAAAACAACTCCCTGGAAACTGGTGGTGCTTCTTAGGTATCTAATACAAAAGGATGGCTGTACTGCAGAGTTTTTGTGTGTACTTAAATAAGAAGCTTGAGTGCTTTTGAAACCTATCTATAGCGAGGCATAGAGAAATATTACAGGGGAAGTAACAGCTTTGAAAATTTTTGTTTTCTTACTATAGATAGCATGGCGACATGATCGTCATAATTATTTTTATTGGGGATCCTTATAGTTATTTCTTCAGCTATTGATAATGCCGAACAATAATACATGAGATACTCGTAGAATGCGGTAGAAACATTCAATTTAATCAAAGGAAAAGAAATTTGATTTTTTTTTCTTTCCTTAAATGGAAAGAAGGGATAAACGGTTAAGTAGCACCAACACAGCTGTTTTTACCCCCCAACTACTACACAAGAACACACAGCTCAACCGGTACTGAGATGCGAGAAAGATGCTGCTGAATGCGCAAGAATGCAGAGTCAATGGCGATTATGGGTATTGATCTAGACAGTTTATGTAGTTTGAGACCCTGGTCCTGGATGAACCTGGCATAAATTAGATTAAACCTCACCCCACTGTCCTGAAAGGCTGAGATAATCAACTTTTTTGTCAAAATGGATTTCAAACAGTAAAAAAAATTGTGACCAGAGGAGATATGTACACCAAGGTTGCTAACCTTCCCCAACCCTTGATCTTTCATTTTTCGGCAGCTGTTTGCAGTTATCTATCGAGGGACAAGTACCCACAAAATGATCCTTCCTATCTCAGATAAAACACATTCCCCCTTTATGCTGAACTGCAGGAGGACCAATAGAACGAGTCATCCCCCCCAACTGCATGGTTTCCTTGGCTGACACAACCCTAGGTTCCCTTAAGCCCGGGCCTCCAGAAAATTGGGGTGTCTCTTTACATCTCTCGCAAAGACGACGGTCCACATGGGTAACCCGAGACATGGCTGTCTCCAGGGAAAGGCAAATGCATTCTTTACTTTCACAGAACGCCCCTATCATAACTGACTATGGATTACAGGTGTAACGGGAGTGGTGGAACCACTTTGCCAAGCACCTAACTTTTCACTAGACCACCTGATGGTGGGGCTAGGCTTGGCTCCCAATGAATGCCAAATGCTACTCCAGGACAGACCACGGACGCACGGCACCTGGCTGACCCCCAAGGTACAGTCATCTGGAATGGCCCAGGGGAAAGAACAGCTGATGTAGGCAGTCATTGGCAGGTGCGGACTAGTACGGCTGACATACATACTAGCACAGCAACTGCGGATGGGTCTGACTGATGTACAGACTGGCATTGCTGATGCACATCGGTCTGGCTGTTATACAGGTTGGCACAGCAAGTGCAGGTGGGTCGGGCTATAATCAAGGTTCTCATCTGGTAAAGAAAAAAACACCCAAGACGAGGAGCTACCATATGAGCTTACCAAAGCTTTTGGGTTTTGTAATATGGATTTGTATAAGTAAAAGGAAGATTCTGCAGCGCCGAGAAGTTTCCATTTTTGTTTAGATCCATGCCATATTGTAAAATTGTGTAAATATGATGTACATGGATGAAAATAGAAATACTGTATTTCCTATATATTTAAAGCTTTAACAATATAATATATGAATATTCGTAGTATGAATTTTTATGACGGAATTAATCAATGAACAGATTTACCCCCCAAAATTGGTTTATTTCTCCTTTAAGGACCTTACACCTTCCATTATGGCAGATGCCATTGCATAAAGCCCTGGGTTTGGAGATCTGGCCCAGTAAGGCATTCCATGTCCTGCTGCAGCTCCTTAATTATTTTCTGTGTTGTGAATATTACAAAGGATAAATCATGGGCATATCGAGAAGTGTTTTCTCATTCTAAGGCATATCAGAATCTTGCTGACACTGATCCAGAGCTGAGAATGTCACTCCTGCATAAACATGATGTCATTTCCATTCCATTCATACTCTTGCCAGACAGCTGCTGTCAGCATCAGTGAAGAAAAATGCCACCTCACTTGTGACAGCTGCCACTAGAAGTACTTTGTACATAAGCCAGTCTAGAAAAAAAAAACAGCCAGGCATGCAGATGCTATTTAAAGCAGAAGACCAGAAGACTCGCCACAGAGTTCTGTATAATTCTAGTGTGTATGCCCTTTAATTAAAAGGCTTGTTTGTACATGGTATTCCATGTTCTTGTTCATTCAATGTAAATAGAGGACTTCTTGTTTATGGGGGGTAATAGATCTACAGTTCCAGAATGGCATAATCTTCCTATTGCCGCATGCACAGATGACCTTCAGATGTTATTGCTGTACTGTGTCTCCTATAATGATTGGACACTCATATGGCATGACATTCAGCAACAGAATAGGTCTCTGGAAGACTTTGCCTGATATCTGATACAATTTAAGATATAAAATTTGAATCATCGCATTATTCAAAGTGGGCAAGATACATTTAAAGACTTGTCACTTGCCATAATTTCTTTTACTTGATGTAAATGCCGCTTTTTTCCTGAATCCAGCGATGTTTTTTTTTTGCTCCTGCGCCTCTCCATTCCTGAGATATTTTCCCTGTGTGTAAATCTAGTCTTTTTAGCGAAGTGGACGTGGCCCTTGATTCTTCTCTGCAGGTGACTTCTTGAGGCCACGCCCACTTAATAAAAATGGGGCATATTTCTGGAACGGAGAGGCTCAGGAACAAAAGAAAAGCAACATCAGATACAGGAGAACAGCGGCATTTACATCAGGTAAAAATAAGATTACATGTTTATGGTAAATGACAGGGTCTTATTGTTTTGTAAAATGACATTAATGTTGATCCAGAATATTCTTGAAAGCCGTAGTAACAAAATACTAAATATTGTCATTGTAAGGGATTTTTTTTAATCAGTGTGTTTCGATTTAAGCCCCTTTGTGCTCCGATGGAACCTTGTGTCATGGGCCAAACCGTGTTTTGGGTCTTGTCTCTCCTTTCCCGGTCTGGTCATTCAGGGGTTAACTTTCTCTGCCTCGTTCCGGTGTCAGGTCTGCTATTTCTCTGCTCTGCATCCTGCAGGCAGTGCCAGTTATTTTTCCTGCCTACAGCGTGTGTAGCTGGCTCTTGTAAAACCTTGATTTGTCCTGCTGCATTTAGCTGACTATGCCCGTGTCTGTGTACCCCTCTCCTACCCGTCCCGACTCTGTGTGTCCCTGTGTGTTTGCACTCCCCGGTACTCGACTCTGCTTTGGCTCTGACCTGATTCTGTCCCTTCCTTTTATTACTTCTGCTACGAACCAGTACTGACCTTTTTGCGCTACTCAGACTCTGTGTGTGGAATTCCCCTTGGTACTACGCTACTCTCTGGTATCCACCCGGCTTGTCTTACTTTTCTGCTGCCACCTGGTGATAGCCTCGCTGCAGTGCTGCTGGTTTGCACTGAGGAGGATTCCAGCCCTCTCTCCACTCTGCTGCCATCTAGAAGAGTTTGCGTTACTCTGCATTTAACTGCAGTTCTGCAGCGTGACATCTTGTAGCTAGATGGAAATACTGCAGCAGAGGTTGGCATGTCAAATTCCATGATACATCATAATGGATACCGCTCATCCTTAAAGGGGTTATCCAGGACTATTTCACTCTTACCATCAGGCAGGTAGTTGCTACCTACCTGCCTCTTGTGCCTAGCGCTCATCTTTACCGGCACAGAGTGGTCACAGACAGCTAATGCTGGTGATTCAGTGACTTCCACTAACGTCCCGTCGACAAAGTAGCGACTTCTCGTCCACTGTTGACTTGGCATGACTGCCTAACTACGGTAAGCTGGCTATCAATCAGCAAGACGTCGGCAGTCTTGCCCTGTCAACAGAGCAGCCGGGAAGAGTTAGAGCTACTCTGTTGATGTGGAACAGCTGAATTGCCAGCAGGAGCCGTCGGTGACAAATTTGAGCCTGTAACAGGTAAAAGAGGCAGATAGTTGCCTCTGTCAGCTACTAACTCCCTGTTAGTTTTTAGGTCCATAGTAAAAAAAAATAAAGTAGTTATGGATCACCCCTTTAAATTTACAATCAGGTCCATTAAGCTTAATTATTATTAGATGCATTCATAATTAAAACATTTGGAATGGTTGTGCAAGTTGTGAGACACTAGAGTTTAGTGTCTGAAAACCAAAAACTGCTCATCAGGATTCATGGGGTTAAGAGTTTTAATTTGGAAATTTTTTTAAATGTAAAAGGTTTTTTCCAAGTTTGCCCAGTTTATAAATAAAAACATTAGATGTATTCACAAACTGCAGCTCCAGCACCACCTCTACACCGTTGCCCCTGGTCTTTGGTCTTTGTTCACACTGCTGTATCAGCGACTACTGCCGCCAATCACTGGGATAGTATTCAAGTAAAAATAATTGTTATGTTGAAACTGGGCAATTTTGGGAACTACAAGAAATTGCACCTGGAAAATATAATGAAATCAGACACTTATATGATTTATTTTGAGCAGCAGTTAAGTGAGATAACTAAGGGTATGCTCGCACGTTGCGGCTTTGCCTTTGCAAAATTCTGCACAGATTCTGCCTCTCTTGGCAGAAAACGCAGTTGAAAACATGCGCGGTTTTGATGCGAATTTTCATGCGGTTTTCTCTGCGGATTTGCAATTAAATAAAGATATATTATTTAACAAAAAAAAAAAAGAATTGTGTTGTCATTTGCTTGTCCAACCTCTTCTTTTACATTATCCTTTGGAGACAATAATATAATTACCATGTTCAAATATAATGTTTGCACACACAAAACAAATATACAGTGGGTATGGAAAGTATTCAGACCCCTTTACATTTTTCGCTCTTTGTTTCATTGCAGCCATTTGGTAAATTCAAAAAAGTTCATTTTTTTCTCAGTAATGTACACTCTGCACCCCATCTTGACTGAAAAAAACCCAGAAATGTAGAAATTTTTGCAAATGTAAAAAAAACTAAAACCTGAAATATCACATGGTCATAAGTATTCAGCCCCTTTGCTCAGTAGTGAGTAGAAGCACCCTTTTGAGCTAGTACAGCCATGAGTCTTCATGGGAATGAAGCAAGTTTTTCACACCTGGATTTGGGGATTCTCTGCCATTCTTCCTTGCAGATCCTCTCCAGTTCTGTCAGGTTGGATGGTGAACGTTGGTGGACAGCCATTTTCAGGTCTCTCCAGAGATGCTCAATTGGGTTTAAGTCAGGGCTCTGGCTTGGCCCGTCAAGAATGGTCATAGAGTTGTTCTGAAGCCACTCCTTTGTTATTTTAGCTATGTCCTTAGGGTCATTGTTTTGTTGAATGGTGAACCTTTGGCCAAGTCTGAGGCCCAGAGTACTCTGGAAGAGGTTTTCATCCAGGATATTTCTGTACTGGGCTGCATTCATGTTTCCTTCAATTACAACCAGTTGTCCTTTCTCTGCAGCTGAAAAACACCCCCATAGCATGATGCTGCCACCACCACCATGTTTCACTGTTGGGATTGCATTGGGCAGGTGATGAGCAGTGCCTGGTTTTCTTTACACATCACACAGACACCCGCAGACAGACACACACAGACACCCACAGACAGACACCTGCAGGCAAAAACACACACAGACATCCGCAGACCGACACACATACAGACACCCGCAGACAGACACACACAGACACCCGCAGACAGACACAGACACCCACAGACAGACACGCATACAGACACCTGCAGACAGACACCTGCAGACAAAAACACACACAGACACCCGCAGACCGACACACATACAGACTCCCGCAGACAGACACCTGCAGACAAAAACACACACAGACATCCGCAGACCGACACACATACAGACACCCGCAGACAGACACAGACACCCACAGACAGACACGCACATTTTCTCCGCTCACACACTTATTCTCCGTCCACACATAGTCTCTGCCCACTCACATAATCTCCGCCCACACTCTTCCTCCTTCCTTTCAGCAGCGTTTTTGGCATGCAAATCTGAATTTGTGTGACTCAATGTAAGTCAATGGGTGCAGAAACGCTGCAGATTTGCAAAAAGCATTGACATGCGGCGGAAAATAAAATGCTGAGAATCAGTGTGGAATAGCCCTTTAAAAACTAATTAAAATAAATATAGAATGGCATGAATTTCACTTAGTCTAACCCTTAAAATCACTCTCCTGTTAAATCTGGAAACTCGGACCCTTATTTCTGAAGTTGATAAAGGGTTTTAGACGTTGTAAATTAGAGGAATAGGGCAAAATCTCATTTTATTTTTGTTAATTTTTATCTAACAGCATCATGGGTGGATATTGACCTTGAAGGGCACCTGTACAGGACTTGAGATTGCCACCCCTTTCTATAAGTCCCAACCCACATATACACACGCAAAAATACATACATATTCGCGATAGCCACACATACATAATATAAGCTCATTATAATACATTATTCATGCATTTGTACATTATACATGAAAGGGGACACACACGCACCAAAGTGTATACAAGATGCGTACATACATATGCATTTACACAATGATGTTTATGTGGTGCACATGTTCAGGCAACTACAAGATTTTTTTTTTTGCTCACTCATTCATATCTGTAACAGCGATAATGTCTTATTTTTAATTTATCATCACTATATGCTATCTTGGTTTTTACAAGCTGAGCTGTGGTTTTATTAAAGAGAGATTTTTCCAAATACCTATATAAGCATTGCATGTGTTACATTTTGTTTGGAATCTAATGGGGGAAATATCATTTTTTTACACAATTTACCAATCACCGTAAATAATCTGATTTCTGTATTGTATGGGTTATTACAGTTACAGGAATACCAAATATTTCCATGATATTCACTGATCTGTAATGATCATTTCTAATATGAATATTTATTAAAAATGTGATTATGATTTTTTCATTATTTTTAGTAATGTTATAAGAAAACAACTGACTTTTATTTTATCCTAATATACAGGTGTAGAGAGATGCACTGTTATGTACAGGTTTTTCTTTATGTACCAGTACAATATGAATGTAATGAAGAAGAATACCATTTAAAGCTTTAGCCAGAGGAAATCCTCCTATGCTTAGCATTACAACCTGTGGCTTGCTGCTGCCTGCTATGCTAAAAGCTCTGAGTTTGAATCTTGACCAGGACTTGCAGGAGTTGCAATTATGTCCCCAATTCAGTGTCCTGGAACATTAAGGCTATGTGCCCACGTTAGCATTTATAAATGCTTAGAAAACCGGACTCCTTCCCAGAAACCGCACGTTTTATTTCCGCGTGTTTTTTGCGCGATTTTTGCACAAAAAACGCGCGTTTTTGATGCGTTTTTTTCACGCGGTTTCTGGGAACATTGGAAAAGGCTAAAAGCGCTCAGCTATGCGGAAAATAATGAGCATGCTGTGTTTTTAGCCGCTAAGCGTTTTCTAAGCGTTTAAAAACGCATGCATTGGCACAAGAAGCCAAAAACGCATGCAATTTAATGTGAAGCTTGTTTTAAGCGTTTCTGCAGCGTCTGAGCCGGCACAAACGCTGCGGAAGCGCTTAAAAAAACGCAACGTCGGCACACAGCCTAACTGTGCTACTAAACTAGCCAGGACACCAAGCTAGATGAGTGTGCATGTATATATATATATATATATATATATATATATATTTTCCCAGTAACACTATTATTATTTTATAAGGGAACTCAAGGGGCATTATTACTGTACATGGGGTGTTAAGGAGGTATTATTAATATATGTACAGGAACTCGGGGCATTATTACTACATATGTGGTAGACTCAGAGGAAATGTATGATGAGGGACTCAGGGGCCATTATTATTATTGTATGTGGGGTGACTCATTGAGTGTTATATTTATATATGCAACAACCCAGGAGCTGCTATTACTATATTTATTACTTTAGATGGGGGTGCTCAGAGTAATTACTATTATACATTGGACATTCAGGGAGTAGTAGTGGTGGTGGAAGCCCATTAAAATGAAAAGCTGAGCTGTTTTCTTCTTGACGTCTTAAGCGACAGGTTGTTTGTAGACAGACTGAGGAAGGTTGTAGTTCCAGTTGTCATTAAGGATTAACATGTCACTCAGATAATTGGCTAGATTGAAACTTAAGTAGGAAAGACATACAATATCTGGATTTCAAAGACCATTCTGCTCTGATAACATGTTCCCAAGTTGTATTGTGTAATTGCAAGGAAGGAAGCAAGCTGCAAATTGAGGTCTACGGAGCGTTGAGCTTCTTGTTTTCAACGTGGCCCTAGTCTTTTACAGAATTAGAGCTAGTATTATGCTAAGAATCTAGCTATATTCCATAGATTTAGATCAATTTTGGTTTTGTTCACTCTAGATTCATTTTTATGCCCTTGTATAGGATCATAAAAACAACATTCTTGCACATAATGACGGACGTAAATGTATGTCACATGAGAGATCCTTTCATTCATCTTGCATCAGGCCCTATAACAGTGCAGAAATATGTTTAATTATAATAGGGTCCGTTAGGTTTCTTTTGGTGTGTCTATTACTTAATGGAAAAAATGTATAGAATTTTTCTGAATTGCATTCACTGATTGATGGTCTGGTAGCGCCTTTTTACAGTGCACTGCAGTACTACATGCTTTGTATTGCTCCTTAGCTGTGCCAGGATGGGCTGATTATTTGGACACTCAGTGAAAGCTTCCATCTTTTAAAATTAAACATGTAGTTGCAAAAAATTTTGCATAAATCCATAGTAGAAGCAAACATAATAAACTTTGTAATATAACTTTAAAAAAAAAACAGCTTCCTTCCCCACTTATCAAACACTTTTTCCCCTCCCCCATGTCTTGAAGTTGTCACCCTGTTGAAGAACACAGCTCAAATCCATCTTGCTCTAACATGATTGACTGCTAACTTCCTATGGTGTCATGCGAAATAGCCAATTATAGTCTATGGTCAGGGAGGAGCAGGGAGAGGAAATAGGCAGCGGGAGACATAGAAAAATCATGGTGAGCTTTCTAACAAGTCTGTTTTACTCAAGAACTGATTCACATCCACACAATCAGCACTACTGTATAGTTTACTCCATGTTGCTGTGTGCTAGAAAAACAATTGAATGAAGAGCAGGAATCCCTCTCTGCGTGCTATGCTGCGCATGGCCGAAATCATAGTAGTAAGTCTCCTCCCAAGGTGTTTCCAGGGGATTGCAAATTAAGACAAAGTATGCTGAGGTAAAAACTGGTGAAAATGCAGGAAACATGTCATATGGCCAAATATCCTGGAAAGATACTTGAAAGTACAGACACCCTTTAATTTTCTATGACACTATCTATTGCACAGACCCCAAAATAAGCTCAAGTTCTCTGCATGAAAGTAATTACATAGCAGATTTTACTGAAAGGCTTACTCTATTGGGATTAATTTTTTATCTTCTTTATTAACTATTTTTTTCTAATTGTGGGTGACATCTTGGTGGCTTCTGAAGCAGTTAGTTAGGATCTCGCAATGTAACGTTTATTCATGAGAGCAAAACATGGATGTTCATGCGAAAGTTGCATAGCATTAATACTGGCCCCAGTTTTAATATCAGATGTCAAATCTTTCTGTTCCATAAGTGGCAAGGTGTCCAAGACTGCAGTGCTGAAAGCAGCAGAGTAGTAGTAGAGCAAATATGACTTCATGGCATGAATGGCATGTTACTCATGGAAATGTAAGTTCCCACAACTGGCAGAAAGCTTTCAGTAAGTGTAAATCCTGAAGACAATAAACTTCCCACTTTTACCGTATCTATGACTTTACAAGGATTTTGCAGAGGAATAAGAACGTAAAGGTAATTGGGGAAATGTGTAATTTATGCAGGCAGGGCCGGTTTTAGGCAAAGTGGGGCCCTAGGCAAAGTTTAAAATGGGGCCCCAAATGCTAACATATTGCACATCACACAGAAGCATTTTGGTTGTATTTACATGCGCTGAGATCAACGACGCTAAATGAGTGTGATCGACAATATTGAAGTCATTCAACACTTGTTTCCTCACCTCTTTCCACCGTCTGAGAAAGAATGATGGGGACAGAACAATCACTAATTGATCAATCTGTGCCCATACAGTATCATGTTATCAGCAGCACATCTACAGTTTACACCCCATAGTCCTCCATATAAGATAATGTGCCCCATAGTCCACCATATTGTGTAATACACTCCCTACAGTCCTCCATATTGTATAATACACTCCCTATTGTGACGACTCCTGGAGTGGACCCTCTGGGTCGTGACACCAACCCTCCCAGGGCGAGCTGACCTAGTGAAGACCACCCCCTATACAGGGAGTGTCAGGGGGCAAGCCCCAGGGGGTGAGGCACCACGACTGCTGGCACCAGGCGGCCGGCTCACAGGAGACACGAGTGGGTGAGTGTGTCTGCAGGAACGTGTAAAGCGTGGACACGGTAACACGTGGTATACAGAGACTTCGTTCGTCTGGCTGTGAGTGAAGCAGGATGCGTGCAAGGAGCACGTCAGAGCACTGAGTCAGGCAGCAGGTGTGCCAGGAGGTGTAACAGTGTACAGGAGCAGGGTGTGTGCCAGAGAGCACAACTGAGCATAAGACAGAGCGCAGGATTGGTACGTGTGCCAGGAGGCACAACAGAGTAAGAGACTGAGTACAGGATCAGAGCATGTGCCAGGAGGCACAACTGAGTATGAGACAAAGCACGGGGTCCGAGTGTGTGCCAGGAGGCACAACTGAGTATAAGACAGAGCACGGAATCAGAGTGTGTGCCAGGAGGCACAACTGAGTATAAGACAGAGCACGGAATCAGAGTGTGTGCCAGGAGGCACAACCGAGTATGAGACAGAGTACAGGGTAACAGCGTGTGCCAGGAGGCACAACCAAGTATGAGACAGAGTACAGGGTCAGAGCATGTGCCAGGAGGCACAACCGAGTGCGAGACAGAGCACAGGGTCAGAGCGTGTGCCAAGAGGCACAACCAAGTACAAGGCAGAGTGCAGATTCAGAGCGTTTGCCAAGAGGCACAACAGAGTGCAAGGCAGGGGACCTGAATACAGCGCACAGCCAGGCAGGGACACGGCAGACCAAGCCAGGAAGCACAACAATAATCAGGCACTGATATAGCACATGACTACTACTGGTTCCGGGTCAGGACCTAGCCAGAAAGCACATGACCACTACAGGTTCCAGGTCAGGTCCTCCATTACCATAGAGAGGACCGAGCCCTATACAGCACTGACAGGAGCGCGCAAGCACAAACGTGACATGGAGGAGGAGACCCGGGGACGAGAGCTGCGCGTGCGCAACCGACGGGACCCCCGGAGTGACCGCGGCTCCGGAAGAGATGACGTCGGGACCGAGGTCCCGCCCCCAGGTGAGCGCAGCGTGACACCTATAGTCCTCCATATAATATCATACACTCCTCAGTCCTCCAAATAGTATAATACACTCCTCAGTCCTCCATATAGTATAGTACACTCCCCATTGTCCTCAATATAGTATAATACACTACTCATAGCCCTCCATTAAAATACACTGCTCAGTCCTCCATATAGTATAATACACTCCTCATAGTGCTCCATATAGTATAATGCACCGCCATAGTCATCCATGTAGTACAATTCACTTCCCATAGTATAATGCACCCCATAGTTCTTCATATAATGTATTCCCCATTGTCTTCGATAGAGTATAATGCAGCCCACATATAGCATAATGCAGCCACCCCACAGAGAATAATGCAGCCCCGCCATACAATATAAGGTAACCCTCATAGAATATAATGCTGCCCCCTCTTATAGCATTATGCAGCCACCCCTTAGAGCATAATGCAGGTAACCTCAGAGTATAATGCAGCCACTCCACAGAAAATAATGTAACCCCCCATAGAATATAATGCAACCCCTCCATAGAATATATGGCAACCCCCTCATAGAGTATAATGCAGCCCCTTATATAGTATAATGTAGCCCCTCCATAGAATACAATGTAGCCCTCATCATATAGTATATTGCAGCCCCCATAGAATATAATAAAGCCCCCATACAATATAATCTAGCACCCATAGAATATAATGCAGCCCCCATAGAATACACTGTAGCCTCCTCATATAGTATAATGTAGCCCCCTCATAGAGTATGATGCAATCACCCCCCCATAGAAAATAATAAATGTAATACAGCCCCCCATAGAATATAATGTAGCCCCAAATAGAATATAATACAGCCCACCTCCCTATAGAATATAAAGTAACCCCCATATTAAAGAACACAGCCTCCCCCATAGAATATAGTGTAAAATGTACCCCCTTGGTATATAACACAGCCGCATAGTATATACCCCAGCACCACATGGTATATAGCACAGCCCCACATGGTATATAGCACAGCCCCACATGGTATATAGCCCAGCCCCACACAATATATAGCACAGCACCACACGGTATATAGCACAGCATCACACGGTATCTAGCACAGCACCACCATGGTATATAGCACAGTACCACATGGTATATAGCCCAGCATGGTATATAGCCAGCACCACATGGTATATAGCCCAGCATAGTATATAGCCCAGCACCACATGGTATATAGCCCAGCAACAAATGGTATATAGACCAGCATAGTATATAGCTCAGCATGGTACATAGCCCAGCACGGTATATAGCCCAGCATGGTATATAGCCCAGCATGGTATAGCCCAGCTTGGTATATAGCCCAGCACCACATATAGCCCATTATGGTATATAGCCCAGCATGGTATATAGCCCAGCATAGTATAAAACCCAGCATGGTATATAGCCCAGCATAGTATATAGCCCAGCATGGTATAAAGCCCAGCATGGTATATAGCCCAGCACCACATGGTATATAGCCCAGCATGGTATATAGCCCAGCATAGTATATAGCCCAGCATGGTATATAGCCCAGCATGGTATATAGCCCAGCATGGTATGTAGCCCAGCATGGTATATAGCCCAGCATAGTATATAGCCCAGCATGGTATATAGCCCAGCATGGTATATAGCCCAGCATAGTATGTAGCCCAGCATGGTATATAGCCCAGCATAGTATATAGCCCAGCATGGTATATAGCCCAGCACAGTATATAGCCAAACACAACAAGAGAAGAAAATAGTTTAAATTGCCAAATTACAAATTTTATTTTGAACAATATGCCAGATTTCGAGAATGAGGATATAGTCATAGAGCTATTAGACGGGGTTATCAAAGGGCATGTAAAGGACGGACGTTTTTAAACTAATCATAAAATCGTTAAATATAAAGGACGGATGTATTTGAAGTGGCTATAACTCACCACCAGGTGGAGGTAGAGATGTGCGGGAGGCGGGGTTATGTTTGTGAGGTGAAAGCATTGTTTTTATTTTAGTTTCAGTTTAAGCTATGGTGCCGTGGACGATAGAACATCGCGTTTTTGCGTACGACAGTTTTGTCAAGAATAATGAGTGTATCACAGCCGTTCAGCGTGAGTTTCGGCGTCATTTCAATATTCACAGAAATCAAGCTGTTCCCGCTCGTAACACTATCCTACGTTGGGTTGAAGCACTCCGTACACGAGGTACACTAATGAACAAACGACCACCGGGGGCTCCACGAACGGCACGTACCCCTGAAAATGTGGAACGCGTCAGGCAAGCCATGCTGCGTAGTCCGAGTCGATCTGCTCGGAAACATTCTTTAGAACTTGCCCTCAGTAATCGTACAGTAAGGCGTATTTTGCATTTAGACCTGCATTTCCACCCCTATAAATTGGCCATTGTGCAACAGTTGGAGCGCGGGGATTACGCAGCGCGACTGAAGTTCGCACATGAGATGGAAGCAATTATTGAGCAAAACGACAACCTTATTTTATTCATGAGTGATGAAGCTCATTTCCATGTCAATGGCATGGTTAATCAGCAGAACTGCCGTTATTGGGCCTATGAAAATCCGAAAGAATTACATGAACGACCGCTGCACAGCCCTAAGGTAACGGTGTGGTGCGCTATGGGCAAATATGGCGTGATCGGTCCGTACATTTTCGAAGGCGATAATGGCAATACTGTTACCGTGAACTCACAACGTTATATCGCCATGATAAATAACTTCTTTGTTCCTGAGTTACGACGACAACATATCCCCATCTCTAGTGTGTGGTTTCAACAAGATGGGGCAACGGCCCACACAGCCGGAGCAACAATGAACGTTCTTCGCCCTCTCTTCCCTGGTCGCATCATTTCCAGGTTTGGCGATATTAATTGGCCTCCTAGGTCCCCAGACCTGTCCATGTGCGATTATTACTTATGGGGTCACCTCAAATCACGTGTATACAAGCTTAAGCCTCGATCATTACAAGAACTGAAGGAAGCTATTCGAGTGGAAGTTGCCCAAATCGACAGAGTTGTGTTGGAACGTGTTGATGCCAACTTCCAAGAACGCCTTTGGAAATGCATCACTGATAATGGCCACCACATGGCAGATGTTGTTTTCCACACTTGAATTTGTCAAATGCTATTAGTATACGTAACCAAATCTGTGAATACATTTATATTTAATAAATATTTAACGATTTTATGATTAGTTTAAAAACGTCCGTCCTTTATGACTCACCCGGTATAAATCTTCAAATCATGAACATAAGAGCGTTCAACCAATTAGACTGATTACCCCCTTTAATAACCAATGGGATGCTTTGAAGGGGATTTTTTTGAAACATTGGGAGGTTTTAAAAATGGATCCCATTATCAAAAATACAATTCCCCCCTCTCCCCTTGTTACAGCTAAAAGGTCCAAGAATTTACGAGATTTACTAGTGAAGAGTCGCTATGTAGGCTCCGGAACTAAGCCTAACGGTCAGCCTTTGAAAGGTTTTTTCCCTTGTGGATTTTGTAAGGGCTGTAGAAATGTAATTAAATGTAAAGATTTTTCTAATTTTGATGACTCACGGACATTCAAGATTTTGCATCGTCTTACTTGCTCATCCACAGGGGTAGTGTATCACGCTCAATGTCCTTGTGGGCTGATTTACATAGGTATGACCACCAGAGAATTAAAAATTTGTGTGCGCGAACACGTACGAGACATCGAGAAGGCTAAGAGATCTGATTTGACGGAGCCTTTGAAGACATTGCCCAGGCATTTCAAAGAACATCATAACTCACATTCAAATAAGCTGGTTATTCGGGCCATTGACCAAGTGTCTCTTGGTTCAAGGGGTGGGAATCTCTTCAAGATTCTATCACAGGTCGAGAGTCGATGGATATATAGGTTGCGGACTATTACTCCCTTTGGGTTGAGTGACAATTTCGGGTTTAGTTCATTTTTATAACAGTTTATTTAGGGGAGGGTGGGTTGTTCCTTTTATCAGTGTTTAATTTACACTTTATTTAAATTTATCTAGATTTTGCCAATATATTGGATGGTTCCTGTATGCATCTCCTTGGAGACTTTCCATATTGGGATTCCACTGATGTGAATATTCAAGTGGTTGAAACAGACCTTATTTCTGGCTCCCATGAATAAGAAGATGATTGTGAAAATTACAGATGTTGTTTATTTTTATATTATAAGAATTTTATTTATACTCACTATTGCACTTTATATTGTAATTCACATAATAGGATTTACTAATGTATTAATTTCATGTGCATATTTCATAGCTTATAATGTATATTTTTGTACATTATGTATAAGTATGTCACTTCATCAATAACATGTATTAGTTCACTTGAATTTAAATATTTCTAAATTATAGTACACTGTGTATCACTTATTCCACATGCCTTCTTTTCATTAGCGCCTATGAGTTAATGCATTATGCCCCTGCACAGTGCGCATGTTGGATCTGTTAGATCGTTTATTCCTTAGCGCTGTTACTAAATGTGGAACAATACCGCCTAGTGCGCATGTCTGGCTGTGTCTTCTCCGACTGTCGAGTGAGCGAACACTAGGAATCTAGTGCGCATGCGCGGTCACCATGACGGCGTGATGCGACTTGATCTCCACGGCCACAAACCCGCTGTCAGTTATCTGGAGGGTGACGTCAGCGGTACATGCGCCGTAACAGGCAGGAAGCAGTATCACACTCCACAGCAGGTTGGCATAGTAATTAGATGACATTACATTAGTGATTCTGCTTGGTTAGCCATCCTATTTAACGTGCACTCACCTTGCCCTATGACACGCCTCCTGACGAAGAAGCGAAACGCGTGTTGGAGCGACAGGGAAGCCAGCGCGACCAGTATACCTCATGTAAGTGCCCGTAGGAGTTTCTCCTGATATTTCAGACATGTTTATTTCTTTAATGGTTCATTGGGGAATTACGTGCTAGGTGCTGTGTGTATACATAACTATTAGTGGTTTGATTGAAAACGGCACTCATATACAGTATGTATTTGCATACAGGCTATGCCTGATGGAGACTAAAGGCTGTTTTCATGTGAACACGTTTACATATTTATTTTGTTGCACAAGCACATGTGGGTATGGCATTTTTACTATTTAGTATCAAGTTATAATTTTGTTGTATCTAATTACAGGTTACACCTGTGTATGAAGAAATTTATAGGTCTATTTTATTGGATTATTGGGCACAAATGCAATATGGCTCCCTGTTTAGATTGCAGTATTCCTGATATGTTATTTGTAATGAGTATATTTTTGGATATTTTATCTGTAGCATATTGTGCAAAATAAAATTTTGTAATTTGGCAATTTAAACTATTTTCTTCTCTTGTTGTGTTTGATATGTGCATTAAGAGATTTTGCCCTTGACTTGTACTGGGTTTCCCGTGTGTTATTATAGTATATAGTCAGTATAGTTCAATGCGGCAGCAGCGGGGGGAGTCGGCGCTGGGGGCAGGGGCCCCATAGTGGTTGCTTGATGAGCCGCTAACTGGGGGCCCCTGGGGGAACGGGGGCCCTAGGTAGCTGCCTGGTCTGCCTGCCCCTAACGCCGGCCCTGTATGGAGGCAGACTAGAATGACCCTACTCTGGCTATAGTAGTCAAACCCCAAAATCATATTTACTGTATTTTTTGGACTATAAGACGCACTTTTTTCCTCCAAAAATGTGGAGGAAAATGGGGGATGCGTCTTGTACTCAGGATGTAACGGCACCGACTGTGGTGGGGAGCAGCATCGGCGGAGCAGTGGGTGACAGGAGGCTGGAGCCAGCAGCTGTGGCTAACTCCTGTTCCTGATGCTGAAGAGAAATTAATATAATAGTATCTTGGTATGATTGGCCCCCCAACCCCGGTCCTGATATGCATGACCCCATCCTTATAATTGGCCCCCAACCCCATCCTGGTATGCATTGCCTCATCAGAAAACATAAAAAAGCCAAACCATTATACTTACCTTCCTGCGCTCCCTCGCAGTTTTCTGCTCTGGTAAAAGCAACTGCTTTTTCCTTGTAAGCAGCACATGGCAGGGACATGCGCTGCTCACAAGCAGAGGACAGCTGCCAGAATACTCGCTGGGACTGTGCGCGCAGATAGCAGTAAGTATTCATTGCTCTTCAGTACCGCGCAGTGTCAACCACCGATTTTTTGCTGCTACCAGTGGTCACGTGTGCCGCTACTTAAGAGAAATGAATATGAATGCTCATTTGTCTTAAGTAGCTGCACACATGACCGCCAGCAACAGCAAAAAACCGGTGTCTGACACTGCGCGCTACTGAAGAGCAATGAATACTCACTTCTCCATGCACGCATAGTCCCGCCGAGTATTCCGGCAGCTGTTCTCTGCTTGTAAGCATCGCATGACGTTCCTGCCATGCACTGTTTACAAGCATTAATCAGCTGCTGACACTGGAGCAGGACAGTGCTAGCGATCGTAGGAAGGTAAGTGTAATGGTTTGTTTTTTTTATTTTTTCTGATGGGGCCATACATACCAGGATGGGGTGGGGGCCTGTCAGGGATTTACTTGTCTATCCCACTCTCAGTTCCCGGTTCAGAACTGGCAGCTCCGCACCCCCCCTTTACCCTCAGGTCAGTCAGGGAACTGCTCCTAGGGTAAGTAGTCGCCAGAAAGGCTGCCTTGCCGTGTACTGGCTATTGGGCCCTCTGCATTGAGGGCAGTATGTATATTCCCAGTCTCAGGCTGGAAATACACACATAAACCTCCGTTCTGTCACTGCCAGGTTCTCCCAAATCCCCCAGAACACTTGGATGACACCAGCTCCTTGTTTGACATTAAAACTAATATCAAGTCAGGAGCCCACCCACAGGGAAGCATAATTTAGTGCAGAGGTTATGGCGGTTCGCTCTTAGAACAAGGAAAACGAAACTAATAAATTTTATAGATCTATTCCAGAAAATATAGACAGTGTTTACAAAAATACAAAAGATGTTACAAAAGAGACAAAGTACAGTATATACAGACAGTTAGAAATAAAAGGGATTAAAATAAGAACTTACACATATCAGTCACTGGTATGCCATGTTCATGGGGGGGAGGGGAACCATCCCAGAACAAAAGAGTACATCTGTGGAGCTTCATGTAGCTGATTCCCCAGGCAAAAGATCCCTTCATAATTGAGCATCCTAGATTTATACCTGTCCCTTGCTTACCTAACGGGGGGGCTGTGCTAGAGGAAATACGCCCCCTTCTAAAAAGTTCTTAAAAATTTCTATTTGTCATAACTCTGGGTGGAAACTTCGGAAAGATGACAGAAGCATCATTTTTCTTATTAGGACATTATCTTTCATTTAAGACTAGACATAACGTGTCTTCAGAAATCCGTTTCTCAGTTTCTGGTGGCCGCTGAAGCTACAAAACGCTGCTGTGGATAGCTTTAATTATGCAGATTCTAAAAACATAAGATTCTTGTCTCCAGGCTTATCGTGGGTTATTAAATTTGGGTTTCAATAAACAAAGGACATGTGCTCTAAACTTTTACTTCCAGCTTGAGCCAGGCAGACCAGGATCTCACATTACACAAGCTGATATAGCTAGAGGGAGGGGTGAGTGGACATTCCAACAGGGTGGAGGAGGGAAGGGGGCTGAAAGATGCAAGTACATGCCTGCACATGAGAAGCTCAGTGCTACACCGCAAGCAAAATGGGGGAGGGGCAGCACGAGCACTGTAAGTGTACATAGAATTTTAGGAAGCATTCATATTTTCCTGACATTTCCCCTTTTGGACTGTGCTAGGGAGGAAGGACCTCTCGGTACTCCTCCAGGCACACCTGTGCTGGCTCGCCTCGCCGTGATAACCCATCTGCATTGCCATGCTCACTGCCCTTTTTGCATTTCACGGTAAAGTCATACTGCTGGAGGGCAAGGCTCCAGAGTCGCAACCTTCTGTTGGTACCAGACACAATATGCAGCCAACTCAGGGGATTATGGTCGGTCACAATGGTGAAAGTGCGCCCATACAGGTAGGATTACAAACGTTGCAGGGCCCAAACCATGGACAGGCACTCCATCTCTATGGTGGAGTAGGCCACTTCCCTCGGCAGGAGCTTCTGGCTCAGGTACAACAGGGGGTACTCTTGGTTCCCCGAGTCGACCTGGCTGAGCACAGCACCAAGGCCAAACTCGCTGGTGTTAGTCTGTACTAAGAATGGCCGACTGTTGTCGACTTCCCTTAGCACAGGAGAGCTCCTAAGGGCTGTTTTCAAAGCCCTAAAATCAATTCACAGTCTTTTGTCCAATTCACTATATGGGGTAGCTTTTTCCTGGTGAGGTCCGTCAAGGGCTTTGCAAGGCTACTATAGTTTTGTACAAAGCGCATATAGTATCCTGCAGTGAAGGACATCACCTGCTTCTTGGTCCTGAGGTGGGCCAGGATGCGATAGTGCCCACTTTCCCAGGCTCTGGCCTCATAGAACCCCCTGCCTACCCTGTTCCCTAGGTAGTGGACCTCACTCATGCCTATCTGGCACTTTCCCGGCTTGATGGTTAGGCCTGCTAGGTGGATGGAAGGTGTTCCTTCCAGGTGGTATTGACGATGGCAATTTCATCCAGGTACACCACCGCGCACCTTTCCAGTCCCTGAAGCAGGTGGTTGACTATCCGCTGGATTGTGGTAGGGGCATTCTTCATGCCAAAAGGACTCATACAGTCTGAAGGGGTGATAAAGGCGGACTTCTCCTGTGCCTCAGGGCTCAGGGGAATCTGCCAATATCCCCGACTCAGATTCATAATAGATAGATAGTGCACGCCAGCTAACCGCTCAAGCAGCTCCTTGATGCGTGGCATTGGGTGCGCATCGGAGGCTGTTATGGCATTGAGCCCCCTGTAGTCCACAAAGTACCGAGTGGTCCGATCCTTCTTTGGCACCAGGACTACAGGGGAGGCCCACACGCTCTTGGACTGCTTAATCACCCCCAGCTGCAAAATATCATCGACCTCCTGGCGCATGACATGCTGCACCTCGTCCGAGATCCGATAGGATGTCTGCCATAGAGGGGCATGATTCCCTGTGTCCACTTTGAGGACCGCTGCCTCCATCCTTTCAGGTCTGTTGGCAAACATGATCCAGAAGTGTTCCAGCATGGCTCGCATCTGCGACCGCTGGTGTGCTGATAGCAAGGCGCTTACCTCCACATCCTCTATGGACCTGCCGGCCTTAGCTTGGGCTAACATGTCCAGGAGGGGGTCTTCCTCCACATCCTCAAGCAGGTTACAGACTGGTAGGACGCAGGCTTCATGTTCATGATGAGCCTTCATCATGCTAACGTGCAAGGCCTTACGCCTACCCCGAGCATGGTCAAGGGTGACCACATAGGTGACTGGGTTGAGCTGTTTGTGTATGTATGATGCACGGGCCTTCCCATGCTGCCTGAATCTTATCCTTTGGAACGGAGACCAGCACTCACGGCCGCTGTACTGACATGCATCTGGCTCCGAGATAGCCGGAAGTGACGCGATGGAACTACTGGGACCTCCTGCGCTTGCGTGGCTTTTCAAAAATGGCACGCGCCATACTCTTCCCCTACTTTGGTCCCTATATAAAGATGCAGGTGCTGTATGCAGCCACCACACAGCCCCCCGAAAAAGACCTGCTGGGCGAAATGCGTCAGGCATCCGTGAGGCGCATCAGGACCCCACATGGGTGAGGACTTTCATATCATGGCACTATAGATGGCACTTTACTTAGACGTTTTGGCTAGAGTTTGTTTGGGGTAAGCACTTGTGCAGGGACACCACCATATATACTTCCTATATGGATTTTTTTATCTTCCCTCCATAGTTATGTTGGGAGTTTCCTGGATAATTTGGTTGCGTGTACTTTTGACAGCGACATACGTGTGACTTTTAGCAACCGTTATTAGGGATATTTTTGATGGTTTTCCTTCTAATTTTTAAACCCCCGAACTTCCTATGTATGTAATAAAGACTAATTGATAATCAAATTAGTGATATTTTTGCATAAAATGTTTTTTTTCAGGGCATATAGACTCCAGGTTCTTCTGTAGGCTCAATATTATGGGGAGTTGCCCATCTTTCAAGATGATGTATTGATAAATTACTTTATGGCAGGTATGATATTTTTTGTTGTACTAATATCAATACATCAGTACTGGCAGGTAATCATAGCAATACAAGGTACTATCACAACAGTAGCAATGATACAGGATGCTGTTATATACAGTAGGTAGCATGCATTATATAGAAACTGAGCAATACAACATACACATCAGTAAAAGAGAAAGAAATATCTAACACAACTCATGGCTGCCAGCTTTACATTCACTGACCAGAGGATGCATATCCAGAGGATGCATATAACAAACATGCAGTGAAATAGCATTACAGAAGCTGAACATGCATTGCAAACATCATGGGGGGCTGGATTATGGCTGCTAACACAGATGCATAGCACATAATTGCATTAACCTTACCGGAATCCACTTGTTATAAGCAGTGGTTTTGCAGAGAGCCGAGCTCATGTGAGCTACTCAGGAGACCGGCTGAAAATGGTTACATGTTGTTGACCAGTGAAGGAAGATGGGCGGTTCTGACCAGTTAACCATTTAGGGAAACAGAAGATCCCAAACACATGAAGAAGAAAGTGAAGGGCAACTATGACACCTACTGGCGATAGCTGGAACAGCACTTAAAAATATCTTGCTGCACAGAATGGGCAGAAGACTCCCCGCTTGGCATCAACGTATGCCACTATTTGGCTCTTTTGGGGATAATAACAGTACAAGTCCAGTAACTGGTCTGAGGAACAGTTTGTTCTCCCCAAGTTTGCTCACTTTGACATCTACTTTGCGCACTTTCCCATCCTTGCTGGGAAGAGGCTTGGTGACTAGGTCGAGTGGCTTTGACAAGTACCACATCGCCTGGTTGGATGTTTGGGTGGTCTTTTTGCCAATTTGTCTTGGTTTGTAGAGTTTGTAGAGAGATATTGCTTCTTCCATCTGTCCCAGAAGACATTGGACATGCTTTGCACTTGCCTCCACTGGCGTCTGAAGAGATCTTTATCATTGAATTCTCAGAGTGGAGCTCTCGGGACTCAGGTTTTCTGTGTGAGTAGCAATGCCGGAGTAAGAAGTGTTGGATCTCCGGAATCGCTGGAGAGTGCTGACAGTGGCCTGGCGTTCATGATAGCCGATACCTCAGCCAAGAACGTAGTTAAACTCTTAAGCGTGAGTCTGGAGTTTGTTTGCAAGAAGATAGAGTCTAGTATCTTGCGTGCTATGCCTATCATTCTCTCCCAGGCACCTCTCATGTGCGAGGAGTGTGGCGGATTGAAAGTCCAGGTGCATCCTTGCTCACCTAGGTACCTTTCAACATTAGCGATGTCCAAATTGGAAGGGAGTTGGAGTTTTCTTGCTGCTCCAATGAAATCCGTACCTCTGTCGGAGCGAATATGCTTCACAGGGCCTCTGATTGTGGCAAAGCGTCGAAACGCATTTATGAAAGTTGAAGTGTCCATAGATTCGATTACTTCGATATGAACAGCTCCAATGGACAGACAAGTGACTAGAACTGCCCAACACTTTGCTTTATTATTGGAATGCCTAGTGCGTCGAGTAGCCACGGACCAAGGACCGAATTTGTCTAGTCCAACGTTGGTGAAGGGGGGTTCGGATGGAAGATTGGCCATCTTTGGATTTTGGAATGAGCCAAGGAGTTTGCGACCCTTAACACAGGTGAAGATGAGTTTTCTAGTGTGCTGGTAAGCATACTGTTGACTGAGGCCGGCTTGTGTGCTCCTCCTAGACAGACTTTTCCTATGTTGACCCATCCAAGGTCGAGCCTCTGTGCATGCAGAGCATTCCTGAAGCCGTTTATACATTCTCTAGTCTTGTGGACTCATAGTATATCTCTTCCTAGGAGTAGAGCTTTTGGGGTTGCTGGATCCATCTTAGGTATCAGGTGGGCTATACGCTTTAGATGGGGGTGATGTGTCGATACCTCCCGTGAAGGTATTTCTGACCTGTTGTCAGGAATTTGGTTGCACTCCAGGATGGTCAGTAACGATAGGCAGATTTGGCCATCTATGGACTCCACTATGTATCCGGTTGCTTTTCTCCCCGCCGGCTCAATGGTATCTGAACACGTCCTCAGGGTGAAGGGAGAACCAGGACATACAATGCTGAAGTTGTCAAAGAAAATGGACCTGGCTAGAGACCTGTTACTTTGGTCATCCAGGATTGCATATTGTATATCTTGAAGGCTTTGGCTTTGCGGTCTGCAGAATAGACTCGGACATGGCAGATTTTTAAACAGGACATTCCTCCTGTGAGTCCCCTACAGATCTCGGTACATTTAGAGCTGACCTCAGGGGTGTCTTTGTCAGTGTCCTTCTGCTTCCCTTCGTGCTCCTCTGCTTGTGACAACACTCGTGGAGGTGATCCAGGGTGCAAGACTGTATTGTGATTCGTGCTGCTGCATTCTGCACATTTCACACAGGCTTCACAGTTCCTGGCAAAGTGAGAGGTTGTGGCACAACATTTGAAGCAGATGTTGTTCCCCTTGAGGAAACCTTTGCGATCCTCTAAAGTCTTCTCCCTGAAGACTATGCATTTTAGTAGAGGATGTGGTTTCTTGTGTAGAGGACAATGTTTGCTGACATCTTGAGGCTTGCTTTCGTCCGGAGGAGGTTTATTCACATTGTGAGGAGGGCCTGTGGAAACAATGTTAGTTTTTGGACTGCCACGGGTGTCTTACCGGGTTTGACACCAGGGGCAGTGGAATATGACAGAGCAAAGTCAAAACTAGGTCATTTCTGATCCTAGATTGTTTGGTGACAAAATCACCGAATACAGTGAAAGGAGGGAATGATACATTATTATTTTTTTTATACTGCGAACCAGATGAAATCCACTTTTCTTGTAGGTTGTAAGGATGTTTCTGTACTATCGGATTGACACCCTTAGTGGTGTCTAAGAATGCCAATCCGGGCAAGTCTCCTTCCTCCTGGGCAACCTGTAACTCATTCAATAAATCACTCAGTTCTCTAAGCTTTAAATAACCTTTAGGTCCTATCTTAGGAAAATCATCAATTCTTTTATATAAAGCATTCTCTATGACTTCTACTGTCCCATATCACTCATCAAGTCTTTAGCACACATTATGTAGACCTGTGTGAGGATGCTTTACATTAATGTCTCTCAGTCTTTTGGCATGCTCGACTGACTCACTTCTCAGCCACTTTACCAGGAGATCTAACTCCTCACTACAAGAAAGGTCCAGACCATGAATGGCATTCTGGAACGAGGCTTGCCATGACCCATAGTTCTCAGGTTTGTCAGTGAACTTTACAAGTCCTTTTGTAACCAGTTCTCGGCGGGCAAAGAACTTTGCAAAGTCCATTATGACTCTGTCAGTGCTGGCATGAGCCGGTGTGTTATAGTCATGTCTAGTGTGTGGTGTATCACCATACCTGTAAGACGCTTCTGACTCCGGATAGTCTGTGCGGTACCTTCTCGGTGAACAAGGTGTCTCTTTAAGGCGGGATGGAAGCTGTACCTTCTATTCAGTGGAACGGTTGCTGTGGTCGACATCCTCTGTGCTGGATTTCTCCTCGCCTATGGTAGTGAAGCTCGGGGTTGGATCGCTGGTAATCGGCATGGGCTGATCGATATGATGCTTCAGGCTGTCATCCACGCCGGAATGTTGAAGGACATACTGTGCAGCGCACTGCGCTGGATCTTGCTGCTCTAGATCTGGTCTGAGAATGCTGCTGCGTTTCTCAGAATCGTGATTCTTCATAGCTTCCAAACACTCAGCCTTAGCTATTACAGCTGATGTCTCTTTGTCTGCAGCAAGTCTTTCTAATTCTGCCTGCAAACGTGCGGTATCTGCATCTTGATCTGCTTGTCTCAACTTTAGATGCATCTCTCTTTCGGTGAAGGAGGATCTTGCTTTGGCTGCTTCGGCCTTAGCACGAGCGACAGCAGTGAGCTCTGCTATTGACTTGCCAGAACTTGCTCGTGACCTCGTTTTGAGTGAGGATATGCTTTTCCGAGACATTGTGCGTTTAGCTGAGTACTGCTGAGTATATTGGAGGGAAACTGTGTCTATGCATAGCGGACTTCCACGTGGCGGTAAAGATGTAGCACTTCTTGGTGGGCTGCAGTAGCATTCTGCGGCTGTATGGCAGCTGCTGTGATACCCGTATGCGGAGCAGTGTGGGTATTAGCGGTCCCGTACAGTCTATGCAATCATCGCATGCGACCTGCGGTCCTTTACTGAGCCCTGGGCTCTTATTCTCTGCGACTGTACGGTGTCTGCTGTAATACCTGTATGTGGTGTAGTCTGGGTGATAGCAGTTCCTTACAGCCTGTGTAACCACCGCCTGCGACTGGCAGTTCCGTTTTTACTGAGCGCTGGGCTCTTATCCCCTGCGGCTGTATGGTGGCTGCTGTAGTACCCGTATGCGGAGCAGTTTGGGTGATAGCGATCCCGTATAGCCTGGGGAACCACCGCATGCGACCAGTGGTCCATTTTTACTGAGCGCTGGACTCTTGTCCCTTGCGGCTGTATGGCAGCTGCTGTAGTACCCGTATATGGAGCAGTCTGGGTGATAGCGGTTCCTTACACCCTGTGTAACTACCATCTGCGACTGGCAGTTCCGTTTTTGCTGAGCATTTGTCTCTTATCCCCTGCAGCTGTATGGTGGCTGCTGTAGTACACATATGCGGAGCAGTTTGGGTGATAGCGATCCCGTATAGCCTGGGGAACCACTGCATGCGACCAGTGGTCGGTTTTTACTGAGCACTGGACTGTTGTCCCTGGCGGCTGTATGGCAGCTGCTGTAGTACCCGTATATGGAACAGTCTGGGTGATAGCAGTCCCTTACAGCCTGGGTAACCACCGCATGCGACTAGCGGTCCGTTTTTACTGTTCTGCCTTCTTCTACATATGACGCTGTGTGGATTCCAGCATACGGCCAAACCTTTCATCCACCCCCAGAAACAAGACTGTATGGGTGCTTAAGTCTATTATTTATTGGGATGATATGGACAACAACAGCAGATGATAACAGATGGTATAGTAGAACACTAGTAGATGAGATCAGGGGTTGTTGTACAAAGTTGTGGATGATATCAGAGATTGTTGTACACAGTTATGGATGATTCAGCAGATTGTTGTACAAAATGTGGATGATTCAGCTAAAAACTATAAGAAAAATAATGCAGCATGTCAGAACTGGTAGACAATATCAATACATCAGTACTGGCAGGTAATCACAGCAATACAAGGTACTATCACAACAGTAGCAATGATACAGGATGCTGTTATATCGGTAGCATGCATTATATAAGAACTGAGCAATACAACATACACAGCATTAAAACAGGAAGAAATATCTAGCACAACTCATAGCTGCCAGCTTTGCATTCACTGACCAGAGGATGCATATCAAGAGGATGCATATAACTAACATGCAGTGAAATAGCATTACAGAAGCTAAACATGCATTGCAAATATCATGGGGGGCTGCATTATGGCTGCTAACACAGATGCATAGCACATAATTGCATTAACCTTACCGGAATCCGCTTGTTATAAGCAGTGGTTTTGCAGAGAGGTGAGCTCATGTGAGCTACTCAGAAGACCGGCTGAAAATTGTTACATGTTGTTGACCAGGGAAGGAAGAAGGGCAGTTCTGACCAGTTAACCATTTAGGGAAACAGAAGATCCAAAACACATAAATAAGAAAGGGAAGGGCAACTATGACAACTAGTGGCGATAGCTGGAACAGCACTTAAAAATATCTTGCTGCACAGAATGGGCAGAACATACCAACTGCGACAAGGTCTGCATCTTGTCACGGAAGCGCATGACATACACTATGATGGACACTTCTGAAGAGCTAGGCTCTTCTTCCCAGGATTCCCTAACCAACCCAAGGAGTCCCCAGACTTGCCTACCATACAGGAGCTCGAAGTGGGAAAACCCTGTTGAGGCCTGCAGAACCTCTCGGTAAGCGAATAGCAGGTGTGGGAGGTACTGCTCCCAGTCATGTCCTTGGATCTCAACTAGCATTTTTAGCATCTGTTTGAGAGTACCGTTGAAGCACTCACATTGAGTCCCCTGGTCGGTAAGCATCTCCCTGGGAAATCCTACTTATGAAAAGATGGACAACAGGGCATCCACCACCTTATCGGCCCTAGTTGAGTACAGAGCCACTGCCTCCGGGTAGCATAGTCTACCATAGTAAGGATGTACTGCTTTCCAGAGCTGTTGGGTATGGACAGTGGTCCCACAATGTCAACTGCAGTCCTCTGGAAAGGCTCTTCTCTCACTGGCAAAGAGATCAGGGGAGCCGTGGGAGCAGGCCCTAACTTTCCCACTCTTTGACAGGTGATACAGGAGCAGCAGTAGTTTGTTACATCGGTCCCCAATTTGGGCCAATAGAAGTGTTGAGACAGCCAGGCATTAGTTTTGCTGATCCCCAAGTGTCCAGCTAGTGGAATCTCATGGGCAATCCATAACAACTCACCCCTAAATTGGTAAGGGACGGCCAGCTGTCTTTCCCTTCTTAGGATTTACCAGGGACTGTCTCCCAGTAAAACCTCCCTCGTTCCCTGAATACCCTCTCCTTATCAGTCATGGAGGGGGGCTTCTCAGCAAGGTTTCTCAAGGTCTCCAGGCTAGCATCTGAGTGCATAGCAACCTGGAATTCCTGGCTGGAGGCAGCCAGAAGTGATGTCAAGGACCCTTCCTCACGGGGACCCTCTAGGACCTGCTCTGGGTCCATCTCTGGTTCAGTCTTCCCTCTGACTGAGGATGGTTTAAAAGGCAGGGTGTTACCTGCATTCTGGGCACTCTGACTGCGGGTACAGTGGCTACGTAGACTGTCTCCCCTGGGATTACTGCTGTCACATCAGTCGTCGTGGCTGTGGTACTACATCCCCACCCACCCTCAATACCTCAGGAGCAGTGCTATATATGGGGCAGTTACCATCCTCTGTGGCACTGGTCAGTTGCACAGCATCACCTTCTCATGGTTCCCGTGCCTCTCCCTATTTCCCTTAGCACTGTCTATTGCTCCTGTTAGGGGTTCCTCAGCCATCTCACCCATCAGCATGACGTGGCTGAGTATTCCGGTACCTTCAGATACATAATCATTATCAGGTAAATCACCGTCAGGTAAATCATTATCAGGTAAAGCATGCATATTCACATCATCATCACTAGCATTACCCTCAGGATCAGATTGAGGAAGGGGTGTAAGGGAAATAATATGCGAACATCCTACCCAAATCAATCCCCAACAAAACCTTGGTGGGCAAGTTTTCGGACAGCCCCACTTCCTTCACCCTTCTCCCGGCACCCCAATCAATAAAAATCAGGGCCATCGGCAAGGGACAGCGGACGCCCCCAATTCCAGTGATAGTCAGGGTTTTCCCCAGAATAATCCCTTCAGGGGCCACCAGTTCAGGTTGGATGAGGGTTTTTTCGGCCCCGGTGTTCTTGAGGCCTATAGCAACATGGTTCCCCATGGTGACTTTCTGCAAATTATCACAGGCCCTCCCAACCACCTCACCCACAAAAAGAACTGCTGCATTAGGCCCTGAGGCCTTGGCTGGAGGGTTCTTCTTCTGCTTCTCCAGACAAGTGGCGCTGAGATGTCCAGTCTGATTGCAGAAATAACACTTGCGGGGATCGGCTGTAGGGCTGGCGTTAGCAAAGGTGACAAGGACTCCGGTGGGTCGGCCAGTAGGGGTACTGGGGTTGGTTGATGGCTTATCCCCTTTCCAGCTGGCAGTGACTGGCTTCCACACCTCCGGTTTATGGTTGGCCTCATAGGTGTCAGCGATCTGCGCTGCTTTATCCGCATCTTGTGGCTCTCGGCCCATCATGAACTGTCACACCTCAGCCGGGACAAAGATGTAGGAACTGGTCTTTTATCATCAGGTCCTTCAGCTGCTCAAAGGTTTTCTCTTTTTTCTGCTCTATGTACAAACAAGAAGTGTTGTGAATTCGCTTTCTGGCCTCCCTCTGGTTATTACTGAAGGTGGTGGAACTGGTCAGATCGACAGAGGGGTTGCGTGTTCTCTTTCTGGGCTCCCTCTGGTGGTTACTGGAGGTAATGGAGCTGATCTGATTGACAGAGGCTTGCCACCTGATAATGATGATGATGATTGGAGATCTGGGGTTTCAGATTGGGATTTAAGACAGCCGACTCCCTCTATCCCTGCTGGTGATTTTCTTCCTGTGCCTTCTGAGGTCTAATCTGGGGTTTCTGACTGGTGTATTTAAGACAGCTGACTTCCTTCAATCCCTGCTGGTGATTTTCTTCCTGTGCCTTCTGAGGTCTGATGTCTGATTTCTCCAGCTCTGTCCCTGCATGTTCAGCTAAGTGGTTTATTTGCTATTCTATTGGGATTTGATATGGTTTTGTCTCTCTTCTTGGTGCGGGTCAGCCAGCTCCGGCTGGGGCTGTGCTGAATCACCGCCCATATGTTACTGCTTGTGCCAGTTTGTTTTATCCCCTGTTAGATTGGTCTCTTTTTGCTCTGCTTTCAGAATATACCAGAGTGCTGATATAGTGGGGGAGCGAAGTCGTGTGACTTCAGTGTTTTTTGCATCAGACATGTTGGACTTTTTGCATTTGTTTATTTGTGATTGCAGACAGTGTCTTTCCGTTCTGTCCTGTCTAGTCAGTGTGGGCCCCATCATTTGCTCAGTCTATTTTCCTGCCTGTGTTTGTGATTTCATCTTGTCTCACCGACAATATATGTTTGAGGGCTATCTATTTCTTCCTTCTTGTTTTAGGCTTATTTAGCTCTCCGGCTGTGCCGAGGCGTCTAGGATCATCGTAGGTACGCTCCACGGCTACTGCTAGTTGTGTGGATAGGATCAGGGGTCTGCAATCCGCTTAGGTACCAACCTCTCTGGTTTTCTGTGGCTTAGCCTGGACCTGCTCTCCTCCTGGGTGACCCATTCATAACAAAGAAGTCTCTTGTCCCTGTATTTATCATTCCTCTCTTCACCTCCTGACCCAGCTGCTCTCTCCTCCTCATCTGCCAGGGGACTTTTGCAGTGACTTATGACTCTTACAAAGAAAATTGACCTCCTGTTTCTACATAAAGTTAAGAAAGATTCAGCTCGTCAGTTATTAATCACGTGATGTCATTGACCACATGGAAAAGAGAAGAGTTAACCGGGTGGAAAGACAAAATGAGCAATTGTAAGTACGCAGTGCTGTATAATATGATGATTGCAGTATATTAAGAGGATAACAATTTTGATCAAAGTGCTTCTTTAATATCCATGTATCTGTTGGACAGAACGATTAGTGGAATGGTTTACATAGGTACTTCAAAGAAAATTATTGTGAGGACTTTGCTTCCATCTCTACAAACAATGTTCACTTTTAATTGAATTAAATTATCCCATAAGAAATGGACCATAGGGGCAAGGGATTAATTCCAACATTGCTTGAAAATGGGACCTGTTTTATTAAGAGGCCATCATTGTGTTACAGTGGGGAAAAAAAGTATTTAGTCAGTCAGCAATAGTGCAAGTTCCACCACTTAAAAAGATGAGAGGCGTCTGTAATTTACATCATAGGTAGACCTCAACTATGGGAGACAAACTGAGAAAAAAAAATCCAGAAAATCACATTGTCTGTTTTTTTTTCATTTTATTTGCATATTATGGTGGAAAATAAGTATTTGGTCAGAAACAAAATTTCATCTCAATACTTTGTGATATATCCTTTGTTGGCAATGACAGAGGTCAAACGTTTTCTGTAAGTCTTCACAAGGTTGCCACACACTGTTGTTGGTATGTTGGCCCATTCCTCCATGCAGATCTCCTCTAGAGCAGTGATGTTTTTGGCTTTTCGCTTGGCAACACGGACTTTCAACTCCCTCCAAAGGTTTTCTATAGGGTTGAGATCTGGAGACTGGCTAGGCCACTCCAGGACCTTGAAATGCTTCTTACGAAGCCACTCCTTCGTTGCCCTGGCGGTGTGCTTTGGATCATTGTCATGTTGAAAGACCCAGCCACGTTTCATCTTCAATGCCCTTGCTGATGGAAGGAGGTTTGCACTCAAAATCTCACGATACATGGCCCCATTCATTCTTTCATGTACCCGGATCAGTCGTCCTGGCCCCTTTGCAGAGAAACAGCCCCAAAGCATGATGTTTCCACCACCATGCTTTACAGTAGGTATGGTGTTTGATGGATGCAACTCAGTATTCTTTTTCCTCCAAACACGACAAGTTGTGTTTCTACCAAACAGTTCCAGTTTGGTTTCATCAGACCATAGGACATTCTCCCAAAACTCCTCTGGATCATCCAAATGCTCTCTAGCAAACTTCAGACGGGCCCGGACATGTACAGGCTTAAGCAGTGGGACACGTCTGGCATTGCAGGATCTGAGTCCATGGTGGCGTAGTGTGTTACTTATGGTAGGCCTTGTTACATTGGTCCCAGCTCTCTGCAGTTCATTCACTAGGTCCCCCCGCGTGGTTCTGGGATTTTTGCTCACCGTTCTTGTGATCATTCTGACCCCACGGGGTGGGATTTTGCGTGGAGCACCAGATCGAGGGAGATTATCAGTGGTCTTGTATGTCTTCCATTTTCTAATTATTGCTCCCACAGTTGATTTCTTCACTCCAAGCTGGTTGGCTATTGCAGATTCAGTCTTCCCAGCCTGGTGCAGGGCTACAATTTTGTTTCTGGTGTCCTTTGACAGCTCTTTGGTCTTCACCATAGTGGAGTTTGGAGTCAGACTGTTTGAGGGTGTGCACAGGTGTCTTTTTATACTGATAACAAGTTTAAACAGGTGCCATTACTACAGGTAATGAGTGGAGGAAAGAGGAGACTCTTAAAGAAGAAGTTACAGGTCTGTGAGAGCCAGAAATCTTGATTGCTTGTTTCTGACCAAATACTTATTTTCCACCATAATATGCAAATAAAATGAAAAAAAAACGGACAATGTGATTTTCTGGATTTTTTTTTCTCAGTTTGTCTCCCATAGTTGAGGTCTACCTATGATGTAAATTACAGACGCCTCACATCTTTTTAAGTGGTGGAACTTGCACTATTGCTGACTGACTAAATACTTTTTTTCCCCACTGTAATTCCTTTTTTTATTAAACAACACCTTTTCCAGAATGCCTAATATACTCACCAATGTTTCCTTGTCTCAAATTATAAGCAGTTTGTTCACCAGTAGTGTTGAGCATTCCGATACCGCAAGTATCGGGTATCGGCCGATACTTGCTGTATCGGAATTCCGATACCGACTTCCGATATTTTTTCAATATCGGAATTCGGCATCGGAATCGGAAGTTCAGTTGATTGACGGCCTGACGTCATCATGATGCGCGGTGTGTGCGCATCATGATGCGCCGTCATTTCGGGCCTTCCGGGGGTCTCTGCCGGCCTGCCGGGGGGCTGTGCCGGCCTGCCGGGGGGCTGTGTGGACTGCCCGGGGTCTCTGCCGGCCTGCCGGGGGGCTGTGCCGGCCTGCCGGTGGTCTGTGCACCCTGTGGGGGTCTGTACCGGCCTGCCGGGGGGCTGTGCCGGCCTGCCGGGGGGCTGTGCTGATGTCCGGGGGTCTGTGCAAGCATCGTCCGATGGGACTACAAGTCCCATCGGGCGATGCCTGCTACCATGACAGTGATTGACACATTAGCCAATGATGGGACAGTAGTAGTCCCATCATCCGGCTAATGTGTTAAATGTTAAAAAAAAAAAAAAAAATACTACATACATACTACATGCTACATACATACTACATATATACTACATACATACTACATACATGCTACATACATACTACATGCATGCTACATACATACTACATGCTACATACATACTACATGCTACATACATACTACATATATACTACATACATACTACATACATGCTACATACATACTGCATGCTACATACATACTGCATGCTACATGCATGCTACATACATACTACATACATACTACATGCTACATACATACCACATATATACAACATACATACAATACATTCATACAATACATACATAGACATACAGTACATATAACATAGAGTAACATACTTACCAATACTTGTCACATTGTTCCCCGAAGCCATTGTCTTTCCGGAATAAATATTAACATAACAAACCACAAAAATACTCACCCACGATCCGAAGCAGTCCACGAGTGTGTCCCACGACGATCTTGGGTAGAGAACGGCAGCATCAGATGATGCTGCCGTTCTCTACGGGCTGCAGGAATCCAATGACGGAAGGTAGGTATCCTTCCGCACTGTATTCCTCCGCCACTTAAAAAAAAAAAAATCCCTAGTCTCACTTTATGCCATTGCTGTGTGGGAAATTCCCACGCAGCAATGGCATAAAGTGAGACTAGGGACTTTTTTTTTTTAAGTGGCGGAGGAATACAGTGCGGAAGGATACCTACCTTCCGTCATTGGATTCCTGCAGCCCGTAGAGAACGGCAGCATCATCTGATGCTGCCGTTCTCTACCCAAGATCGTCGTGGGACACACTCGTGGACTGCTTCGGATCGTGGGTGAGTATTTTTGTGGTTTGTTATGTTAATATTTATTCCGGAAAGACAATGGCTTCGGGGAACAATGTGACAAGTATTGGTAAGTATGTTACTCTATGTTATATGTACTGTATGTCTATGTATGTATTGTATGAATGTATTGTATGTATGTAGTATATATGTGGTATGTATGTAGCATGTAGTATGTATGTAGTATGTATGTAGCATGCATGTAGCATGCAGTATGTATGTAGCATGCAGTATATATGTAGTATGTATGTAGCATGTAGTATGTATGCAGCATGCATGTAGTATATATGTAGTATGTATGTAGCATGTAGTATGTATGTAGCATGCATGTAGTATATATGTAGTATGTATGTAGCATGTAGTATGTATGTAGCATGCATGTAGTATGTATATGGTATGTATGTAGCATGTAGTATGTATGTAGCATGCATGTAGTATATATGTGTTATGTATGTGGTATGTATGTAGCATGCATGTAGCATGCATGTAGTATGTATGTAGTATATATGTAGTATGTATGTAGCATGTAGTATGTATGTAGTATGTATGTAGCATGCATGTAGCATGCAGTATGTATGTAGCATGCATGTAGTATATATGTAGTATGTATGTAGCATGTAGTATGTAGCATGCATGTAGTATATATGTAGTATGTAGCATGTAGTATGTATGTAGCATGCATGTAGTATATATGTGTTATGTATGTAGCATGTAGCATGCATGTAGCATGCATGTAGTATGTATGTAGTATATATGTGGTATGTATGTAGCATGCAGTATGTATGTAGCATGCATGTAGTATATATGTAGTATGTATGTTGCATGTAGTATGAATGTAGCATGTATGTAGTATGTAGTATGAATGTAGCATGTATGTAGTATGCATGTTGTATGTATGTAGCATGTAATTTTTTTTTTTTTTTTTTTTTACATTTAACACATTAGCCGGATGATGGGACTACTACTGTCCCATCATTGGCTAATGTGTCAATCACTGTCATGGTAGCAGGCATCGCCCGATGGGACTTGTAGTCCCATCGGACGATGCCTGCACAGACCCCCGGAGCCTGCACAGACCACCGGCAGGCCGGCACAGCCCCCCGGCAGGCCGGCACAGCCCCCCGGCAGGCCGGCACAGCCCCCCGGAGCCTGCACAGCCCCCCGGCAGGCCGGCACAGCCCCCCGGCAGGCCGGCACAGCCCCCCGGAGCCTGCACAGACCACCGGCAGGCCGGCACAGACCACCGGAGCCTGCACAGACCCCCTGGCAGGCCGGCACAGCCCCCCGAAAGGCCCGTACAGACCCCAGAGAGGCTGTACAAGGGCAGGAAAGGGTTTTTCTTATTCCGATACCGGAAGTCCCATAGACTTGAATGGGACTTCCGGTATCGGAATCGGCGATACCGATACTTTTTTTAAAGATCGGCCGATACCATCCGATACGATACTTTGAAGTATCGGACGGTATCGCTCAACTCTATTCACCAGCAATTTCACTTTTCTCTTGATCCGGCATGAAGAGCTTAGTTCATTGGTTATCATGGTACACCACCCACTACTGACCACAATGTTCCTTCCATGTCATGGAGCAGTTTGAGGACCCCATAACACAAATCCACATGAAAGAGAAGTCATAGTAGCAATGAAAGCCAGCATTTGAGGAGGACCTCATCTTTAAAATAAAGAGGTAGTTAAAGATGACTACAAATGTTTAGAGACAGCATTAAAGGGAATCTGTCAGTAGCATCAACTCTGGCATCTATATGGGCACATAGGGCATAGAAAGTTGAATCAAATCATATTTGGATATTAGCAATCCGATGAATGATTCCCAAGAAATCTAAGCTTTTCTTATCTGCAAATGAGCTGAAAAGATTGAGATCTCCAGATTAAGAGAGAGAAATATGAGATAAATGGAAATAAAAGAGTTATAAACTCTCTATTCAGACAGTCAGAATGAGCAGTGATAGCGCAAAAGAGGCTATTAGAAGGCAAATGGTGCAAAATTTTCAATGAAACCCAAATGTAAAAATTATTTTTATCCCAAAATACATACGTTTAAGTTTAGCAAAAAAGAAAATTGTTAAGCAAAAAGTGGACAAAACATTAAAATATAGCACATTTTATTATTTTAGGTACATGTGACCATGATATCCAATTTCAAAAATGTTGTTTTCGGGTGGCTCAAAATACATGCATTTAAGTAAAAAATAAAAAAATAATAATTGTGGACAAGCCCTTTAAGTATAGCAACATTTATCATTTTAGACAGCAAAAGAAGCATCATCATGTAATATGGCACTGTGTACTTACAATTGCTCATTTTGCCTTTCTACCCAGCTAATTCTTCTCATTTCCATTAGGTCTATGACATCATGTGATTAAAAACTGACGAGCTGATTCCTTCTAAGCTCTATATAGAAACAGGAGGTCAATTTTCCCTGTATAAGTCAAAAATTATTGCAAAAGTCCCCGGCAGGATGGGGAGGGGGGAGCAGCTGGGTCAGGAATTGAAGAGGGGAATGATAAATAGAAGGACAATGTGCTTCCTGCTTCTACATAGAGCAGAGAAAAGAGAAGAATTAGCTGGGTAGAAAGGCAAATTGAGCAATTGTAAGTACACAGAGCTGTATAATATTACTGCAATATTTTAAGAGGATGACAACTTTTATGGGAGGAGGAGGAGAAGGAAGAGGAGGAGAAAGAGGAAGAGAAGGAATGCTTCTTTAACTGTCTATTGGGGAATTTTAATTTAACATGTGCAACACCTTTAAGTTATAAAAAAAAAATATTAATGAAGGTATATGGTCTGCAGGGGCGACTAAGCCATTACAGAAGACAAGTTACAAGCAGCGGGGAAGACTGCTGCACAGCAGAGAGTCGACACATACTTTTGTGCAGGACCTCGCATGCAATAATGCTCAGCAGGCATTTGTCCAAATCCTGTAATGTACACAGCGGCGAGGTCGCTCATGCATATTACAAATTAAAAGAAAATATGTTTTTTTTTCTGCAGAGGTGCTTAGAAAAGTCGGCAAATAATCTGTTCGGAAAGTTTGTTTTGTTCAGAAATCATTACTGTGTCTGCATTACTGTCAGCAGTATAAATATACCTGCTGTTTGCTGACTGCAAAAATGTGTTTGTCCAGCAGTACAAAAATCTGCCATTGATGATGACTTGAATTCTCAAGGTAACGGAGATAATTGCTCCGCCAGACAGCAACAAAGCTATTTTCTTAATGATCTTGTTTGTCTTCTGTCCCTGGGACTCCCGTTGTCACAATAAGAGTATTTAATTTGTCCGCTGTATAAATACCTACAAGCTGACTGTGAAAATGCACAAAGTCGGAGCAAAATTTCACCTTTGTATGCAAAATCCTTTGTGGTTCTACCTCTCGTACATCTTTCAGAGTTTTAATAATATTTATTCTCTGCACATCGTTACCACAGTTTATTCTTATGTACTAATTGTGTAACATTGATTATAAAATTCATTGTAATGGTCATCAAAGAGGAAACTAAAGCAGATGTCTGTCTCAGCACAAACTCTGACAGAATAGAATCGGGATAGGCCATTAAATGAGAGGTCCCAAACTAATATTGATTTCCATCCTAAATGTCTCTCTATTTTAATAAGTTTTTCTAATATGGTTTGATTAAAATGTCCCTACCCTTCCATCTTTAATCTCACTGCTTTATTTTATTTTATTTTTTTTACCTACTGTATTTCCATTTTGATGACGCTTCATTTGAGAACTCCCATTGCATCCTGGGATACTCAAATGGGACGTTATCAAGGAGCAGAGGCTGCAGTCATTGCTATAGACTCTGTCCACACCCTGAAATGAAGTGTCCTCAGTGACATACTTTTCAGGGGCTGAGCTAGTCCTTACTGTACTCAACCTGATAGGTTGTCAACTCTGACGTTTTCTCAGTTAAAGCTCCCTTGATACTGTGTCAGCATTGTTCTCCCTGCACAGTGACAGTGCGCTCCCTGACTGGCTCTATTATTATTATTATTATTATCATTATTTATTTGTATAGCACCATTGATTCCATGGTGTTGTACATGAGAAGGGGTTACATACAAATTACAGGTATCACTTACAGTAAACAAACTAACAATAACAGACTGGTACAGAGGGGAGAGGACCCTGCCCTTGCGGGTTTACATTCTACAGGATGGTGGGGAAGAAGACAGTAGGTTGGGGGTTGCGGCAGCTCCGTTTTTGGTGAGGCGGTAGCTCCGGTAGTGGTGAGGAGGCAGAGGGGTCATTGCAGGCTGTAAGCTTACTTGAAGAGGTAGGTTTTCAGGTTCTGTCTAAAGAATACAAATGTGGTTGATAGTCGGACGTGTTGGGGCACAGAATTCCAGAGGATGGGGGATATTCAGAAGAAGTCTTGGAGGCAATTAGTTGAGGAGTGAATAAGTGTGGAGGAGAGAAGGAGATCTTGGACTGGAGATTATGTGAGGGAAGATATCGAGAGGCTAGTTCCGAGATATATGGAGGAGACAGGTTATGAATGGCGTTGTAGGTCAATATTATTAATTTAAACTGGATATGCTGAGTGAATGGGACCCAGTGAAGAGATTTGCAGAGGGGAAAAGCATAAGAGTAGCGAGGTGAGAGATGAATTAATTGAGCAGCAGAGCTAAGTATGGACTGGAGAGGTGTGAGAGTGTTAGCAGGGAGGCCACAGTAAAGGATGTTGCAGTAGTCGAGGTGGGAGATGATGAGGGCATGCACAAGCATTTTAGTAGATTGAGGGTTGAGGAAAGGATGGATTCTGGAGATATTTTTAAGCTGGAGGCGACAGGAGGTGGAAAGAGTCAAGGGTTACTCCGAAGCAGCGGACTTCCGGTACGGGGGAAAGCGTGATGTCATTAATTGTGATAGATAGATCAGGTAAGGGAGATCTGTGAGATGGAGGAAAGAAGATGAGTTCAGATTTGTCCACATTGAGTTTGAGGAAGCAAAAGGAGAAGAAGGAGGATATGGCTGATAGACACTCCAGGATTCTGGATAGCAGAGAGGTGACGTCTGGGCCAGAGAGGTACTGTAGATCTGAGTGTCATTGGCTTATAGGTGGTACTGAAATCCATGGGATTTTCTGAGTTGTCCCAGGCCAAGTGCATACATTAAGAAGAGTAGGAGTCCTAGAACAGAGCCTTGGGGGACTCCAACAGAGAGAGGGTAGGATGAAATGGTAGTATGGGAGTGGGAGACTGAATGTGCGGTTGGGAAGGTATGAGGAGATCCAAGATAGGACGAAGTCTTTGATGCCAAAGGAGGAGAGGATCTATAGTAGGAGGCAGTGGTCAACTGTGTCAGAAGCAGAGGGCAGGTCTAGAAGGAGGAGTATAGAGTATTGTCTGTTAGCTTTGGCTGTAAGTAGGTCGTTAGTAATTTTGGTCATGGCAGTCTCAGTGGAATGATGGGGACAGAAACCAGATTGCAGATTGTCAAAGAGCAGGTTAGATGAGAGGTGGGAGGAAAATTCAGCGTGGACGTGCTGTTCCAGGAGTTTGGAAGCGAAAGGGACCAGCGATATTGGGCGATAGCTGGACGTAGCAGTTGGGTCAAGGGTTGGCTTTTTAAGGATAGGCGTGATTGAAAGCAGAAGGGAAGGTACCAGAAGTTAGTGATAGGTTGAAGAGATGGGTTAGGGATGGCATAAGTGTGGTGGAGAGGTTGGGGAGGAGGTGGGATGGGATGGAGTCTAGTGCACAAGTGGTGAGGTGTGATTTGGAGAGGAGAATGTTAAGCTCCCCTTCAGTGATGTTGGAGAGGGAGGTTATGGGGTTTGGGCATTGGTCTGGTATGCAAAGGGGTTGTGGTGATTTAACAATAAAGACTTGCCTTGTTTAGTTGATCTTATTTTTGAAGTGTGTGGCAAAGTCCTCAGCAGAGATGTGGGCAGTTGGAGGGGACAGTGGTGGGCGGAGGAGGGAGTTAAAAGTTTTGAATAACTGTTTGGGGTTGTAGGATAGGGAGGATACAAGGGTTGTGAAGTAGGCCTGTTTACCAGAGGTGAGGGCAAATTTGAAAGCGAGTGTTGCCTATTTGAATGCAGTGAAATCATCTTGCGAATTTGTTTTCTTCAAACGTCGCTCTGCAACCCTGAACACTTGCTGGAGATTTTAGTGAAGTTATTGTGCAAGGGTTGTCTCTTGATACGTCACACTCTGCCATGAACAAGAGGAGCAACCATGTAAATAACTGATGTGAGAGTGGCATTGTAGAAAGCAGTGGCATTGTCTATGTCGTGTAGTGAGGATATGGATCCCAGTGGTAGAATAGAGTCAGAGAGTGTGTGGGTGTCTAAGTGTGCGAGATTTCTGCAGAGGTGCACATGTTGCTGGACATGAGTGACAGGTGAGCAGGACAGGGATGAGAAAGTGAGTAGATGGTGGTCGGATAGAGGGAGAGGGGAGATGGCGAAGTTAGATAGAGAGCAGAAACGGGTGAAGACCAGGTGCAATGCATGTTCATCTGTGTGGGTGACTACCCATTTTTATTTGTATGAATACCTGTATAAGGCCAAACATGGAGTAAGGGCACTTCCAATAGAAAAGCAGACTGAAGAAAAAGAGGAAGCTCAAATAGTGAAAAAATACAAGCTTCATTAGCTAAAACAATAAAAACACTTAAAAATGAAGAATGAGACACAGAAAAAATCCCCTGCCTAAAAAAGTCAAATGGAATTACCTCTGAATCTTGTACAAAAAATGAATTAATGTATAAATCTATCTGTGGTTACTTAAATATAAAGGAACCGATAACCTGTATACCTCAAGATAGGCATGGGTAGCTCAAAAGAATAAATAAAATGCAAGTGCAAGAGAAATGGGAACATATAACATATGTAAAGTGCCAGTGGATACAAAATTAGAAAGATAAAGTCCAATCACACAAAAAAGACATATAAAGGCCACTGTACCTAAATGAGGTGAGAACCAACAGAAAGGAAAATAAAAAAAAGAAAAGTGAGAAAAATAAAGAAAAAATAAAAAAAACAGAAAAACCATAAAAAATATTAATGTTTGAATAAAAGAGGCAGAGCTCAAAGAGTAATAAATGATGGAAAAAAATATAAAAATAAATAAATAAAAAATAAATAATGTATGATGGATAATTTATGAATAATAAAAAATAAAATAGAAAAAATATATATGATAACGGATGTGAAAATGGTAGATCAAAAATAAAGAGAAAAAAGGGGAAGAAAAAATAGATAAAGGAATAAAAATTTAAAATGGTGAATACATAGATATAAAAAAAATCAAAAAGAAGGGAGAAAGAGTGAAACAAAACAAATAGTGAAATGGATGTCTACAAAAATGTGTGTTAAAATGTATTAAGCAACCATAGAACAAATTAAATGAAAACAAAAATCTTATTAAATAATTACCTTGTAATGTCTTCACATCCTGTTCCCTCCAGATGTCTCCAAATCCCAGAATTCCAAGCGGCGGAAGTTCACCGACCGCCATATAGCAACAATGCTTACTTATGGTTAAATCGATAAGATGTCACTGTTGATACGTATGAACACTATAATTGTTTTTAAATTTTGTTTATTTAAATAAACTAAATTATTTATTTTATAAAAATTAATTTTGACATTTAACTTTTACAGATTTATTTATTAATTTATTTTTAATTGTTTCAGCAAACTGTTTGAGCTTTTAAGCTGCAAACTTTAGAATAAGTGAATGCTATTATGATGCAAATAAGCCTCCTTAGCTTGACAAGCCAGAGCTGGTATGTCACTCTCCACAAGGAGAAACCTTACCCCTTAGACCCCAGTCCAGAGCCTCTCACCTAGCCAAATCAGTTCTCATACTTTGCACTGACGAAACACCGTGTCTGCAAATTGAGATTCTTATTTGGCTTTAATCCTAAGTCATATTGCAAGACTCGTTAAAGGGTCGATTGTGACTTGTAGGATCGCTACTACCAACAGGTGGCGCTATAGAGTTCAAGTCCTCTTTCTCTCTGAAGAGGCAATTTGCATATGCTTTTATGATGTACATTCAAAAATTGTATCCCAGTAGAACCTACTGTGCATTCTGGTGCACAGTCAAGGTCAAGGTCATGTGAACATTTTATTAAAATTTCAAGATAATTTTACTTGGCCTTGTTCTATTATATTTTTACATTGAACATAAAATAACTCTACTGTATTATAAGACTTCTGGGTCTGAGGAGGGTAAAGGTAAGTATTTAAAAGCGCCAAAAATATCTAAGTGTGAAATGTGTAATGGAAGGCTAAAAAATAAAATGATGAAATCATACATGAAAGTAGTAAGAGGGTTGTAATGTGGCGCGAGTCGATAACCGCGGGCAAGATACTCGTCATTTCTGTCCCCAACCCATTACATATAGGTGAGGGTATGGGTTGAATGTGTGGACTTCGTCTAAAGGGGCTCTAAGTCTTTGCAGACCGCATAATGCCGGTGACTTCAGATGGACAGGATCGGATGTTGAACAGTTCAATGAGGGAGTCCATCACTTGAAAATAAACAGTCTTTTACTCAACATTAACTTGGTGGGAATTATATATGATAGTGCATAGCTTCACAAACATTTCTCTCACAATTTAGAGCATCTTCACACAGTCTCTCTACCTCTTCAAATTTACTTGTTCCTGCCTCAAGTTTCTCTGTCTTCACGACCACCCAGCACACTGCTACAGTCCAATTAGTGAGAGTCCTAAACTTCCACCCGCAGTTCCAAATCTTTTTACCTTTTGCGGAAACTAGTTTGCCAATATGGCAGGTACTTCTCTACTTGTCAACACCTTGGAACTCCTGCCCGAGGCACTGCCTTCGTCTCACGCTCTCTGTTCCATCCTTGCCCATTACCTCTCTAAGTTATAAACTTGGAACCATACTGTTAGGCGTTCTGTGCCAGGACCAGTCTCCAGTGCATCACTATGTCCTTCTGTAACTTCGCCTTCCTTCTTTAACTTTGCGTTTCTTTACTCTGGATCACGATATTGACTGTCTTGGCTTTCTCTCACTTCAGGGACACCCAAGTCATACTGCTCTGCTGAATAGTCAGACATTAGGTCTTCTTCTGGCACACGCTGGGCACGAACTAAGTTTCTAAAAGGAAGCTGCCTCTGTCCCTTCACTTTAGCCACTCCCACTCTAGGCTAGCCCCAGCACTGTGTCTCTCTGCTGCCTACCTGTTGCTGGGCAGAGCTCAACTCTATCACTAACAACTCATGTCACTAAACACATTGCACAATTAAATATATTGAAACAATACTCATGTCTTCAAGGGGAAGCATGTGAAACACCTCCAGCTCCTTACAGGAGGAAAAAAGAAGAGAACCAACCAAGGGGTCTGCAGGAAGGGGGGGAGTAAAAAAAGAGAAAAAAAGGGGGGGACACAAAACAGTAATGTAAGTAGTCCATGTTTACAAGTGAATGAGCAAATATGTAAAACCAGGGAGAATCCATGAAATAAGAGGGAAAGAAAAGAAGCCGGAGACTGCCACTACTGATGAGCGAATTTGTTCAGGAAACGTTCGCCAAACATAAATTCGGCATGAATATGGTACATTCGGATTCATGATTGGAAACCCAAGCAAAATGTTATAAAATCAGTAAAAATCGGTAACATGTACTAAAAGTGCGGGAAAATATTTTTGCGTTGCGACTAAAATATTTTGAGTACTTTAGCAACGATAACGATGGTGTATCATGAGCGTTTGGCACATGTTTCATGACGGGGAGGGGGTTTGTGGAGCTCAGAGGCGCAGTGTTCTTGTAAGCAATCATAATTTTTCTCTAACTTTATGTGTGCACATTGCGGCTAGCCAATCAGGGTACAGGAAACAACCACAATGTCCTAACACAACTGCTTGTGTCATTGGCTGATCAAATCACATGTCGCTCTCCATATACATAGCGGACTTTTTTAGCGCCATTTTGACCCTGTAACAGCGCAGAGAGGATGCTCCTGATGGCACTGTTAATAGCAAGATTTTAGCTACAGTAGTTAGTTAGGCGGTTGTATATCAGTCAGATAGTGTAGCGAGCTACTGTCCAGTGTGGCTGTTAAATTTACCTTCTAGCATTTTTTTTACTTTTTGGACATTACTGTGGTCCACAAAGAAAGCCAGCAGGGTATGTGTTGTGCACTACTTCTATTGTGTTCCATGCCTGAGTATAGCATTCTAATTCACATGTAGCTATTTAAAAAATACCCTGCTGTATCCCATCTTGTCATTTAGTGCTGTGGTGAATGATATAAAACTGTCCGCAGACCAAAGGCACATTAAAAAAAAGTTATAATTTTTTTCTGCTGCTAAAATGAGAAACCGCCTGCTGCATCCCACATTGTCATTTTGTGGTGGTGATATGAACCTGTCTGCAGACCTAAGGCGCATTAAAAAAAATAATAATTTTTCAGTTGCAAAAAGTTAGACAACCCGCTGTATCACACTTTGTCATTTGGTTGGGTTGAAATTAAGCTGTAGAGGCCTGATCCATAGGCCACAAAAAATTCTTCTGCTATTAACGTCATACAGTAGAGGACCTGACTTTAAAGTTGTTTGTAGCGTAAGTACTTTGTCATATAGGACTCATCCACACTCAAACAATTCTTTTGTCTGTGACTAACACGATACAGCATGCCATATTTCAACTTTGAATTTACTGTCGCTGAAATTCAGCTGTTTGCAGAGGTGGTGCAGAGTTTAAAATCTAATCTTTTGTTGCTAATACTGTGCTCCTGCCACACTATCTGAGAAACATGACTTGGAAAAAGCGAGGCCGTGGTGGTAGGGGAATTAGGCTTGGTATTCAAGGTTTACTTGGGGTATGTGGTAATGTTTGTGAAAACACTAGTGAAGCAACATCACGTCCTATGCAAAGACAACTGACAACTTATGTTACTGGACAGGCTACACCACTACCTTTCTTTGGCAGATGCACAGCAGTATGCCTTGCTGATAATGCCCAGAAAGAGCATGTACTCGATGGATGGCAAGTGCAGCTTCAAGTGGCCTCTCCTCCTCTTCCTCCACCTCAACATCACACCCAGTACAGTTCACAGAGGTGGCACCCAAATTCCCCTCGCTCCAACCCCCCCCCACGTTCCAACTAACCAACCATTCAACTGACTGTAGGGTACCACAGATGGGTGAGTCTGAAGAGCTGTTCACACCTTCTTTGCCATGTTCATCAGAAGTGTACTCAAAAACTTTGCAGAGTCAAGAGGAGGAAATCTGCACCAATGCCTCAAATTTTTTTTAGCTCGGATCCGGGGCAGGACGAAGTATGGTCCGAACAGCATCCTGACCCTCGTCATCAGATGTTAACCCCTGGGGGGAGGTGATCCTGATGAGACTCAGATATTTGAGGCTCACACGGACTGTACTGTGCTGTGAGGGCAAGAAGAAGGGGACATTGACTCCAAGCGCGAAGAATGTGATAAGACAGAGGATGATGATGATGAGGTGTTAGATCCCAAATGGCATTAACATAGAGGCACACAGCTGAGTAGGTCATCTCAGGAGGAAGCCACCTTTGCAAAAAGAAAACTGAGTAGAAAAAAGTGCAATAATTTAACTACTACATGTACGAACCTTCACATGTGCAACCAACTTGCTTTACTGTGGGATTCCCACTGCACAAAAATGCAGACCAGCGGACCTCAACAACCATCAATCGCTTCTTCCTCCTCCTTTTCTATTACCGTGTCAACTATTGAGACACAGATCTTCGACCGCAGAACCTCGGATTCTTTACCCGCTCCAGTCACGCTGACTGAGAGGCCGCCTTCAGCTGTAATGGAAGCCGACATGCCTACTGTTTTTGACCGATCTCAGAGAACGAGCACACCACAAGTTTCCCAATCCACAGTAACATCTCTGCCTGCACCTCTCTCACGGTCCAGCAGTTTGTATGGTTCACTGTACTCCGCCCTCTCTCAGCACTACAGCCAGCGAATGGATCCACAGTTGTGGTCCAAAAGATTGTTTCCTCCTATGCATGCCAACGCTAAGAGGTTGAACTACACCATCTCCAATTTGTTGGTCATGGAAATGCTGCCTTTCCACCTGGTAGATACAGACGTTTTCCAAAGCTGATGGCCATCGCAGTACCCCAGTACCAAATACCCAGTCGCCACTACTTTTCTAAGAAAGCTGTGCCTGCGCTACACCAGCATGTTACAGACAACATTACACGTTCCTTGACAAAATCTTTGTCTTCCAGTGTGGATTTCACCACAGTCACTTGGACAAGTAAGCATGGCCAAGGGCGTTACATCTCGCTGACTGAGCACTGGGTGACTCTGGTGCCTGTGGGGACAGACGCTGCTCCACAAGTCTTGGAATTGCCAATGCTTGCATTAAAAACCTTTATGGGGCTGCAAAATCGACCAGCAAAATTAAGTCGGAGCGCCGTGTGCCGTATGGCCGTGAGGGCCGTATTTGCGGCCGTGAAAAAAGATCGAGCCTGCTAGATCTTTTTCACTGCTTACAGACACGGCCCCCATTGAAAATCAATGGGGCCGCAAAAACAATGTATGTCTGTTTTTGCAGTGCACCGTTTTGCGGAATGCCGTTTTTTTCCAATACTTATTTCATAGTATTGGAAACCTGAAAAACGGCGGGCCGCAAAAAACCCAGTAAGTATAAAAGAAGCCTTACACGAGCTCTCAATTGTCTAGAGGTAAGACCCATGTAGATCAGTTTACAGGGGCATGTGGCATAGTAAATAACGCCCTCTGTTTGACAGGTGATGTGGCGTATGATGTGGAATTCTTCTATATGTGATAGATGGAAATATACATGTATATTTAAATAGAACCTGATCGTCCCTCAAAATGGGTCAAAACTTCACATTATAGGTGAATATACAGTAAATCTTACTTGTTGGGTGGTGGTAGGTTTGCTCTTAGCATACATAAAAAACAAATAAAGTAAAGCGGTTAGATTAGAGAGGGAACAGTAGGGACTTTTTAATAAAACCATATTAGAAAAACTATTATATTATTGAAATAGAGAGACATTTAGAATTAAATCATTATTAGTTTCATACCAACCTATTAAAGGTCTAATTAATGGGAGTTTGGCTTCTGGGACCACCACTGAACAGAACCAAGAACAGTGACAATGGTATACTTATCAACATAAAGTAGTTGTTAGCAGAATAGAGCCATTTAAGTCCTTCCCCCAGCCTATCCAAGAATGCCACTCAAACCAAGCGGGACTAGACATTTCTAATACTATTTGTATAAACATCTCTTCCTTATTACCAAGATCGCCCCAATTTTACAGGCATTGTTTCCTTAAAATTGGGACAGTACTGGTAAATTTGAAACAATTAGATACTACGTAGTAGAGCTAGAAAACTGCTATGCCACTAAAAATACATTCTAATGGTCATCAAAGAGGAAATTATATATAACAGGGATGTTACAGCACAAACACTGTGTATGTCCTCTGGATATGCAATTAAAGGGGTTGTCCACTACTTGGACAACCCCTACTTAAATGCCAGAGTTCCCTGAATAAAATAAGGAAACCTCCCAAACTGGCGCCATTCCAGCAGTGTTGGCACAAGGTCACTGATCAGCGGATTGGCTTTTGCTCATCAATTTTCCATCGGGGTGGGTTCTGTATATAGTTGTCACAATTCATTTTTGGATTCGTGGCAGCTCTGGCTCCACTCTATTTTAAATGTAGCTTTTTTCCTTTCAGGACCAGCTAGGGTTAATGTCAGTTTTCCCCTGCTGGCAATCTGCTGTAACTGCAGAGTTGCTCGGTCAGCTGATGTGGGTGGTGGCCACTCTCAACATGATTTAAATGGTCACCTGATGTATTAGCTGACTGTTGGTGATAGAGTTTCTCTTTGGAGATCAGCCATGCAGTTGCAGCTCTCTGGTGTCAGCTACTTCTGGTGTTTGGAGTCCTGTTTTTGTGTTATTTGCAGTGTGGAGCTTGGCAGCAGTGTCTGGAAGCTAAGAGTTGTGTTTATTCCTTGTCCCTTTCGTGTTTGTCACTGTCTCCTGTGTGGTACTGCTGATAAGCAGTGGTGAGGCTAATGCCCCTTGCTGGCCAGTGCACTAGCCAGGGCAGTGCTAGATGACAGCAAGGGATGAGGTTCCTGACGCAGGTAGAAGGACCCACTTAGGGCATTATGGGAGTGAAGGAACAGGCTCAGGTTTGAGCCCAGGTGGTGACAATCCCACATTTCCCTATCAGTAGGGACTTCCTCTCCCCATTTCCATTCCGTTGTGTGTGTTGCGCCATCCGCTGACCGACCCCCCCTCCCCCGTTTTGTCATGTCACATCGTGACATCACCAGCCCATATTTTTTCTGGTGAACCTATGGCTCAAGCCCAGGCCTTTACCCAGCTGGTCCAGACCCTCACTGATGAGGTTAAGGAGCAGCAGTGTGTCACGGCCCCCGTCGCATCCTCCGCCGTGCCCTCACATACTTACCGGCCCGCTCCAGCGCCGCAGCCTCTCTCCTCCCATCGGCCGCGGCGTCCTCCTCTGACCGGCCCGTGGCCGGTGACGTCACTACAGGCCCTGCGCATGCGCCATAGGCCGTGGCCGCACTTCCCTGTGTCTCCTTATGCTCCGGCGGTGCCCTGACCCGGAAGCACCGCCGGACCAATGGGGGATGTTCCCTGGGTATATCAGGCCGTCCTCCCATTAGTGAGGTGCCTGACCGTCGTGTTTACTTCCGCACGCTAGGCTCCCTGTCTGTCTTCTTCGATCACCTTCCTGTCCCTGTTGCCCTCTCTCTTCCAGTTGTCCTACTCCGGTCCTGTGTCCGTGCTCCGCCCTGCTGTCCGTACCTGCTTCCAGTTGTCCTACTCCGGTCCTGTGTCCTTGCTCCGTCCTGCTGTCCACACCTGCTTCCAGTTGTCCTACTCTGGTCCTGTGTCCTCGCTCCGTCCTGCTGTCCGTACCTGTTTCCAGTTGTCATACTCCGGTCCTGTGCTCCTGTTCAGTCCTGTTCAGTCCTGCTGTCCGTACCAGCTTCCAGTCGTCCTACTCCGGTCCTGTGCCTTACTTCGTCTTGTGCTCTTATTACTATCACCAGTCCTACTCCAGTCTCTCCGAGCTGCCCCTCTTGGTACCGACTACCGTGGCATCCGAACCCCTGGGCCTGCTCCTAACGGTCCCTGTATAGGGGTCGGGTTCACCTGGCTGCTCACCCGGGGACCCCTCGGTGCCACGGTCCAGAGGGTCCACTCCTGCAGTCTTGCCTCGCCTAGCAGACACGCTAACAGTACGGTCAGGCCATGGACCCCACCGGTGCTTCTGCTCCCGCTCAGAAGGAGTTGCTTTTTCTGCGGGAGAACCAGGGGCACATAATGTCCGTAATGAAATCCATGGACTCGTGCCTCTGAGCCCTTCAGCCCGCCGATCCTGAAAATTCTGCACAGCTGGCCAGTCTTCAGCAGGAGCTGGGCCAGCAGCGTGATACCCAGGACCATATTTTAACCTATATAGCCTCTGTTGATAATCGCCTGGTGGCACTCCAGTCCGCCGCCACGGCATCTACTTCCCCCCGGTCCGGTAGCTTTACCTTCTCCTCGTCTCGCCAAGCCACCCCACTTTAACAGTGATCCCAAGCTCTGTAGGGGTTTTTTTAAATCAGTGCAGCCTCCATTTTGAGCTGCTACCTCATCAGTATCCCTCTGATAGGGCCAAAGTGGCCTTTATCATGTCTCATCTGGAGGGGGAGGCCCTGTCCTGGCTAAACCCTCTCTGGGAGAGGGACGATCCCGTGGTTTCAAACATTCCGGTCTTTTTGGATACTTTTCGTAGGGTGTTTGATGAGCCACTATCTTCGGAATTGGGTTGGAATAATGCGGCACTGGTATGAGCATTTTGGTGTGGGTTATCGGGCAGGATAAAAGATGAGTTGGCAGGTCTGGATACTCCCACCACTCTCGAGGACCTCATCTCCCTGGCCACCCGCATTGACCTCTGGTTTCAGAAGCGTGCGCGGGAGTCAGCTAGAGACAGGAGACCCACCAGACCAATCCCATCCGCGAATTGGTCCTTTAGTCCACGACCAACTGGGTCCGCCCACACTCCTCCTCCCGAACCCATGCAGGTTGATCGTGTCAGGTTGGCTGAGTCGCATCAAAGAGAGAGGCGGGCGCAAGGCCTATGTCTCTATTGTGGAGGAGCCTCGCATTTCATTCGTTCTTGTCCTGAGAGACCGGGAAACTCTTCCACCTAGGCTAGGTAAGAGAGGCATCCCTAGGTGTTAATGATTCCTCTCAACCCCTCATGATGTCTGTTCTTTTGTTTTTGGGGCAGGGACGTGGCTCTGAGGTGGCCTACGTGGATTTGGGCTCGGCAGGTAACTTCATCCGGCGTGAAGAGGTGGACAAGTACCGAATTCCCGTGGTTACCCTAAAGAATCCTCGACTGATTGCTTCGGTTGACGGCAAACCGCTGCAGGAACCCATCACCATGGTTACCGAGGAGGTTGATTTGCAAGTCGGCGCTCTCCGCCATGAAAGAGTGGCCTTCTACGTGCTGCCTGATTTGTCTCATGCAATTCTGCTTGGCCTTCCATGGCTACAGACTCATCAGCCAGTCCTCGACTGGTCGTCCGGGGAAGTACTGCGCTGGGGACCCTCGTGTCAGGGCCGGTGCCTGAACCCTATTCGTCCTGCTGCTCCCGCACGCCCACCTTCGGAGCTCTCGGGGCTTCCCTCAGCCTATTGGTCCTACGCAGACGTCTTTGACAAGAAGGAGGCGGAGATCCTTCCTCCGCACTGGTCTCTCTACTGCCCAATCGAGCTAATCCCCGGTTCCACCCCTCCTAGGGGTAGGATCTACCCACTGTCTCCCGCAGAGACTTCAGCCATGTCCGAATACGTCCGGGAGAACCTCGCCAAAGGATTTATATGGAAGTCCTCCACTTCCGCAGGAGCCGGTTTCTTCTTCATCAAAAAGAAGGACGGTTCTCTGCGCTCGTGCATTGACTACAGGGGCTTGAACTACATCACTATCAAGAACCTGTACCCCCTTCTACTCATCCTGGAACTGTTTGATCATCTCAGAGAGGCGCAGATTTTCTCCAAGTTGGATCTCAGAGGAGCCTACAATCTTATCCGTATCCATGCAGGCGATGAATGGAAGACTGCTTTTAACACCCATGACGGTCACTATGAGTACCTGGTTATGCCCTGTGGCCTGTACAATGCTCCCGTGGTGTTTCAGTAGTTTGTCAATGAGATCTTCCGGGACCTTTTGTACTCCTGTGTGGTAGTGTACTTGGTTGACATCCTTGTCTTCTCTCCAGACCTTTCGTCTCAAAGGAGGACTGTCCGCCTGGTCCTTCAGCATCTTCGGGAGAATCGTTTGTACGCTAAAATGGAGAAATGTCTGTTTGAGCAAACCTTGCTGCCATTTCTGGGTTACATTATCTCCGACGCCGGACTGCAGATGGATCCCGAGAAACTGCCCGCCATTCTCAAGTGGCCCCGCCCAGTCGGCATAAGAGCTATCCAACAGTTTCCCGGATTCGCCAATTATTACAGGCAATTTATCCCGCATTTTTCTTCACTCACCAAGCCAATCTCCGTCTTTACCCGTAAGGGGACGAATTCCAATTCTTGGACCCCGGAGGCTGAAGAGGCCTTCCAGACACTAAAACGGGCATTTTCCACGGCTCCTGTGTTGTACCGACCTGAGAACAACAAACCCTTCGTGCTAGAAGTGGACGCATCCTCGACAGGTGCCGGGGCTGTACTTTCTCAGAAAACCACCTCGGGTCGCCCACGCTCTTGTGGATTCTTCTCCAAAGCCTTCTCCCCATCCAAGTGCAACTACTCGATTGGCAACCGTGAACTCTTGGCCATAAAATTGGCATTGGAGGAGTGGCGTCACCTTCTGGAGGGGGTTTTCCATCCGTTTGTCATCTACTCGGACCACAAGAACCTAGCTTACCTTCAGTCCGCCCAGAGACTCAATCCTCGGCAGGCCTGGTGGTCCCTGTTTTTCACCCGCTTTGATTTTGAGCTCCATTTTCACCCTGGGGACAAGAACACCAAAACCGATGCCTTATCCAGAGTCTTCCAGCTGTCCGAGGTTGGGGAAGAACCATCTCACATTATCGAACCCACGAAGATTATCACCGTGGCTCCAGTGAATCTGCTTTCTCCATCCCCAGGCAAGACTCTCGTGCCAGAGAATGCCAAAAGAAGAGTTCTACTTTTGGGGCATTCCTCCAGACTGGCAGGCCATGCCAGAACTCAGAAGACTTTCGCCCTAATTTCTCGGCACTATTGGTGGCCAACTCTCCGCCGAGATGTAGCGGATTTCATTGCCTCTTGTCCTTCCTGCGCAAGGAATAAGGTACCACATCGGTCTCCGCCTGGCTTGCTGCTTCCTTTGCCAGTTCCTACGGTACCTTGGGAAAACATTGCCATGGACTTTATCACCGATTTGCCCCGCTCATCCGGTTGTACGGTGATTCTAGTGTTAGTGGACCGCTTTTCCAAAATGGCACATTTTATCCCTCTGAGTGGACTCCCCTCTGTGCCCGGACTAGCTAAGATCTTCATCCACCAAATTTTTAGGCTTCACGGCCTACCTCGACATATTGTATCTGACCGAGGAGTCCAGTTTACCTCCAAGTTTTGGAGAGCACTTTGCAGACTTTTGGATATATGCCTGGATTTCTCATCTGCCTACCATCCGCAAACCAACGGGCAAGTAGAGCGAACTAACCAGACGTTGACTGGATACCTACATCATCTTTCCAACACCCACCAGAACTACTGGGTTGACCTGCTTCCCTGGGCAGAGTTCGCCTACAATAATCATACCGGTGAATCCTCGACCAAGTCGCCATTCTTTGTGGTCTTCGGTAGACTTCCCGGTGTTCCTTTCCCTGTAGCTCCAGCTTCCGAAGTACCTGCAGCCAACTCCTTGTCACAAGAATTTTCTGAGATCTGGTCCGAGACCAACACGGCACTCAAGAAAGCCAGTGAATGGAAGAAGAATCACGCAGACAAGAGGAGATTGGATCCTCCGCCGTTTCACATCGGGGATAAAGTCTGGCTCGCATACAAGTATATCCGGCTAAAATTACCCTCTTACAAGCTGGGTCCCCGGTACATCGGTCCCTTTGAGATCCTGGAACGTGTCAATGAAGTCGCCTACAAGTTGAGCTTGCCTGCTTCGCTTTGAATCCCGAACACCTTCCATGTCTCTCTCCTGAAACCAGTGGTGCTAAATCAGTTCCACCCCTCACTCTGTTCCGCTCCTCGGCCGGTTGGCTCCGACAACACCTTCGAGATAAGAGATATTCTCGCCATGAAAAGAGTCAGAGGGAGGACCTTTTTCCTTATTGACTGGAAGGGTTTTGGTCCTGAGGAGAGGTCCTGGGAACCCCGGGAGAATATCAACGCTCCCCGCATTCTCAGGAGATTTTTTGCCAATCGCAGTAGGGGGCGGCTTAAGGGGGAGGGTACTGTCACAGCCCCCGTCGTGCCCTCCGCCGCGCCTTGACATACTTACCGGCCTGCTCCAGCGCCGCAGCCTCTTTCCTCCTACCATCGGCCGCGGTGTCCTCCTCTGACCGGCCCGCGGCCGGTGACGTCACTACAGGCCCTTCGCATGTGCCATAGGCCGCGGGCGCGCTTCCCTGTGTCTCCTTATGCTCCTGCGGTGCCCTGACCAGGAAGCACCGCCGGACCAATGGGGGATGTTCCCTGGGTATTTCAGGCCATCCTCCAATTAGTGAGGCGCTTGACCGTCGTGTTAACTTCCGCACGCTGGGCTCCCTGTCTGTCTTCTTCGATCACTTTCCTGAACCTGTTGCCCTTTCTCTTCCAGTCGTCCTACTCCGGTCCTGTGTCCTCGCTCCGTCCTGCTGTCCGTGCCTGCTTCCAGTTGTCCTACTCTGGTCCTGTATCCGTGCTCCGTCCTGCTGTCCGTACCTGCTTCCAGTTGTCCTACTCCGGTCCTGTGTCCTCGCTCCGTCCTGCTGTCCGTACCTGCTTCCAGTTGTCTTGCTCCGGTCCTGTGTCCTTGCTCCGTCCTGCTGTCCATACCTGCTTCCAGTTGTCCTACTCTGGTCCTGTGCTCCTGTTCAGTCCTGCTGTCCGTACCTGCTTCCAGTTGTAGTACTCCGGTCCTGTGTCCTTGCTCCGTCCTGCTGTCCATACCTGCTTCCAGTTGTCCTACTCCGGTCCTGTGTCCTCGCTCCGTCCTGCTGTCCGTACCTGCTTCCAGTTGTCATACTCCGGTCCTGTGCTCCTGTTCAGTCCTGCTGTCCGTACCGGCTTCCAGTCGTCCTACTCCGGTCCTGTGCCTTCGTCTTGTCCTCTTATTACCATCACCAGTCCTACTCCAGTCTCTCCGAGCTGCCCCTCTTGGTACCGGCTACCATGGCATCCGAACCCCTGGGCCTGCTCCTAACGGTCCCTGTATAGGAGTCGAGTTCACCTGGCTGCTCACCCGGGGACCCCTCGGTGCCACGGTCCAGAGGGTCAACTCCTGGAGTCTTGCCTTGCCTAGCGGACACGCTAACACAGTGTCAGGTTGTGCAGCAGCTTCAGCAGGTGCCAGGGTTTTGGGTCTCGGCTCATGTGCAGGCTCAACCGGAACCCAAGATATCTCTCCCTGACAGGTTCTCTGGAGGAAGAGATACATTTTTGGTTTTTCAGGAGACCTGTAAGTTATATTTCAGGCTCTGCCCTCGCTCTCCAGGGAGTGAGGAACAGCATGTGGGGATTATAGTCTCCCTTCTCAAGGGTGATCCCCAATCCTGGGCCTTCTCCCTGCCAACTGATTCACCATCTTTGCGGGCAATGGACGAATTTTTTGTGGCATTGGCGCTGGTGTATGGGGATCTTGATGGCGTCTCCCTGAGTCTAGACTCTGTAAGATCAAGCAAGGGGGCTGATTGGCTGAGGAGAACCGCTCAGAGTTTAGGGGGTGGGCCACTAACATGCAGTGGAACGACCCTGCTCTTTGTCACCTAGGCTACAGGATGCTCTGGTGCAGTACGCTAATCCTGAGTCATTGGAAGCCGCCATGGCCCTTGCTATCCGGGTGGATAGATGCCTCAGGGAGAGACATATATTGAATCTGTCCCCTGTTGTTCTTTCTAGGAAGGAGGGTATACCAGTGCAGACGGACGAACCTATGCAGATGGAAGGAGTCTCTTCTCAAACTGAGTTGCATGTGGGTCGCCGTGGTTTGGGGGCATGTTTCTACTGTGGACTTATGGGTCACTACATCAATGTCTGCCAAGCATTTCTGCTGAAGTGGTGGTGGGTGGGGTTACTGAGACAGTTCTGGTGCTTGTGGATAGTGGATCAGAAGTCAATTATGTGGATTCTCGCTTTGTCCAGACCCATGGTCTATTGGATAACAAGATCCCAAGTACAGAGTACATAATAGTAATCCTTCTTAAGTCACCCTCAGTGAGTTTTTGGAGACAAATCCCCTATGGAGCTCCTGATAGGTAATAACACCAAGCAAGCGGAGCAATAACCACCATAATACCAAAATATCCAAAAATATTAAAGAAGTCTTTAATGTAAGAGTATCAAAATATAAAATTCACATAGATGAATAGTACAGCATGGAGAACGAAACAGATAGTTGTTAACACATGAGCCGGGAAAAAACGGATGAAAAAGCAGTCCTGCGTCCAGACTTGGACATAAATGGGCTAAGAAACAAGAAGTATTAGTTCCTTAATTAGGATCATATCCCTTAGTCTGAACTAATACTTCTTGTTTCTTAGCCCATTTATGTCCATGTCTGGACGCAGGACTGCTTTTTCACAACAATGTCACATAAGTGTCGGAAGTCCCAACATCACTGCTACAGCACAGATGCAGGAGGTAAGTACAAGCATTTCTTATTTTACTCCTTGGATTTGGGTTTTTAAAAAGGGGCTTCCACTACTTGGACTTGGACAATTTTAGTGTCCATTTGGTGGGGTATGACTAATGTGGCCAGCCCCAATCACTACTAAGAGCAGTAATAGCAGCATACTTACCAATACTGCTGTTACCTGAAAAGGGATACTAAAGTATGCATGCCACCAAAACGAGCTGTACTTCCATCTTCAGTCAGAGGTTGCATGAACATTTCCTCTTTATGCCCTATAGAGCCCTGAGTTTCTACAGATCATTTCCTTAAATTGGGGCATGCTCAACAAATTTGGTGCTGTTAGCAACTAGAAGTATGGTGCTACTTCTTATTCCATTAGCTCCACTTATTCCAGAAGTCCATTTGATCAGCCATTGGCAGGGATCACAGTGGTCAGGTACCCATTGATGTAACATAATTGTGCTGCATTATCATCCTAAGTTTGACCCCACTCGTGGCAAAATGTATCCTGCTGCAGATCTTGTGCAAATTCATGTGGCGTATAGTAAAATTTGAATGCGTTACATTTATATGTTTCCAAAATATGGAGATCCACTTCAACTGGATTTAGCTATAGGTAAGTTTAATATATTATAACGCATACATTCAATTTCCTATTGTATGACCAAATAAATATGCTTTTAGTCTGTTGACAGGCTGCAGCAGTGATGTTAAAATTACAGCTCATGTAACCACTGCAGGCAATTCTAAGGGTGTGGTGAGTGGAAGATGCACCCAGTCAACATCCCACAGAATTTGCAAATAAATGTCATCATCTGCTGGTTGGAATAGACAGACAGGAGCTCAAGGACAAAGAGAGTGTTCCCTAACGGAAGAGTTTGAAGTGAATGCCGGGTCAGGTGACAGCTGGAGCGGAGTTGCTAAATATAAAAGGCTGGGACGATGAATCAGGGGTGCAGTTGGTGCCACGTTGTGAAAGGAAGAGGATGCATGAACAGTGGAACGGGCTTGTGGCTGGCACTGCAGTAGAAGTACCTGAGAATGATCGGATCTCAGAGAACACCAGATTTCGTAGTTCACGTACCGAAGACCAGACTTTGTAGGTCAAGTACCGAAGACCAGACTTCAAAGGTCAAGTACCGAAGACCAGACGTCGTAGGTCAAGAACAGAAGACCATACTTCGTAGGTCATGTACGGAAGACCAGACATCGTAGGTCAAGTACCGAAGACCAGACTTTGTAACTCAAGTAACGAAGACCAGACTTCGTTGGTCAAGTACCAAAGACCAGGCTTTACAGGCCAAGATTCGAAAGCCAGACGCTGATCATCAGACAGAGAGGAATGCCGGTCATCCCTAAAGGAAGTGCTGAGTGAACCAGGCCTTTGCTTTCTGTCAAGCGTTACGGTACTACTTGGGAAAAGTTGCCAACTTTAATTGAACCTATGCCTTAGTGGACTGCGCCATAGCCCTAATAGACCCTATATGCTGATATTGTGGAATTATCTATTTATATATTGACTTGTTCCTATACAGGGAAGTGGTGACCAGTTAGGGTAATACTGACGTTTCCCTGACAGAAACACCAAAATTTAATAACGTTAGGTAATACCTGTCAATTAACATCCTAAGTAGCTGAACACATAAATATTATTATTATTATTATTATTATTATTATTATTATTATTATATAGCACCATTGATTCCATGGTGCTGTACATGAGAAGGGGCTACGTACAAAATACAGATATCCCTTACAGTAAACAAACGAACAATGATAGACTGGTACAGATGTAATATGCTCAAGCAAAGTAGTTGGGGGTGAGCTCTGGTCCCCACTCACTCTGGCATCCTACAGACAAGGGGTGTCTCAGTACTGGTGTGCTGCTGTGTATTTGGTGATTCCCACTTACTTCTGGCCAACAGGCCTCCTCTGAGTTCAGGAATCCCTCTTATGGAACCAGGGCAGCAAACAGTGAAGGAGACACGTGGTTAATAAAAACAAACTTTAACTTAGGGAATGGCAGTCTGTACAATATTTACAAGTAGGTTTAAAGGATAAAACCCAATTGGTTGTCATCTTTCCCACCGGTACCAGATACAACTTTAGACCTGGTTTTCAGAATAGGTGGCATATCCCCCTGTCTGTCTTTCCTAGCCCTTGGGGATCTTCCTCACCTCTAGCAGCATTTTTGGATTGCAATACCTTTCTCCCCATGTAATCTGTCCATCCTTTCATCTAGCTTCACAAGCTGAGTGTGCCCCTGGCCCCCGACATCCATCTAAAGGTTGCCATTGGCCAATAGACGGAATCACACTGAAGGTATTTACGGCATTCTGCTATCCCAAATATTGAGCTCTCGTTGTCCCTAGCAGCCCACTATTCCTGATGAATATGCACTCCTGCCCTCACATTAACTGAACTGTCACTTCCTGCCTCTGTCTCTAACACTCAATTCCCCCTCCCATCTGGGCTGGCCACTACAGTTAACTCTGCTTCACCTAACTGCAGCCCCATGGGGTATTCTACCTGTATCACATACAAGTACATAAACACATTTAATCCTTGGGCGTCTGGAAGCAGTCCATGAGCTTCCACCATGTTACATCCCCCACACTTTAATCATGGTCATTCCTGACCATACCAGACCTCAAAAAGAAAAGTTAGTACAGAGACAAAGCAGGTTATACATAATTTTTAAAACACTGACAGCAGGTTGTCCTCGATGTCTCCTTCTTAGAGCCAGCCCTTCTCAGTAAAGGGCCCTGGAACAAAAGTAAGATAGGTCATATCCATAAAACCTTTCAATAATACTGGTCCTTCTAGGTAACGACCCTGGAAACAGATTGTCCATGTCCTTTTATAACAATATACCCTTAGGCCACAATGGTGCAATCCGGGTTGGGGAAGATGTCAACTACCCACTGAGAGTGCTGTCTTCTGCTATTCAAGCAGAAAAAAGCACAACAGGCACAACAAAACAAAGAAAAACAATTTTTTTTTTAAAGTCACTCACATAAATTTCGACCTCTTCTGGATCAGAGGGAAAAGAAACAGTCCAGGTTTCTGGATAGATGGTTACTGCCCCTAACGGAGATAAGCTGCAAATTAGTAACCTCAGCAACTCTTTCTCCAACTTTACTTTAACAGCAACCAGTCATCGAATCAACTGGTCAGGGCTTGGCCTGGGCCTTCTTCCTCCCCTCCATGAAGGCAGCCCAAGCGGTGGGGGATGGTGGTTTCTTTAAACTTACTAGCAAAGCCACAGAAGAGAGCTAAAAATCCTCCAAAAATTCAAAAATACAGCTGAAAAAGGGGCACCGCTTACCTGCCCAGGTCCCTGAACAAATGCACTTCAGGATGCAGCCAACCCATTTAGCAAATATGTTGCAAAATACAGGTGCAAAATACTAAATAGACAGCCACTCACAACCTACCAGTTCATGGAGGGTGTGACTGCTTAGTATACATTTGCACAATAGAGGCCTGTAAGGGCGCTGTTCACATGTAGGTAATCCATCTCCAAGGCTGGTCTGGGGACTTTTCTGGACTAAATTCAACCTCTGCTGTGGCTGCATTCCCGTAGCCCACTTGAGTGGGCTGGTAGCTCACTTAAATTCCTAGTTAAGTTGCACGGTAGCAGCTCCAGTCCCAACCTCGGACATCGGAGCCAATGAAGTGGGCTCATTCACTGACCCTTGAGGCATATCTGCAGCCTGCACTTCAGGTTTGGTCCCTGTCCTCTGGCCAGCCACGCTCTGATCACAGGCTTTCTGTCAGGCTGGTCCGACTCTTTCTCCTTAAAGCCAAATGTGCTGCCTCCTACAGTGGGTCCGAACCCTTGTGGGGCCTCGCTGGCCCATTTTTATTTGGTAATTTCAGCCTCCCTGGCTTTGTGCTGCAGAGTGTCCAGCTGTGCCCTTCGGGCGAACACCTCTCGATCCCTTTCTAAGGTGTCCTCCCATGTATAGAGCTGCTCCACCGCTGCAGTGTACCACTGCTTCTGGCACTGACACTTCACGAAATAAACTATCTCCCCTGGGCACAGGCTGTGCAAGAGGGAAGATAAATCATTTTTGTTTACCACGTCACGGCTGATATAGACCCGATCAGCAGTGAACTCTTCCTCCAAGAACCCATATCCTTCCTTAATATGGAACTCCACAACCCAGTCCCTGGTCTGCACTGACTCCCATCTACCCACGTGGGATCCTTCCAACCACCCTCTTAGGAAGGTGTCGGTAAATTTCCTCTCCTTCTTCGGGTCCCAGGGTGGGTGTAGTGCCGGCATCTGCTGACAGATTTCCATGAATCTATTAGTTTTAAGTAGCTCAAGGATTTCTTTATGTATTACTTTTTATATTTTCAGGCCTATCCAATCATATACTACACAAACATGTTCTTTTTTAACTGATCTATATTGAGTTCTAGTGTAAAGTAATATAATTTAACACTTCTTGTTTGTGATTTCTGATGGTCTTGAAAAGTGAACATTCTATATGGTTAAAGCTGCCATACATATTCCAACAGGAAGCACTTTTGGATACAACAAGCCTCTAGAAGATTGTGGACACTATACAGCAGTGTTCCCCAACCTTTCTGACTTTGAGAGCCACATTCAGCTTAGAGAGAGTGTCGTGAGCCACATTCAGCACTGAGAGAGGGTCGCGAGCCACATCCAGCACTGAGAGAGCGTCGCGAGCCACATCCAGCTCCCACTCCCTTCAAAATAGTGTCAACCAAAGCCCCCATTACAGGTATAATGATAACCAAAGCTTTTCCACAGAAATCACTCCAAAGCAGTACACTGAGATCCAGGGGGTCCCACAATACCCCATTCGGTATTTTCCCGTCAAGGACTCCCAACATACTGTCACATCCAGCTTTGAGCACCTCTTCTAACAGGTAGTACCATCCTCCAGCGTACCATACCTAAAACATCTCTAAATCTCTAAGACCAGTAAATGTGCATCTAGGTCTGCTGTTCTGTGCAGGGCTACTCACAAAATTCACTATTTTGTGATGTACTCTTCATACCTGTTTGCTAGACGTGGACCTAATGCACCAAGCTGGCAGACAGTCACGAGCCACAATTCATGGGACTGCAAGCCACATGTGGCTCCAGAGCCACAGGTTAGGGACCCCTGCTATACAGGATACATTTGGATACAAATGGAAGATAGAAATAGAAGCAGTGAGCAAATGCTGCACTCACTAATCCCACAGCATTCATCACTCAGGATCCAGGGGGCAGTGATGCAAGAAGCTAGTAAGTAAATTCAGCACTCCCCCATGGTGACGTCCTGTTCCAAGAGGGGTGATGGACACTGTGGGGAGTGAGTACAGCCCCAGCCTACTGTGACGTTATGTTTGAGACTCCTCTCAAACAAAATGTCATAGGAACTAACATAAAAAACACCTTTATTAATTAGCTAGATAGGGAGAAGTGTAGGGTGTGGTGTAAAAAAGTAAATTACAAAAGTGGTTAGGGTGTAGATATACACTTTAATTGCCTGACCAATCCTTTAATTGTTGGCCACTACCAAGGTGACTTTCAAGTTAATTCCTCAGTTAATTATTTCATTGCCTCACTGCAAATTTACTGTATCAAGACTCTTTACCTATTCACTTTCTTTAGAAAATATTTTAGTTGTATTAATAGGTATCATTATTAAATCAGGTTTTGGCGTATTTAGAAATGTGAGTTTTTATTTATACAGTTGTAATATGCAAAATAAGGGGTTCACTCAGCTGAAGATGGAAAACTCATTTAATCTGGATCAAAGGAAGGAAAAGGAAGAAAAGAGAAGGAAGGAAACAACAAAGGAAGGAAGGAAAACAAAAGGTAATAAAACTAACAAATCACAGAAGGGAGAAATGAAAAGACTGTCGGAGAAATTATGAAAGAAAAATGTAAAGGAAGGAAGAAGGAAAATATGGAATAGAAGAAGGGAGCACATACGGGAATAAAGAAAGATGGAATAAATAAGGCTCAGTGCACATTGTAAGAATGAAAGACAGCAAAATGTGCTGGAGTGGGTTATCAAAATCATAGTGATTTAGATGTGTTGGTAATCACAACCAAGATTCCAGCACAAGAATGGATAGTGCAGAACACACTGCATATAACCATAGCAACTGACGAAAAGCAGTGAAAAAGTCCTCATATCACAAGGTAAAGTGCAAAGTAGGTTTTTATTGAAAGGTGAAACAAACAGAACATGGCTAAAAAGTGACATTGGTAGGAAAAGAAAGGCCGGGTGACCATGGCAGCTCCAAATAAATAGTCATGAGAAATGCATGAACATTGTGAAGTGTCTAGCTGTCTAAACATAAATAATGTTTGCCCATGGTCGTGACCATAACTCACAGGGAAAAATCTCCGATCTTCTTCTCTATTTTAAAGTCTGCCAGGTTGCATCGGTAAGGATAGGAGGTTGTGTGTCTTTGGCCATCGTGCTGATAGTCTTGTCCTTGGACTTTGCAGAGGGGACTGTTCTGATCTTCTAGGCAGTGAGTTCCGTCCATGGCCACATTCCAGTTCACACATACAGTTTGATGTGACAATTACAACTTGGTCGGCACGGTAAGGTCAGCACATATATTTATCCCAATGGCCACATTGTCTTGCTCTTGATGCTTTCAAGTTAAGCTTCTTCTATGGATGTTGTAGGCCAAGTGTCACCTCTCCAGGTTCAGGCAGCACAATCCTCGGGGCAGTCCACACTTCTCGAATGATTTTGGTTTGTACAACTCTGAATATCACTTTGTCCGCGGTCTCTCCGGCTCCGGTGTCTCTGCTCCAGCAGCTCCTCTCTGACACAGTCAGGACGCGCGCTCCCGGCAGACTTCCTGTGCGCGACCCCGAGAGGAGACTTCAGGGAGGAACCGTCCGCGAGCACATTGTGTCAGAAACTGTGTTCATACATGCATTCTTTATTTTAGTTGTTCTGTTCCATGAAAGAAGCAAAACTACAAAAATGACAGCAGTGCAGGGTGTGTTTCATGGCTTTGTCTATGATTGGGCTAGACGAGTTTCTTTCATGGTGTCTGTATTTTTACTGGACAAAATAATTCAGCATGTTTTTTTTCTATTGAATAGAAAATAAGACTATAATACTGCACTTTCCTGAGGGTCTCTGACAAACAAAAAAAGAAAATCATATACTGTGCACCATATCTTTATTTACAGTGGGACACCTATGGAGGTACAGTTGTGTGAAAGTGTTTTCCCCCTTCCTGATTTCCTATTCTTTTGTAAGTTTGCCAAACTTAAATGTTTCAGCTCACCAAACAAATGTAAGTATTAGACAAGTTAACACAAGTAATCACAAAGTGCAGTTTATAAGTGAAGTAAAGAAAGAAGGAAATAAATGAAGGGAGAGAGAAAACAAGAGAAAAAGAAAAAAATAAAAGAGAGAAAGAACATAGTAACATAGTTAGCAAGGCCGAAAGAAGACATTTGTCCATCCAGTTCAGCCTATATTCCATCAGAATAAGTCCCCAGATCTATGTCCTTCTAAAGAACCTAATGACTGGAAGTTACAATATTGTTACGCTCCAGGAAGACATCCAGGCTTCTCTTGAACTCCTCGACTGAGTTCACCATCACCACCTCCTCAGGCAAGGAATTCCAGATTCTCACTACCCTAACAGAAAAGAATCCGCTTCAGTGATGAGCGAGTATACTCGTTGCTCATAGTTTGTGTCGAAGCAGCTGCATGATTTGCGGCTGCTAGACAGCCTGAATACATGTGGGGATTCCCTAACAAACAGGCATTCCTCACATGTATTCAGCCTGTCCAGCAGCCACAAATCATGCAGCTGCTTCGACACAAGCTAAATCTCCGAGCACGCCAAAATACTCAGAGGACACCCGAGCATGCTCAGGAAAACTCGAGCAGCGAGTATACTCGCCCATCACTAATACTCTTCTATGTTGGTGTAGAAACCTTCTCCCCTCCAGACGCAGAGAATGCTCCCTTGTGACCGTCACCTTCCTTGGTATAAACAGATCCTCTGAGAGATATTTGTATTGTCCCCTTATATACTTATACATGGTTATTAGATCACCCCTCAGTCGTCTTTTTTCTAGACTAAATAATCCTAATTTTGCTAATCTCTGTGGGTGTTGTAGTTCCCCCATCCCCTTTATTAATTTTGTTGCCCTCCTTTGTACCCGCTCTAGTTCCATTATATCCTTCCTGAGCATCAGTGCCCAAAATTGTACACAGTACTCCATGTGCGGTGTAACCAGAGATTTGTACAGAGGCAGTATAATGCTCTCATCATGTGGATCCAGACCTCTTTTAATGCACCTCATGATCCTGTTTGCCATGGCAGCAGCTGCCTGGCACTGGCTGCTCCAAGTTAGTTTATCATTAAGTAGGATCCCCAAGTCGTTCTCCATGTCAGATTTACCCAGTGGTTTCCCGTTCAGTGTGTAATGGTGATATTGATTCCTTCTTCCCATGTGTATAACCTTACATTTATCATTGTTATACCGCATCTGCCACCTTTCGGCCCAAGTTTCCAACTTATCCAGATCCATCTGTAGCAGAATACTATCTTCTCTTCTATTGACTGCTTTATATAGTTTTGTATCATCTGCAAATATCAATATTTTACGATATGACCCGGTCAGGATCGCTGGTGCATCGCTAAATGGTCGCTAGAGAGCTGCCAAACAGGCAGATCTCATTAGCGATGCAGCAGCGGTCGGCGGTTGCTCTTACCTTTCAGACGCGGCGAGGGTGTCCGTCTTCCGCCTGCGTCCATGGTTCGCTCGTCAGTGCCAGCATGAAGTCGGCGACAAGAAATAGACCAGGCCGATCTCGCGCGATCAGCGATAGCCAGCGGGGGAGCCGTTCGGAGGTAAGTATCACATGAAGCGATATCGCTAGCAATATCACTGCTGCGTCACAAAATCGGTGACGCTTTAGCGATATTGCCAGTGATATCGCTATATGTAAAGCCCCCTTAAACCTTCTACCAGATTGTTAATAAATATGTTGAAGAGAATAGGTCCCAACATCGACCCCTGCGGTACCCCACTGGTAACAGCGACCCAGTTAGAGAATATACCATTTATAACCACCCTCTGCTTTCTATCACTAAGCCAGTTACTTACCCATTTACACACATTTCGCCCCAGACCCTGCATTCTCATTTTGTGTACCAACCTCTCGTTTGGCACGGTATGAAACGCTTTGGAAAAATCAAGATATACCACATCCAGTGACTCACCTTGGTCCAGTCTATAGCTTACCTCTTCATAAAAACTGATTAGATTGGTTTGACAGGAGCGATTCCTCATAAACCCATGCTGATATGGAGTTAAACAGTTATTCTCATTGAGATAATCCAGAATAACATCCCTCAGAAACCCTTCAAATATTTTACCAACAATAGAGGTTAGACTTACTGGCCTATAATTTCCAGGTTCACTTTTAGAGCCCTTTTTGAATATTGGTACCACATTTGCTATGTGCCAGTCCTGTGGAACAGACCCCGTCACTATAGAGTCCCTAAATATAAGAAATAATGGTTTGTCTATTACATTACTTAGTTCTCTTAGTACTCGTGGGTGTATGCCATCCGGACCCTGAGATTTATCTAATTTAATCATCTACAACCATTCTTTCCTCACAATTTTTTAAGGGGCGTACATTTTCTCTTTTGATTCTTTTACTATTGATATAGTTGAAGAACAGTTTGGGATTAGTTTTACTCTACTTAGCAATGTGCTTCTCTGTTTCCTTTTTGGCAGCTTTAATTAGTTTTTTAGATAAAGTATTTTTCTCCCTATAGTTTTTTAGAGCTTCAATGGTGCCATCCGGCTTTAGTAGTTTAAATGCTTTCTTTTTACTGTTAATTACCCCCCTTACTTCTTTGTTTAGCCATATTGGGTTTTTCCTATTTCTTGTCCTTTTATTCCCACAAGGTATAAACCCCTTGCAGTGCCTATTTAGGATGCTCATAAACATTTCCCATTTATTATCTGTTTTCTTATTTCTGAGGACATTGTCCCAGCCAACCAAATTAAGGGCATATCTAAGCTGGTCAAACTTTGCCTTCCAAAAGTTCAGTTTTTTTGTGAGTCCCTGACAAGTCCCCCTAGCGAAAGACAAGTGAAACTGTACAATATTGTGGTCGCTATTTCCTAGATGCATGAAAGCCTGCAGATTTGTTATTCTGTCAGATCTATTAAATAGTATTAGGTCTAAAAGTAATCACAAAATGCAGTTTATAAATGAAGTAAAGAAAGAAGGATAAAAAGGAAGGAAATGAAGGGAGAGAGAAAGCAAGAGAAATAGAAAAAAGAATAAATGAGTAAGAACAGGATGGATGAGAAAGAACGAAGGGAAAATGAAATGAAGAAAAAAAGAGAAAGGATCAAAAGAGAAAGAACAGGATGGGTGGAGAAGGAAGGGAGAGGAAGAGAGAAAGAAAGAAAGAAAGAAAGAAAGAAAGAAAGAAAGAAAGAAAGAAAGAAAGAAAGAAAGAAAGAAAGAAAGAAAAATAAATTTTGGTCGAGTATTTCCTTCACTTGTGAATATTTTCACATTTATCGTTTCAATACAGAAGTCAGGGCTGAATGAAGTTCCAAAGACTCCCAAGCAATGACTGCTGTTGTGATCTCATTTTCTGGTCTGCCTCTGGTTTCTGGTGAGGGAACTGTTTATGCTGACAGAGGAGTTGTGAGTTCTCTTTCCGGGCTCCCTCTGGTGCTGGCAGGAGGTAATGAAGCTGATCTAATTAACAGAGACCTGCCACCTGATAATGAGGATGAGGAGTGGACATCTGGAGTCTCAGACTGGATTTAAGACAGCCGACTCCCTATTCCCATGCTGGTGATTTTTTCCTGCCTCCTGAGGTCTTAGTTTCCAGCTCAGTTCCTGCCATCTCAAGCTTAGTTGTCTCTGCTATTGTTCACATTTGATTTGGTTTGGTCTATTCAGCTTTTTGTGTGGTCAGCCAGCCCCTGCTGGGGCTGTGCTGAATTTCCACTCTTATGTTACTGTATGTGCCAGTTTGCTTTTTGTCCCTTATTAGATTGGCCTCTTTTTGCTCTGTTCTCAGAATATGCCAGAGTGCTGATATAGTGGGTGAAGTCTAGTGACTTCAGGGTATTTTTTGCTATCAGAAGTGTTGGACATTTTTTACAGGGTTTTTTGGCGTGATTGCAGACAGTATCTTTCCTTTCCTGTCCTTTCTAGTTAGTGTGGGCCCCATCCTTTGCTCAGCCTATTTTCCTACCTGTGTTTGTGCTTTCATATTGTTTCACCATCAATACATGTGTGGGGGCTGTCTATTTCTTTGGGGTCTGCTCTGGGGCAGTTTAGATTTCCCCTTTTCTTTCTTTAGTTTTATTTAGTCCTCTGGCTGTGACGAGGCATCTAGAATCATCGTAAGTACGCTCCACGGCTGCTGTTAGTTGTGTGGTTTGGATCAGGGGTCTGCAATCCATGTAGTTACCAACCTCTCTGGTTTTCTGTGACTTAGCTTGGTTTTGTTTTCCTCCTCGGTGACCCAATCACAACAGACTGCGCATTGTGAATTGCATAGGAAATTACTGATCTCGTCCATCAGGTGATGTTCTTTCATGTTGCTTACCTGCAGCCAGCAGAGCCGCAGCAGCTAACAGCTGTCTACTTGTCTTAGTGAACTGTGGAGTGAATTCTCTGTGTCCAAGAAGATCCAACACTAGCGGGAGCTGCAATGTGCAGTAAGTGAGTGGCGGTGCACTGCATGTAGTGTGAATGCGGCCTCAAGTCACACCTAGAGAGACACATTTGCAGAGCTGCTTTGCCTGCTCCGGCATTAATATGTCTGGCACATAATTCATTTATTTGACGCTTAACTGAAGTGTGACCGCAGTGGAAATGTATCCAGCATAGCGCTAGTTTTACATTCAAGGAAGGTTTGTTTCAGGACTGGTTTTGTCAAACATATTTATATTTATCATAATCATTGGACACTTGACAGCCGAGACATCCAGAGAGAGACACAGCCTTGAAAATTAACACATTTTAATACAGAACAGGAGTGGACGTTAAAGAAGTCTGTCAACAGAATGTGTTTTCATTTTCATTGTCATTAATAATTAAAGGTGGTTTTATACCAAACAGAATTCTTGCCAAGCCACAGAATAGGTGATAAAATGATAAATGTGTGATCACTGAGGCTTGGTGTTTGACCACAGGAACCAAACCAACCATAATAAGCGTCCCAAAGTCTAGTGAGGGGGAAGAGGATGGAGGTGCTGGAGGGAGCAAAATCAGAAAGGCACATGAAGATGATGCTTCAGCTTTTAATGAGTTTTTTTCTCACTTCCATGCAGGATTTACAGCTACACTGCTCAGTACTGCTGTGTAATGTCCTGCTGCTACTTAGACTGGGATGCAAAGATATAAAGGAGGGTCTCCTCTTTACTATGTGTGCAGTATATGGCAGACATCATAGCAGCTAGTTTCCACCCACACTGAGTCTGAGCTCAGGTAAAACTTCCAATTACATATTTTTTACCTCCTGAAACCTCTATTTCTAAGATTGCCATATACAAGTAATAGTAAGGCCTTGATACATAAACAAAATTTTTCCAGAATTTTGACATAAATTGCTTTGAAAAGTTGCAAAATTTTTGCGCAAAGCTGGGACAAGACAGGGGTGTGGTGAGAGCGCGATTGCACATTTCGTCTAATTCATGATGCTGTGGCATTTCTTACTTCAGTCAGAAAGGCGCAAGCCACACATCAGATGTTCCTGATTCACTTAGAAGCTTGCACTTTTTAAAGGCAATTTGTCAAGAGGTATTTGCTATATAATCTGAGAGCAACATAATGTAGGGGAAGAGACCCTGATTCCAATCATGTGTCAATAACTGGACTGTTTTTCTGTTTCAATACAATCAGTGTTTTTTCAGCAAAAGATTATCACTACGGCACTAGGTGTCTCATGTCTTTTTGACAAGCCACACACCCACACTCGATTAGCAGCTTTCTACCTATTCACAATGTACTTAGAGAGCTGCCAATCAGTGGTGTGGGTGGGGTTATACAGAGCTCAGCATTCCAAGCTCTGCTAGATCTGCAGATGAAAAAATTGTGATTCTATCACAAATTCACCCAGTAAACTAAGTGATACATCACTAGAATCACAGTCTCAGTCTTTACATCATGCTGCTCTCGGATTACATAGCAAAAACCTGCTGGCAGTTTCTCCTTTAATGAATCAAGAGCATGTGATGCCAATTTTCCTCTTGTCATAGATGTAATGGTAAAATGGGATCAATATTTAAACTGTCTTTTGAGATGGGACATGTCACCCTCATATGGATCATTGAATCATGGTTTCAGCATAATTTGAAGGGAAAAAGAGATAATGGGTCGCCCTCCCAGCGCTGTGGGGGACTCGGTACTGGGCCGGTGTCAGGGGAATGTGTCACAGCAGCGGTGACCCGGTCCGTGGCCCTGGGCGCCCAAGTAACGGGGGGGAATGTAAATGGTGGAATGTAGTTAATGGAATAGTTTGTGAGTCGTGACGCCACCTGTGGTGTTCGGCAAGTAGGATGATAGGCCGATGCTGCATGCAGATCCTCTGGGGCTGGGGGTGTGTTGCAGCCTAGATGGTGTAGCTCCCCACAGGTGAAGCTGTAGCCCCAGGGCAGTGTGGATGCAATGTAAGAGGAGAGGTGCAGGCGGTGTGGAGAATGGTACCCAGCTATAGCGGTGCTGAATGTGTTAGCGCACAAATGAATGGAGGACACCGGGGCTTGTAGTTCCAAAGCTTTACTCACAGTCTGTTGTACACACACACGGGTGCCTGCCTCCGGGCCGTGTCCTCCAGGTCAGAGACTCAATCAACCTCCAGGCAAGTTAGGATTCTCCCCTCCAACACTCCGCCAACATGTATCTTTCTGAACGACTCCTCTATAGCGCCTTAAAGTGTGAAGATCTCCTAGTACTGAGTTACACTGGAGTTCCTCCCGTCATATGTTCCCAAGAACTCTACTTGTACGGCAGACAGCTGTAGCCTGCTTCGGGGACTCCCTTCTCCTGAGTCCCGGCTCTCTATCCAATTGCTGTTGTGCCCCAAGTCTTAGATGTGAGTAGTGCATTTACAGCCAACTACTCCACCGGTGTCTGCTGCAGAACCATAAGTGTCCATACAACCTCGGGGACCGAGCCCCGGCCTTGCGCTGAGAACCTATAGGCAGGGTTCCTTCTCTAACCCACGTCCTCTCTGTTCTCTCTACTCCTTCGTTCCATACTTGTCTTTCTTTCTTATGGAAGCTTAGATTTCAGTTCTACGTCTTTCTCCTTCTTTTCCTTTCCCGTGCCAGCTGGCTCAGATCACTGAGGCAGCTGCAGCACTCCTTCCTCCAACCCTTCTTCCAGGGATCCTCACTCCTGTCTGAGTGACTTCCTACCCGACTGACCTTCTGTCAGACTGACCTGTCATCTTACACTTTCCCACTCTTTTATGTATCTTAACTCCACCCACCTCCCAGCACGTCCAGTGTTCCAAGCAGGGAACCACCAAAGGTGCTCTGCTACCCTCTGAGCAAAGAGCCACAAAGTGGTTGTGCAGAACTACCCTGTTGTGTGGGGTGCGAGTGTTGGAATGTGGAAAGGAGTTTCCACCTTACCTGGATGGTGGGACACTACACCTTAGGGGAAGGTGCAATACCTCTGTGGCGACTGAGCCTCGGGGGCGCCAGAATAACACTTCATCTCAACCCCTGTTCAATTTTGGCCCCTTGTTGTGAACTGGTAATTGAAGTGGGTCTTCTGATGGAGAGCAGGGACAAAGTCTGGACTCATTGTATACAAGAGCCTGGGATGAGACAAATTTATCGCCTCTGGAGATAGCTATTTCTGTCTTGAAAAGAACTACAAGCAGACTCTTTGGAGCCAGATTCCAACTGTCATGGTTAGGACATGGTTAATGTCCTGGTTTCTCAGGGTTAATTTTGCCAGCCTCTCTTTGGATCTGGGAGGGGTATTTATACTCACTCCAGATTAGGATTCCCTGTCAGCTATACTGTTATTCTGGCTGTGTGACTGACCCCCCTGGTGTGCTGGTAAACTGCATTGCTTGTTTGATTGCCGTGTGTGACCCAGTCTGTTCCCTCACTCTGTTCTCTATCTCACGTTTTGGTACTGTTGTCTTCTCTAGTTCTGACCTCCTGGCTTGGCTATTGTTACTCCGTTACCGTTTTCCCCTTTTGTACCATCTAATGCCCGTTCTGGTTTTCTGAGCTATTGCTATTGTCCTGACTATGCGCTCTGGTTAACCCTTTGGTACTGTCCTGCTATCTCATGCTTTGACCCCGGCTTGATCTGGTTTCCGTCCCTGTCTATGCCCCTTGGTAACTTGTCCCGTAGTTACCTTTCTAGGAGTTTCCCTGCAGCTTCTAGCTCTGTGGAGTTTAGGCCACGCCCCCATCAGTCACGTGCTTCAGGTCCTGATAGTCTGAAGCACACATTGTTACCGCTGCTGCCCTGCTCCACAGGTATCTTTGAGCACTGTTTTTGTACTCAGGACACGCGCACTGGCTCAGTGAGCAAGTGCAGTGCGGTGTTCCTGACACCAGTTATGAATATTGGGTATTTTGTGACAGGCATAGGTCTTATAATTATGGGAGACATATTTTTGGCGTCTTGAGAAACTGGCGAATGTAATGCATTTACCTACTGTATATCACTGTGCAATCTGCGTATCAGCCTCAAATTAATATAATCCAAATGGATAACGATATATATGCCATGTTTCTTGTCTATTGAAAGCTAACATCATGATAGGAAATATGGCATTAACATCTCTTGAATGGAACCTCCAAGTGGGAAGATATCGGAAAGATAGAGGATCCCATCAGTTTTGGAATCCCTATCTGAGCTCCACGGGAGGGAAGTATGTGTGAGTGGGGTTTATCTAATAAAAGCATATTCTGAATTATAATCATCGTTCAGTTCTAGGAGATACAGCTCAATTTAGGATTGTTCAATATTTCAAGCAGAATGCTCCCCTCTGCTAAGATCTGCACCATTTCCATAACATCAGGTCTAGTAATTTTTCTTTGTTTCCCCCTTTTATTTTATGTGATTGCATATTTTGTCCCCTTTTGTAATATATCTTGTATATTTTTATAAACACTGCCTACTTTTTAGATTAAATATATAATATTTAATAGCTTTGTTCCTGTTGTTCTGTAAACCGCACCAGAGAAGCCTCATGAAGTCAGACGTTACCACTCATGGCAGTTTAATCGGCCTGTATAACAAATGATGATGGCAGCTAGTTTTTTCTTGCGTTTATATTAAAAAGTCACCTTTTTAATATAACCAGTACTATATTTTGTACTTTTGTATCACTAAGTAATACTCCAGAAAAAATGTAATATGTAAGTTTTTTAATTTACAGTATTCACATATATACATTTTCATTTCATTTTTAGCATGCTTGGATATGTAATATTTCCATTACAGTAATATACTGTATTTGCATGCAGTGTTTTTCTGCAATTAAAACCTGCATATATATATATATATATATATATATATATATATATATATACATATATATAAAAACAATAATAATGTTATGTCATGCAGTTCTCTCCCTAGGTAGCTGCTGGAATGTCTAATTTTCTAAACAATCCTTTGAATAATGCTCTGGGGTTTAGCATAATTATATAGTAGCACAAACATCCTGTATCAAAGATGCAGGGCCAAATTAAAATTCATAAATATTGACAATGCTGAAAAAAAAAAGGTTGTTTGAAATCTCTCCTGTGCTTTTTATTTCCTAAGAATTGGATGTTCGCTTCGAGTCGTGGTATTTCAAAGTTTGGTTCATAACATCTTACTGAATTTCAGAAAAAAAAACCCGCAATCGTTCTGTAGCGTTATACAGATGTATCTTCATTTACATAGAAGTTTTGGAACATGAATAAATTATTTTAAATTACATTCTCGCCTTCTAAATAGTTAGAGCTATTATTCCTCTAACTGGTATGAATTAGTAGCAAAACATCTAAGGTATGGAACATTGCATGAGGGCATCTATAGCAGTAGCATACCTTGGATTTTTTACCTGTTCCCATTTCTGGACATAACTGGAGCCAGCAGGATATGCTGGGAAATTTAGAGGGGTTTCTGCAAATTAAGGCGTTAAACAAACCTGGTTCGGTGGATTTATGAAGCCTCGGGTCAGGGTGGACACACACAGGGTGTTGCCACAGTTGGCAGGAGGGCACGTGGGAGAGTAAAGCCCCCGTTACACATAGCAATATCGCTAGCAATATCGCTGTAATGTCACCAATTTTCTGACGTAGCAGCGACATTGCTAGCGATATCGCTATGTCTGATACCTCCGACCGGCTCCCCCGCTGCTCATTGCTGGTCGCGCGAGAACGTCCAGGACTATTTCTCGTCGTCTGCTTCCTGCTGGGCTTCATGTGGCGCCGACGAGCGACGCGTGGACGTGGGCGGGAGGATGTCAGGATTGCCGCGTCTGACAGGTAAGTGGCGACCCCCGACCCCTGCTATGTCACTGGTGAGATCTGCCTGTTTGACAGCTCACTAGCGACCACTTAGCGATGCACCAGCGATCCATATCGTTGTCGGGATCGCTGGTGCATCGCTAAATGTAACGGTACCCTAAGAACGTGGGCACACTGGAAACCACAAGGCCAGGAGGACAAACCAAAGTCCGAACCAGCAAAGAGAAAGGCAGAGGAATTACAGGCATCTTGCAAGGGCGATTCCAAAATGTGAGCAGAGCTCAATAAGAAGTTTGTTATGCTAATTAATCCAGAAAGCGGCTAGTAGAGGGTTAATCGGCAGAACTCATAGTATGCAGGAATCAAAGAAGAATTGCAAGAATGCCCGATGTTAACGGATTGTTGAGTGCTCCAACTGAACTCTAGAGTCTCAATACTAAGACACGGGTGTGTCATTAACTTGGCCTTAAAAGACCTAAGGACATGATGTCACAGAGACATGCTGGGCAACTTGCAAAACTATATGTGGAGCTCAATTAAGGGTGAAGGCAGTAGAGGAAGGGAGCCGAGCCCAGGATAGCTGTGATAGGTCAGTATCATATAATGGAAAAGTAAATAATTCTCTGACCTACTTTCTGTATCAATTTCTAGGTTTTCAAAATCTTTGCACCTTTACTTTCATAGGATTAAGCTCTCCATTGGAGATGAGCGAGTGTGCTCGGATAAGGTGTCATCTGAGCAAGCTCGTGTACTAATTGAGTATCTCCAGCGTGCTCTAATACTATGTTTGAGTCACCGTGGTTGCATGGGTTGTTCTGTTTGACAGCATTTTACAGAGGACCACAGAAAAAAATGATGTAGGGTCTCCCTATGGATTCAACCAGCAAAGGTTAAACAGATAGCTGTGAAATTAGCCTGGGAAGAGGTCATGTATATTGGCCCCTCCCAGGCTACCAACATCAGCCCTCAGCCACCCCAGAAAAGTCACATCCATAAGATGCACCAAATTTGGCGCTTAGCCTTGCTCTTCCCGCTTGCCCGGTGGCAGTGGGAAGTGGTGTAATAGGGTTGGATTGATGTCAGCTTTATATTGTCAGCTGTAGAGTTGAGCGACTTTTGTTTTTTTAGGGTCGCGTTTCGTTTCGTGAAACCCGACTTTTCCAAAAGTCGGGTCGAGCAAGATCGTCCGATTATAGGGAAAAGTCGGGGTCGTCCCGAAACACGAAACCCAATGTAAGTCAATGGGGAATAAAAGTCGGCAGTGAGAGGAGGACAGGAAACACACCTACAGTGCCCATTTGAATGCCAAAAGCATCAATTCTTCTTACTTAAGCTTGTCAACCTTAATTAACTTCATAATACAAGTTACGCACTGAAAAATGGGGGTTATTTGGCTAAATTTGTGGGGGGGGAGGGCTGGCTGCAGGTTTTCATGTGCCCTGGGCGAAAGAGCGCCCCTTTAACACATACCACAACTCATCATGCTCCGATACGGCAGAGAAATAGCGGTATAGTACAATGAAAAATACCTCACTTTTTACATCTCATGACGAGGCCCATCTATTTCTCCATACAAAATCATTGGTCCCATATAATGTTTGAAACAGTATATGATGAGCTCCACATAATGCTACAGTATATGTTGGTCCCCATGGATGAAGCTCCACTGTCTTATGGGCCCAAATAATGCTCCAAACATAATGGGCCCCATTTCTAATGCTCTAGTGTATAATGGGCCCTGTAAATGCTGCTCCAGTGTCTGATGTCCACCTTTGGAATGTTCCAGTGTATGGTGGGCCCCATCTATCATTCTCCAGAGTATAGTAATCCCCAAAAATTGCTGTCCCAACATAGAAAACAATCAAATAAGTCTCCTCGCTAGGGAATCCCTGTACTTGTCTGGACAGGTGCTGTAGCTTGCTTAACAGCTCGCCAGCCGTTCTCACGCCCAGTATGGATTGCACGTGATTGCACAAAGGTTAGAAAGGGTACCGTATCCCTGGATAACATGTATGGATAGCGTACACATTCAAAATATATGTCTATACAGCATGAGGCAGGCTCAGACGGTGTTAGGCCCAGTATGGATTGCACGTCATTGCACAAAGTTTAGAAAGGGTACCGTATCCCCGGATAACATGTATGGATAGCGTACACATTCAAAATATATGTCTATACAGCATGAGGCAGGCTCAGACGGTGTTAGGCCCAGTATGGATTGCACGTCATTGCACAAAGGTTAGAAGGGGTACCGTATCCCCGGATAACATGTATGGATAGCGTACACATTCAAAATATATGTCTATACAGCATGAGGCAGGCTCAGACGGTGTTAGGCCCAGTATGGATTGCACGTCATTGCACAAAGGTTAGAAGGGGTACCGTATCCCCGGATAACATGTATGGATAGCGTACACATTCAAAATATATGTCTATACAGCATGAGGCAGGCTCAGACGGTGTTAGGCCCAGTATGGATTGCACGTCATTGCACAAAGGTTAGAAAGGGTACCGTATCCCCGGATAACATGTATGGATAGCGTACACATTCAAAATATATGTCTATACAGCATGAGGCAGGCTCAGACGGTGTTAGGCCCAGTATGGATTGCACGTCATTGCACAAAGTTTAGAAAGGGTACCGTATCCCCGGATAACATGTATGGATAGCGTACACATTCAAAATATATGTCTATACAGCATGAGGCAGGCTCAGACGGTGTTAGGCCCAGTATGGATTGCACGTCATTGCACAAAAGTTAGAAGGGGTACCGTATCCCCGGATAACATGTATGGATAGCGTACACATTCAAAATATATGTCTATACAGCATGAGGCAGGCTCAGACGGTGTTAGGCCCAGTATGGATTGCACGTCATTGCACAAAGGTTAGAAGGGGTACCGTATCCCCGGATAACATGTATGGATAGCGTACACATTAAAAATATATGTCTATACAGCATGAGGCAGGCTCAGACGGTGTTAGGCCCAGTATGGATTGCACGTCATTGCACAAAGGTTAGAAAGGGTACCGTATCCCCGGATAACATGTATGGATAGCGTACACATTCAAAATATATGTCTATACAGCATGAGGCAGGCTCAGACGGTGTTAGGCCCAGTATGGATTGCACGTCATTGCACAAAGGTTAGAAGGGGTACCGTATCCCCGGATAACATGTATGGATAGCGTACACATTCAAAATATATGTCTATACAGCATGAGGCAGGCTCAGACGGTGTTAGGCACAGTATGGATTGCACGTCATTGCACAAAGGTTAGAAGGGGTACCGTATCCCCGGATAACATGTATGGATAGCGTACACATTCAAAATATATGTCTATACAGCATGAGGCAGGCTCAGACGGTGTTAGGCCCAGTATGGATTGCACGTCATTGCACAAAGGTTAGAAGGGGTACCGTATCCCCGGATAACATGTATGGATAGCGTACACATTCAAAATATATGTCTATACAGCATGAGGCAGGCTCAGACGGTGTTAGGCACAGTATGGATTGCACGTCATTGCACAAAGGTTAGAAGGGGTACCGTATCCCCGGATAACATGTATGGATAGCGTACACATTCAAAATATATGTCTATACAGCATGAGGCAGGCTCAGACGGTGTTAGGCCCAGTATGGATTGCACGTCATTGCACAAAGTTTAGAAAGGGTACCGTATCCCCGGATAACATGTATGGATAGCGTACACATTCAAAATATATGTCTATACAGCATGAGGCAGGCTCAGACGGTGTTAGGCCCAGTATGGATTGCACGTCATTGCACAAAGGTTAGAAGGGGTACCGTATCCCCGGATAACATGTATGGATAGCGTACACATTCAAAATATATGTCTATACAGCATGAGGCAGGCTCAGACGGTGTTAGGCCCAGTATGGATTGCACGTCATTGCACAAAGGTTAGAAAGGGTACCGTATCCCCGGATAACATGTATGGATAGCGTACACATTCAAAATATATGTCTATACAGCATGAGGCAGGCTCAGACGGTGTTAGGCCCAGTATGGATTGCACGTCATTGCACAAAGGTTAGAAGGGGTACCGTATCCCCGGATAACATGTATGGATAGCGTACACATTCAAAATATATGTCTATACAGCATGAGGCAGGCTCAGACGGTGTTAGGCCTAGTATGGATTGCACGTCATTGCACAAAGGTTAGAAAGGGTACCGTATCCCCGGATAACATGTATGGATGGCGTACACATTCAAAATATATGTCTATACAGCATGAGGCAGGCTCAGACGGTGTTAGGCCCAGTATGGATTGCACGTCATTGCACAAAGTTTAGAAAGGGTACCGTATCCCCGGATAACATGTATGGATAGCGTACACATTCAAAATATATGTCTATACAGCATGAGGCAGGCTCAGACGGTGTTAGGCCCAGTATGGATTGCACGTCATTGCACAAAGGTTAGAAGGGGTACCGTATCCCCGGATAACATGTATGGATAGCGTACACATTCAAAATATATGTCTATACAGCAGAGGCAGGCTCAGACGGTGTTAGGCCCAGTATGGATTGCACGTCATTGCACAAAGGTTAGAAGGGGTACCGTATCCCCAGATAACATGTATGGATAGCGTACACATTCAAAATATATGTCTATACAGCATGAGGCAGGCTCAGACGGTGTTAGGCCCAGTATGGATTGCACGTCATTGCACAAAGGTTAGAAAGGGTACCGTATCCCCAGATAACATGTATGGATAGCGTACACATTCAAAATATATGTCTATACAGCATGAGGCAGGCTCAGACGGTGTTAGGCCCAGTATGGATTGCACGTCATTGCACAAAGGTTAGAAGGGGTACCGTATCCCCGGATAACATGTATGGATAGCGTACACATTCAAAATATATGTCTATACAGCATGAGGCAGGCTCAGACGGTGTTAGGCCCAGTATGGATTGCACGTCATTGCACAAAGGTTAGAAGGGGTACCGTATCCCCGGATAACATGTATGGATAGCGTACACATTCAAAATATATGTCTATACAGCATGAGGCAGGCTCCGACGGTGTTAGGCCCAGTATGGATTGCACGTCATTGCACAAAGGTTAGAAAGGGTACCGTATCCCTGGATAACATGTATGGATAGCGTACACATTCAAAATATATGTCTCTGGAGGCAGGCTCAGACGGTGTCAGGCACAGTATGGATTTGACGGCCCAGATTACACAGCGGAGGAGCAGGGAGAGGTAAAGATTGCAAATGCTGGGGCCCTGGCCAAGCAAGGGGGGCCCACTCGTGGGCGTTGGTACTGGCACTGGGCCCCTCATAGTACAGCGGTGTGTCTGACGGCGGGTGTGCACCACCACTGTCAGAGACACTTGATTGCACTATGAGGGACCCTGTGCCAGTGCCCGCGCCCAAGAGTCGGCCTACCCACCTGTCCAGGGCAACGGCACTCGCACGGTGTCGTGCGCTAGGTGGTGACCCCGGCCATGGGGGGGGAGGCAGCACAGTTAGGGAGTTTTAGAAAGTGGCATATGTTGATGTTGGACATTCAGCTGATGCAAAAGGCGAAATAGGTGAAGTACCAGGAAGAGGTGGACCAAAGCAAGCCATTTTTCTGTCACCCTATGTGTCATCAGGGGAAGGTGGGACAAAATCCTTGGAAACCCATGCGTGGTTCATTTTAATGAAGGTTAGATCATCCACATTTTGGGTTGACAGACGGGTCCTTTTTTCTGTCAGGATTGATCCAGCTGCACTGAAGACTCTTTCCGATAGCACACTTGCAGCTGGGCAAGCGAGCTCCTGTAAGGCATATTGGGCCAATTCAGGCCAGGTGTCCAGTTTAGCGGCCCAATAGTCAAAGGGGAATGACCTGTGTGGGAGAACATCGATATGGGAGGAAAAGTAGTTTGTAACCATAGTTGACAACTGCTGTCTCCTGTCACTTTCCATCGATGCAGTATTACCAGTTGTGTGAGCGGTATTTGAAAAATCAGTCCACAACATTGTCATGAAACCCCTGTTTCCAACGCCACTTCTGCTGTGTGCACCACGAACACCTCTGCCAAGCTGCCCCCGGCCCGTACGGCTCGTGTGAGAACCATCACCGCTGCTGTGTGCTGGGAATGCCTCAAGCAACCGATTTACCAGAGTTGCTTGTTTATTAGCCAATATTAGGTCAAGGTTCTCCTGTGGCATGATGTTTTGTAATTTGCCTTTATAGCGTGGATCCAGGATGCTGGCCAACCAGTAGTCGTCATTGTTCATCGTTTTGGCAATGCGGGGGTCCCTTTTTAGGATCCGCAAGGCATAATCTGACATGTGGGCCAATGTTCCCGGTGTCAATGATGCACTGTGAGTGCTGGGTGGAGGAGCACTTTCTGGCAAATCCACATCCCTCCAGTCACGCACAAACCCTGTACCAGACCTTGCCACGCCAACATTTTCACTTGCCCCACGAGATGCATCCTCCTCCCCTAAGTAATCATCCCCATCATCCTCCTCCTCCTCCTCCTCTTCTTCCTCCACCTCGTCCAGGAGAGGTCCCTGAGCAGACAATGGCTGAATGTCATCAAGGATTCCCTCCTCCTCTTCCTCCTCATCAACATTGGCTGCAGACGCCTGCTCCTTAAGGTGCGTCAAAGTTTGCATGAGCAGACGCATAAGTGGGATGCTCATGCTTAGGATGGCGTCGTCTGCGCTTACCAGCCGTGTGCATTCCTCAAAACACTGAAGGACTTTACAAAGGTCTTTCAGCTACGACCACTGCACGCCTGTCAACTCCATGTCTGCTCTCAAAGTGCCTGGCCGTGTATCCTCCCACAAATGCATTATGGCCTGCCTCTGCTCGCACAGCCGCTCCACCATGTGCAGGGTGGAGTTCCACCTTGTTGCAATGTCGATAATGAGGCGGTGGTTGGGAAGGTGGAGCAATCGCTGCAGCTTCTGCATACGAACGGAGTGTACAGGCGACCGGCGGATGTGCGCGCACAGTCTTCGCACCTTCTGGAGCAGGGCTGTTAACTCCGGATAATTTTTGAGGAAGCACTGCACCACCAGGTTCAAGGTGTGAGCCAAGCAAGGTATGTGGCTGAGTTTTGAAAGGGCTATGGCTGCCACAAAATTACGGCCGTTATCACTAACTACCTTGCCTGCCTCAAGATGTACACTGCCCAGCCATGACTCAGTTTGTCGCTTCAAGTACTCGGCCAGCACCTCGGCGGTGTGTCTGTCGCCCAAACACATCATCTGCAACACAGCCTGCTGACGCTTTCCACTAGCTGCTCGATAGGGGGACACATCGTGTGCAACAGTGGCAGCTGCAGATGGAGTGCTCGTACGACTGCGCTCTGTGGACGAGCTGTCGCTTCTGGAGGAGGAGGAGGAGGGTCGAACGCCTACAGCCAACTGTTTCCTATACCGTGGGCTAGGCAGCACTGTCCCACCACCGCTGTCCCCTGTGGACCCTGCATCCACCACATTAACCCAGTGCGCAGTGATGGACACGTAACGGCCCTGGCCATGCCGACTGGACCATGCATCAGTTGTGAGGTGCACCTTTCCGCTCACTGACTGCTTGAGTGCATGGACAATGCGGTCTTTCACATGATGGTGGAGGGCTGGGATGGCTTTGCGAGAGAAGTGGCGACTGGGTAGGTCATAGCGTGGTACTGCATAGGCCATGAGTTCGCGGAAAGCTGTGCTTTCCACCAACCGAAAGGGCATCATCTCAAACGAGATTAGTTTGGCAATGTGGGCGTTCAAACCCAGTGTACGCGGATGAGAGACTGAGTACTTTCTTGACCTACTCATAGTGTCTGGGAGGGTGAGCTGGACTTGAGAGCTGCATATGGTGGAAGTAGCGGTGGACAGGGCGGACTGAGAGAGGGTTGATGATGGTGATGGAGTTGGTGTTCTTTCTGATGGCCTAGAATCAGTCTTTCGTTGATATAACAGTGGGATTCCCTGACTGCTGTGGCCTTGCAACGACACCTCAACATTTGCTGCTGTGCTAACCGGTGGGCTTACAGTGGGGGAAACAATGTAGCGTTGCTGACTACCTTCGTTGTGATCAGTTGCACATGTGGCACTTGAGGTTTGGTGTTGTGTCCACGCTTGCAAGTGCATGCTCGTTAAATGTCTAAGCATGCAACTGGTATTCAAATTTTTCAGATTTTTCCCTCGGCTAAAGGTCTTTGCGCACTTCTTACAGATAACCTTGGCCTGATCATGAGGATTTTGGTCAAAAAACTGCTACACTGCACTCTTCCTACTTTGGCAGACATTTTGCGGCCTAGCACGCTGTGATCTTTTGACCCTCTGGACAAGCTGTCCAGCAACTCTTTTGATGTTTGGAACCTGTCTTTGGAGTGCTCCGGGCCTGCCAGATAACAGCTGTTGCGATGTCGATGTCTGCTGTGGATGCTCCTCATCTGAGCTATTGGAAGCAGCACCCTCTTCCCCCAATGGATGCCAATCTGGGTCAACAACTGGGTCATCCATCACCTCCTCTTCTATGTCATGTGCACCTTTCTCTGTGTCACCGTGTATGGTGGTATAGTGTGCGGGAAGGGGCACCTGAGTCTCATCAGGGTCAAAATCTGGCTCTGTACACTGCGAGGACAATGTAGTGCTCTGAGTGAATGTACCAGCAGAATCATCCATCAGCGGCTGTGCATCAGTGCACTCCATGTCAGATTCATCTTGGCCTGGGTAATTCACCATTTGACTTGATAATCCAGGCATGGTATGTGAAAACAGCTCCATGGAGTAATCAGTAGTATGGCCTGCGTCATCCTTCAATCTTGGTTGGGGTGAAGGACACAAGGAAAGGTGTGGTTCATGAACATGAGCCTCCAATGACGACTCAGTGCTTTTACTTTTTACAACTGAAGAAGAGGAGGTGATAGAGCTGGAGGCTGAGTCAGCAATGTAAGACAAAACTTTTTCCTGATGCTCTGCCTTTAAAAGCGGTTTGCCAACTCCTAGAAAGCTAAGCGTTCGAGGCCTTATGTAGCCAGACGATGACGCAGGGTCAGCACCTCCTGCATTCGGTCCTATTTTGCTCTTGCCACTACCATCAGATCCACCACCAACACCATCATTACCAGCTGCCAACCCCCGCCCAATTCCACGGCCTCTTCCACCAGCCTTCCTCATTTTTGGTAGAAATGTAGACAAAATCCAACAAACTATATAGTAATGTAAAACAAGGTACAAGGTGTCTATAGGACAGGGGAGTTTTAGAATTTCTGCACACACTTGTGGACAGTGGACACTTGTGGATTGTGTGCGGCCCACTGATATCTGAGCGCTATGTGACACGCTCGATGGCACAGCTGCCTGTGACCAAAGTGACGAGAGGATAATGGAGATTTTGAATCTCTGCGTACACTTGTGGACAGTGGACACTTGTGGATTGTGTGCGGCCCACTGATATCTGAGCGCTATGTGACACGCTCGATGGCACAGCTGCCTGTGACCAAAGTGACGAGAGGATAATGGAGATTTTGAATCTCTGCGTACACTTTTGGACAGTGGACACTTGTGGATTGTGTGCGGCCCACTGATATCTGAGCGCTATGTGACACGCTCGATGGCACAGCTGCCTGTGACCAAAGTGACGAGAGGATAATGGAGATTTTGAATCTCTGCGTACACTTGTGGACAGTGGACACTTGTGGATTGTGTGCGGCCCACTGATATCTGAGCGCTATGTGACACGCTCGATGGCACAGCTGCCTGTGACCAAAGTGACGAGAGGATAATGGAGATTTTGAATCTCTGCGTACACTTTTGGACAGTGGACACTTGTGGATTGTGTGCGGCCCACTGATATCTGAGCGCTATGTGACACGCTCGATGGCACAGCTGCCTGTGACCAAAATGACGAGAGGATAATGGAGATTTTGAATCTCTGCGTACACTTGTGGACAGTGGACACTTGTGGATTGTGTGCGGCCCACTGATATCTGAACGCTATGTGACACGCTCGATGGCACAGCTGCCTGTGACCAAAGTGACGAGAGGATAATGGAGATTTTGAATCTCTGCGTACACTTTTGGACACTGGACACTTGTGGATTGTGTGCGGCCCACTGATATCTGAGCGCTATGTGACACGCTCGATGGCACAGCTGCCTGTGACCAAAGTGATGAGAGGATAATGGAGATTTTGAATCTCTGCGTACACTTTTGGACAGTGGACACTTGTGGATTGTGTGCGGCCCACTGATATCTGAGCGCTATGTGACACGCTCGATGGCACAGCTGCCTGTGACCAAAGTGACGAGAGGATAATGGAGATTTTGAATCTCTGCGTACACTTTTGGACACTGGACACTTGTGGATTGTGTGCGGCCCACTGATATCTGAGCGCTATGTGACACGCTCGATGGCTCAGCTGCCTGTGACCAAAGTGACGAGAGGATAATGGAGATTTTGAATCTCTGCGTACACTTGTGGACAGTGGACACTTGTGGATTGTGTGCGGCCCACTGATATCTGAGCGCTATGTGACACGCTCGATGGCACAGCTGCCTGTGACCAAAGTGACGAGAGGATAATGGAGATTTTGAATCTCTGCGTACACTTTTGGACACTGGACACTTGTGGATTGTGTGCGGCCCACTGATATCTGAGCGCTATGTGACACGCTCGATGGCACAGCTGCCTGTGACCAAAGTGACGAGAGGATAATGGAGATTTTGAATCTCTGCGTACACTTTTGGACAGTGGACACTTGTGGATTGTGTGCGGCCCACTGATATCTGAGCGCTATGTGACACGCTCGATGGCACAGCTGCCTGTGACCAAAGTGACGAGAGGATAATGGAGATTTTGAATCTCTGCGTACACTTTTGGACACTGGACACTTGTGGATTGTGTGCGGCCCACTGATATCTGAGCGCTATGTGACACGCTCGATGGCACAGCTGCCTGTGACCAAAGTGACGAGAGGATAATGGAGATTTTGAATCTCTGCGTACACTTTTGGACAGTGGACACTTGTGGATTGTGTGCGGCCCACTGATATCTGAGCGCTATGTGACACGCTCGATGGCACAGCTGCCTGTGACCAAAGTGACGAGAGGATAATGGAGATTTTGAATCTCTGCGTACACTTTTGGACAGTGGACACTTGTGGATTGTGTGCGGCCCACTGATATCTGAGCGCTATGTGACACGCTCGATGGCACAGCTGCCTGTGACCAAAGTGACGAGAGGATAATGGAGATTTTGAATCTCTGCGTACACTTTTGGACAGTGGACACTTGTGGATTGTGTGCAGCCCACTGATATCTGAGCGCTATGTGACACGCTCGATGGCACAGCTGCCTGTGACCAAAGTGACGAGAGGATAATGGAGATTTTGAATCTCTGCGTACACTTTTGGACAGTGGACACTTGTGGATTGTGTGCGACCCACTGATATCTGAGCGCTATGTGACACGCTCGATGGCACAGCTGCCTGTGACCAAAGTGACGAGAGGATAATGGAGATTTTGAATCTCTGCGTACACTTTTGGACAGTGGACACTTGTGGATTGTGTGCGGCCCACTGATATCTGAGCGCTATGTGACACGCTCGATGGCACAGCTGCCTGTGACCAAAGTGACGAGAGGATAATGGAGATTTTGAATCTCTGCGTACACTTGTGGACAGTGGACACTTGTGGATTGTGTGCGGCCCACTGATATCTGAGCGCTATGTGACACGCTCGATGGCACAGCTGCCTGTGACCAAAGTGACGAGAGGATAATGGAGATTTTGAATCTCTGCGTACACTTTTGGACAGTGGACACTTGTGGATTGTGTGCGGCCCACTGATATCTGAGCGCTATGTGACACGCTCGATGGCACAGCTGCCTGTGACCAAAGTGACGAGAGGATAATGGAGATTTTGAATCTCTGCGTACACTTGTGGACAGTGGACACTTGTGGATTGTGTGCGGCCCACTGATATCTGAACGCTATGTGACACGCTCGATGGCACAGCTGCCTGTGACCAAAGTGACGAGAGGATAATGGAGATTTTGAATCTCTGCGTACACTTTTGGACACTGGACACTTGTGGATTGTGTGCGGCCCACTGATATCTGAGCGCTATGTGACACGCTCGATGGCACAGCTGCCTGTGACCAAAGTGATGAGAGGATAATGGAGATTTTGAATCTCTGCGTACACTTTTGGACAGTGGACACTTGTGGATTGTGTGCGGCCCACTGATATCTGAGCGCTATGTGACACGCTCGATGGCACAGCTGCCTGTGACCAAAGTGACGAGAGGATAATGGAGATTTTGAATCTCTGCGTACACTTTTGGACAGTGGACACTTGTGGATTGTGTGCGGCCCACTGATATCTGAGCGCTATGTGACACGCTCGATGGCACAGCTGCCTGTGACCAAAGTGACGAGAGGATAATGGAGATTTTGAATCTCTGCGTACACTTTTGGACAGTGGACACTTGTGGATTGTGTGCGGCCCACTGATATCTGAGCGCTATGTGACACGTTCGATGGCACAGCTGCCTGTGACCAAAGTGACGAGAGGATAATGGAGATTTTGAATCTCTGCGTACACTTTTGGACAGTGGACACTTGTGGATTGTGTGCAGCCCACTGATATCTGAGCGCTATGTGACACGCTCGATGGCACAGCTGCCTGTGACCAAAGTGACGAGAGGATAATGGAGATTTTGAATCTCTGCGTACACTTTTGGACAGTGGACACTTGTGGATTGTGTGCGACCCACTGATATCTGAGCGCTATGTGACACGCTCGATGGCACAGCTGCCTGTGACCAAAGTGACGAGAGGATAATGGAGATTTTGAATCTCTGCGTACACTTTTGGACAGTGGACACTTGTGGATTGTGTGCGGCCCACTGATATCTGAGCGCTATGTGACACGCTCGATGGCACAGCTGCCTGTGACCAAAGTGACGAGAGGATAATGGAGATTTTGAATCTCTGCGTACACTTGTGGACAGTGGACACTTGTGGATTGTGTGCGGCCCACTGATATCTGAGCGCTATGTGACACGCTCGATGGCACAGCTGCCTGTGACCAAAGTGACGAGAGGATAATGGAGATTTTGAATCTCTGCGTACACTTTTGGACACTGGACACTTGTGGATTGTGTGCGGCCCACTGATATCTGAGCGCTATGTGACACGCTCGATGGCACAGCTGCCTGTGACCAAAGTGACGAGAGGATAATGGAGATTTTGAATCTCTGCGTACACTTGTGGACAGTGGACACTTGTGGATTGTGTGCGGCCCACTGATATCTGAACGCTATGTGACACGCTCGATGGCACAGCTGCCTGTGACCAAAGTGACGAGAGGATAATGGAGATTTTGAATCTCTGCGTACACTTTTGGACACTGGACACTTGTGGATTGTGTGCGGCCCACTGATATCTGAGCGCTATGTGACACGCTCGATGGCACAGCTGCCTGTGACCAAAGTGATGAGAGGATAATGGAGATTTTGAATCTCTGCGTACACTTTTGGACAGTGGACACTTGTGGATTGTGTGCGGCCCACTGATATCTGAGCGCTATGTGACACGCTCGATGGCACAGCTGCCTGTGACCAAAGTGACGAGAGGATAATGGAGATTTTGAATCTCTGCGTACACTTTTGGACAGTGGACACTTGTGGATTGTGTGCGACCCACTGATATCTGAGCGCTATGTGACACGCTCGATGGCACAGCTGCCTGTGACCAAAGTGACGAGAGGATAATGGAGATTTTGAATCTCTGCGTACACTTTTGGACAGTGGACACTTGTGGATTGTGTGCGGCCCACTGATATCTGAGCGCTATGTGACACGCTCGATGGCACAGCTGCCTGTGACCAAAGTGACGAGAGGATAATGGAGATTTTGAATCTCTGCGTACACTTGTGGACAGTGGACACTTGTGGATTGTGTGCGGCCCACTGATATCTGAGCGCTATGTGACACGCTCGCTGGCACAGCTGCCTGTGACCAAAGTGACGAGAGGATAATGGAGATTTTGAATCTCTGCGTACACTTTTGGACAGTGGACACTTGTGGATTGTGTGCGGCCCACTGATATCTGAGCGCTATGTGACACGCTCGATGGCACAGCTGCCTGTGACCAAAGTGACGAGAGGATAATGGAGATTTTGAATCTCTGCGTACACTTGTGGACAGTGGACACTTGTGGATTGTGTGCGGCCCACTGATATCTGAACGCTATGTGACACGCTCGATGGCACAGCTGCCTGTGACCAAAGTGACGAGAGGATAATGGAGATTTTGAATCTCTGCGTACACTTTTGGACACTGGACACTTGTGGATTGTGTGCGGCCCACTGATATCTGAGCGCTATGTGACACGCTCGATGGCACAGCTGCCTGTGACCAAAGTGATGAGAGGATAATGGAGATTTTGAATCTCTGCGTACACTTTTGGACAGTGGACACTTGTGGATTGTGTGCGGCCCACTGATATCTGAGCGCTATGTGACACGCTCGATGGCTCAGCTGCCTGTGACCAAAGTGACGAGAGGATAATGGAGATTTTGAATCTCTGCGTACACTTGTGGACAGTGGACACTTGTGGATTGTGTGCGGCCCACTGATATCTGAGCGCTATGTGACACGCTCGATGGCACAGCTGCCTGTGACCAAAGTGACGAGAGGATAATGGAGATTTTGAATCTCTGCGTACACTTTTGGACACTGGACACTTGTGGATTGTGTGCGGCCCACTGATATCTGAGCGCTATGTGACACGCTCGATGGCACAGCTGCCTGTGACCAAAGTGACGAGAGGATAATGGAGATTTTGAATCTCTGCGTACACTTTTGGACAGTGGACACTTGTGGATTGTGTGCGGCCCACTGATATCTGAGCGCTATGTGACACGCTCGATGGCACAGCTGCCTGTGACCAAAGTGACGAGAGGATAATGGAGATTTTGAATCTCTGCGTACACTTTTGGACACTGGACACTTGTGGATTGTGTGCGGCCCACTGATATCTGAGCGCTATGTGACACGCTCGATGGCACAGCTGCCTGTGACCAAAGTGACGAGAGGATAATGGAGATTTTGAATCTCTGCGTACACTTTTGGACAGTGGACACTTGTGGATTGTGTGCGGCCCACTGATATCTGAGCGCTATGTGACACGCTCGATGGCACAGCTGCCTGTGACCAAAGTGACGAGAGGATAATGGAGATTTTGAATCTCTGCGTACACTTTTGGACAGTGGACACTTGTGGATTGTGTGCGGCCCACTGATATCTGAGCGCTATGTGACACGCTCGATGGCACAGCTGCCTGTGACCAAAGTGACGAGAGGATAATGGAGATTTTGAATCTCTGCGTACACTTTTGGACAGTGGACACTTGTGGATTGTGTGCAGCCCACTGATATCTGAGCGCTATGTGACACGCTCGATGGCACAGCTGCCTGTGACCAAAGTGACGAGAGGATAATGGAGATTTTGAATCTCTGCGTACACTTTTGGACAGTGGACACTTGTGGATTGTGTGCGACCCACTGATATCTGAGCGCTATGTGACACGCTCGATGGCACAGCTGCCTGTGACCAAAGTGACGAGAGGATAATGGAGATTTTGAATCTCTGCGTACACTTTTGGACAGTGGACACTTGTGGATTGTGTGCGGCCCACTGATATCTGAGCGCTATGTGACACGCTCGATGGCACAGCTGCCTGTGACCAAAGTGACGAGAGGATAATGGAGATTTTGAATCTCTGCGTACACTTTTGGACAGTGGACACTTGTGGATTGTGTGCGGCCCACTGATATCTGAGCGCTATGTGACACGCTCGATGGCACAGCTGCCTGTGACCAAAGTGACGAGAGGATAATGGAGATTTTGAATCTCTGCGTACACTTTTGGACAGTGGACACTTGTGGATTGTGTGCGGCCCACTGATATCTGAGCGCTATGTGACACGCTCGATGGCACAGCTGCCTGTGACCAAAGTGACGAGAGGATAATGGAGATTTTGAATCTCTGCGTACACTTTTGGACAGTGGACACTTGTGGATTGTGTGCAGCCCACTGATATCTGAGCGCTATGTGACACGCTCGATGGCACAGCTGCCTGTGACCAAAGTGACGAGAGGATAATGGAGATTTTGAATCTCTGCGTACACTTTTGGACACTAGACACTTGTGGATTGTGTGCGGCCCACTGATATCTGAGCGCTATGTGACACGCTCGATGGCACAGCTGCCTGTGACCAAAGTGACGAGAGGATAATGGAGATTTTGAATCTCTGCGTACACTTTTGGACAGTGGACACTTGTGGATTGTGTGCGGCCCACTGATATCTGAGCGCTATGTGACACGCTCGATGGCACAGCTGCCTGTGACCAAAGTGACGAGAGGATAATGGAGATTTTGAATCTCTGCGTACACTTTTGGACATTGGACACTTGTGGATTGTGTGCGGCCCACTGATATCTGAGCGCTATGTGACACGCTCGATGGCACAGCTGCCTGTGACCAAAGTGACGAGAGGATAATGGAGATTTTGAATCTCTGCGTACACTTTTGGACAGTGGACAATTGTGGATTGTGTGCGGCCCACTGATATCTGAGCGCTATGTGACACGCTCGATGGCACAGCTGCCTGTGACCAAAGTGACGAGAGGATAATGGAGATTTTGAATCTCTGCGTACACTTTTGGACAGTGGACACTTGTGGATTGTGTGCGGCCCACTGATATCTGAGCGCTATGTGACACGCTCGATGGCACAGCTGCCTGTGACCAAAGTGACGAGAGGATAATGGAGATTTTGAATCTCTGCGTACACTTTTGGACACTGGACACTTGTGGATTGTGTGCGGCCCACTGATATCTGAGCGCTATGTGACACGCTCGATGGCACAGCTGCCTGTGACCAAAGTGACGAGAGGATAATGGAGATTTTGAATCTCTGCGTACACTTTTGGACAGTGGACACTTGTGGATTGTGTGCGGCCCACTGATATCTGAGCGCTATGTGACACGCTCGATGGCACAGCTGCCTGTGACCAAAGTGACGAGAGGATAAGGGAGATTGGATTGCTTTTAAAAAAGCAGTTTGCGGAGCAGTGGGTAAACAGCAATGCCAGCATGTCAGGAAGCCTTAAAAGGCAGCCCAACAACCAACACCACTGATACACCACAATATAGCCTCCCCTTGCACTGCACACACAGTGACTTGTGTGTTGTGCAGGCCAAATCGCTAGCAGCAGAAGCAGTTTTTTTGTCTTCTTCCCTGCCTAACGCTCTCCCTACAGAATCAGCAGCAACCTCTCCCTATACTAAGATCGGCAGAAGTAAGATGGCGGTCGGCGTGCACGCCCTTTTATACCCCCTGTGACGCCCACCAAAGCAAGCCAATCACTTGCATGCCCTTCTGAAAGATGGTGGTGACCCGTGCCTATGTCATCACGTTGCCCACAGTCTCCGTGGATCCTGATTGGCTGAAAAAGAGCGCAAAACAAACTTTTGAAACGCGACTTTGGCGCGTAAGTCGCCGACCTCGTGGCCGACCTCATCCTAGGGTCGGGTTTCGTTTCATGAAACCCGACTTTGCCAAAAGTCGGTGACTTTTGAATTTTTTCGACCCGTTTCGCTCAACTCTAGTCAGCTGATATTAATTCCATGTAATTTAGAGGTGTCTATAAGATGCTGCCATTACTAATCCCATAGTAAGTTTTGAAATAAACACACAGCAAATATAAAATTGTTTATTTGAAATAAAACAAAACACCCTGTTTTACACATTTCTTTAAAAAGTAAAAAACAATGTTATTCTCACCTATACCTATACGCCTAATTCATTGAAGCCCATGTCCAATGTAAAAAAGCAAAAATAATGAACCATAGCCCTCACCTGTCCGACGTGAAGATAATCCTCTGATGGTCATGTCCCCAGTAAAAAAGAAATAGACAACCATATCCCTCACCTGTCATTTGTGAAGATAATCCTCCAATGTTCATGTCCCCTGTAAAAAAAAAAAATAATAATAAACAACCATATCCTTCAACTGTCTGACGGGAAGATAATCCTCTGATGCTCATGTAAGGGAGGGACAGGACTGTAGTCGTCACCTGTATTCTGGTGGCAGCTGCATCCAGTCCTTCCCCTACAAGAAGCAATACTCTTCTCCAGATTCAGCTACACCCCGGCACTTCCCAGGCAGTAACGGCCCCTCTTCTAGGCGACCCCCTTCAGTGGCGACACAGTCCGAGACAACTTTAACACTTTCTTTACTTAGGATTTCACTTGTTACATACACAGTTGATATAGTATAATATTTGCTTGCTTCCTCATCTTTCCCTTGCTTGTTGCCAATTCTGTGCAGTACACACCCGGAGCAGACAGTACTAGACTGCTTCCCAGTTAATTCCTGGCCTGACCTCACTGTAATGACATTTCCTGTAGCCTGTTTCGCCCCAGACACAAATTCTTCAATCACTACGTTTGTTGGCCCCTGGTGAAGCATCCGGTCCGTCTGTGCCAATCTCGTTGAAGCTCCTTTCATTTCCTTAGTCCAGCCAACTTCTGCCCTAAAAGCATTGGCCCAAACGGTAAGAAGCCACATCTTCCTTTTCTGTTCTGACCCACTGCTAAGACCTGCAGTGGCCGTGGGTAACGTGGTATATAACGACTTAACGTTACATGGCTGCCGAGCTGTCCAGGCCTATAGCCCATGTGGATACTTGGGTGCCCTGGCCCCATCTGACTAAACCACTCTTCATCACGAACCTTAACTCACAGCAGCCCCTCCTACAATTAACCCTTTATGAACATCCTATCAGGCCCCACAAGTATGCCCCCATCTAGTAGCCCACAGCATAATTATATCTACCCAGTCTATGGGGGGAACTATGTACTAAGAGTGCCCTCCTCTAATGTCGCAAGAAGGATACACTAACTTTCCCTGACTGTACATGTACAAAGGACACATAATATATATGCAATACTATAATACAGGAATACAAGGCAATATATTACAGTTTTTTCTATATAATGGTAACACAGTCAAGTAGCAATACCATAAGCAATGAGCGGTAATACATAGTTATACATGTAGCAGTACCGTGAGCAATCATCATAAAACACATATGTAAACATCAAGAACCGGAAGACAATCAGAGGGAAGGGAAGCATGAAAGACATTATATCTCACCCCCTTGCACTCATGTCCCCTGTAAAAAATAAATAAATAACCATATCCCTCACATGTCCGACATGAAGATAATCCATACTGTCCCACGCCGTAATCCATCTCTACGATATCTGGTTTGATAAACTGAACAGTGGCATGATGCGACCATTCAGTCTAAAAGCCAAGTGACAATGAGCTGCTGAGAGCGCAGCTTTAGTGACAAGAGGTGAAATCATAGAGGTTGCCTCCGGTCACTGAAGCTGCGTTCCCACTGGCAGTTCATAATGAGCCGGAACCTGTAAGAAATCACCACCAGCACTGTGAGAATTTTCAAGATCCAAATTGATTTTTATTTATTTTACTCATTTATATAGCACCTTTAATTCCACAGCGCTTTACAGACATTATCATCTCTGTCCCCATTCTGGCTCACAATCTAGATCCCCTATCAGTATGTCTTTGGACTGTGGAAAGAAACCAGAGAACTGGGAGGAAACCCATGTAAACACGGGGAGAACATACAAACTCCTTGCAGATGTTGTCCTTGGAGGGATTTGAACCCTATTTAACATGCATAATCACTTTTTTTCTGGACCCTCCTTATATAAAAAAAGGAAAAAAAATCTTTTTTGCATTCTTTACATGAAACACTGTTGTGTGTAATGTACAGTAGAGATTTGGGGCCGTTATCCCATTTAGGGTGTAAATGTCAAGCCTGCGTGACACGAAAATGAACAATTAGGGTATGTCTCCACGGGCACAAACCGGCAGCACTTTGAACGCAGCACATGTCCGCTCCATCAAAAGCGCTGCCGGCTTTTGTACATGCGGGGATTCCAGATGTGTTCATTGAGCCATGCGGAATCACCGCATCCTATACATTGGATGGTGATATTTATTTTGCAGAGACTGAGCATCTCCACAAGATAAATAGACATGCAGCAGTCTAGAAAGACGCACCGCATGTGCGTATATGCATGGAAGCCGGAGGCGGCCCTGCACGCATAGTGGAGATGGGATTTTATAAAATCCCCTCCACTATGCTGTAACATCCGGACGCTGCAGATTGGAATCTGCGGCTGTGCGCAGCATCCAATCCACAGCGTTTACTGACCGTGGAAATATACCCTTAATGCTTTTCACATACAGCACTGCCTCCACAGTAGGGGTTAATGTAGATCATTAATCAATTGAATTTTAATGTTAAATCTGGAAAACTGACCTTTGTCCATGTATCACCCAGAGCGGGGTACTCAGGTTGCCGGGCAGCGTTAGATTCAGGAGGTCACAGGGGTGGCAGCCGTGCCTGGTGCCTGTGCTTCGGGGACAGTGAAATGGGGGTTAAAAAATAAAAGAAAAATAAAAGAAATTTGAAAAAGAGTTTGCGACGCCAGTTGGAGTGTTCGACTGTAAGATAGCCGGCACTGCAGATGATCCCTGGGGGGGTAGATGGTGATGGCAGTGCAGGTGTTTAACCCCCTCCAACTAGGGCTGGCCCCCAGAGATAGTGATGGAAGTAGATGGTACGGAGTAACAAGGCAGGAAGTTCAGATGCAGTTCAGAAGATAAAATACAACTCTCTCACCAGGTTTACAGTCTGCTCTGCATGATGGGAGTTATCTCTCTCTCTGCTGGGGTTCAGTGTAAACTTCCTGCTGTTCTAATCCCTTCAGGGACCAAGGCTTCCCAGAGTCTGAAACGTCCAGTACTACCAGTACTCACAGTGTTTTCTGACCCGGCAACATGCAGATTGAATCCTATATGAAGCACGTGCTCGTTCTGGCATAATCCCTCACTGATTCTCGGTTGCTGTAGTTTTCCTGGGAGAACACACTCCACTGCTGGTTGTGTAAACCACACACAGCCTCTCAGCTTACCATCCGACTCTAGAAGCATAGATGGCTTAGGGGCTGAAGCCCTGATCCTCCTCAGCATTGTTCCTGGGGAGAGCACATGTAACTGCACCCAGAACATTCTTCCTTTTTGTTCTCACTGTCTTCCTCACAGAACAACAACTAAACTCCTCCCCTCCCAGTTAGGGTACCTCTCCAAAGCTCTAAGCTTCAGGCAAGTAAGGGAATGGGGTAAAATTGTGTGTGCAGTTGTCTCCAGCAGAGAAAGCATAACTCCCATCATTTACAAAACACATATAAAATAGTACATATTTGACCATTTTGTGGCGGTAAAGACACAGGGCGCCACAGCCATAAGATAGAAAGCCATCCGTCCCCAAATTCTTAACGACCCAGAGTCCTACTGCTTGGAGATGTTAAAGGCTGATGTTATTATGCTCCAATGCATCTCTCTCTCTGCTGGGGTTCAGTGTAAACTTCCTGCTGTTCTAATCCCTTCAGGGACCAAGGCTTCCCAGAGTCTGAAACGTCCAGTACTACCAGTACTCACAGTGTTTTCTGACCCGGCAACATGCAGATTGAATCCTATATGAAGCACGTGCTCGTTCTGGCATAATCCCTCACTGATTCTCGGTTGCTGTAGTTTTCCTGGGAGAACACACTCCACTGCTGGTTGTGTAAACCACACACAGCCTCTCAGCTTACCATCCGACTCTAGAAGCATAGATGGCTTAGGGGCTGAAGCCCTGATCCTCCTCGGCATTGTTCCTGGGGAGAGCACATGTAACTGCACCCAGAACATTCTTCCTTTTTGTTCTCACTGTCTTCCTCACAGAGCAACAACTAAACTCCTCCCCTCCCAGTTAGGGTACCTCTCCAAAGCTCTAAGCTTCAGGCAAGTAAGGGAATGGGGTAAAATTGTGTGTGCAGTTGTCTCCAGCAGAGAAAGCATAACTCCCATCATTTACAAAACACATATAAAATAGTACATATTTGACCATTTTGTGGCGGTAAAGACACAGGGCGCCACAGCCATAAGATGGAAAGCCATCCGTCCCCAAATTCTTAACGACCCAGAGTCCTACTGCTTGGAGATGTTAAAGGCTGATGTTATTATGCTCCAATGCATCTAAAGTAAAAAAAAAGATGAGTAATCCACAAAATTCAAGGAGAAGGTGGAAAAGTATACTCAGATCACAAAATGAACTCCTTCATCAGCAGTTTTATGCTTCAAGTAGGAATTTTTTGATGCTTGTAATACCATTTTTTGTTGTTCACATTTTATAATTAACGCCAGAAAAAAAAACAAGTACGTTTCTGGGATTCTGGTCTATGGGAGGATTTATTGGGTTGTCCAAGATATTTGAATGACTGCACATAGGCAATAATTAGAATACATATGCTCACCCTTGCATTCCTCGCTGTTCCAGCGGAACTTTCCACTAGTGTTCTGCTTACCTTGCCTATAATCGGAATGATATGTATACCTCATGTGACCGCTGCAGCCAATTACTGGTCTCACCAGTAGACACCACAGTACCGCGGAAGCCAGAGGCTGCAGCCGTCACAATGGACGTAGAGTCAGGGGTGGGATTCAGCCGATTCGGTGGTATCGGTTGCTAAAAAAGCAGCCGGTTCCCCGAACCGGGGAGATCCAGAGCAGTGATCCAGTACTTTGTGCAGCGGTGCCGGTGCGCAAGGGGAGAGGAGTACGAGGAGGACTCTCTGCTTCGGCTTCCTAGACGCTAGCCCCACCCGCCGGATACTGCGCGCGGCGCACTGATACGTCCGTGCACTCTGACTGAGCACACACCCGGCCGGACCCCAGTGGCCCCCACACACTGATACCTGCAGCAGAGCTGTGCCGCAATTGGGTATCTGGAGGAGTCACCGCACGCCGCTACCTACCCAGTGTGAGCTGTGCTGTGTGGCCTGCGTGCCTCCATCATCCTCAACACCGGTGCGGTGGTGGTGTGCTGCCAGTGTGTATGCAGCAACACGGTGGAGCAGGACGGGTGGTGCGGGGCCTGGGGGCCATCCAGGAGGCCTGGTCAACCGCGGGACTCACTTACTGCAGATGCGTTGCAGCCTGTCACTGTGTACTGTACTCCAACGCCAGGTCAGTATGTCTGTGCTGCCTATTGGGGACCTGTGCTGCCTATTGGGGACCTGTGCAGCCTATAGGGAACAATGCTGCCTATAGGGAACAATGCTGCCTATTGGGGGGACCTGTGACTGCCTATTGGGGACCTGTACCTGCCTATTGGAGACCTGTGCTGCCTATTGGGGACTAATGCTGCCTATTGGAGACCTGTGCTGCCTATAGGGAACAATGCTGCCTATAGGGAACAATGCTGCCTATTGGGGGACCTGTGCCTGCCTATTGGGGGACCTGTGCCTGCCTATTGGGGGACCTGTGCCTGCCTATTGGGGACCTGTGCCTGCCTATTGGGGACCTGTGCTGCCTATTGGGGACCTGTTCTGATCTCATTCCAATTTATTTTTTTTCAACTGTTTGACTGCGCCCCTACTTGTATATGTTTGAGGAAAAGGTTCGTGCAAATGGGTGTGGCTTAAAATGTGTGTGGCTTTAAATGGGTGTGGCTTAAAACAGGTGTGGTTTTCCTACACACAAACACAGCACCTGTTGTTAAAAATTTGAATCCCACCCCTGCGCAGGGTATGCAACATCTGCTTCCAACGTTAACAGAAGATCTGTGGGGGAGAGGAGAAAAAGCTTGACCAGCACATAGGTGAGAGAAAGACTTATGCAGTTAAATCATCAGCTTCCTAACAACACGATATAGACAAAAGTATCGCATCTTTTAATCCTTTAATTCACCAAGAGCCGCAATCTGATTTTACAAACATTGGTGAAAAAATGGGTTGTTAGAAAGAACTAATTTAATCGGAGCGTAGCATTGCAATAGGATGTCACCATTGTAGAAAGCCAGTTCGTGGAATTCTTGTCTCCCAAATATACCGCCATCAACTGAAAATAATATTGTAGAAAGGTAGAAGCGTGTAGGAACCACAGACCATGTAAAGTTACAGAACAGGGTCACCAATGCACAACCGGAGAGATCCAAGCTTCTTCCAGCAGTAACATCAGCACAAAAACAGTGTGCCAGAAGCCTATTGGCCATGCAGCTGCATGCAAACCGAACATCACCAAGCACAATGCCAAGGATTGGATGGAGAGGTGGAAAACATGGTGATACTGCTAGTGGCTCAGTGGTTAGTACTGTTGATTTGCAGCGCTGGGGTCTTGGGTTCAAATTCCACCAAGGACAACCTCTGCAAGGAGTTTGTATGTTCTCCTTGGGATTGTGGGGGATTCCTCCCACACTCCATAGGGAATGTAGATTGTGAGCCCCAATGGGCACAGTGGTGATGATGTCTGTGAAGCGCAGAGGAATTAATGGTGCTATATGAGTGAGTAAATTAAATCTATGAATAAATACCGCCTCTGTGGAGTGAGACATGATTATGTTGCTCAATCTGGCAGTCTAATAGACTGTTCTGGGTTTGACGAATGATAGGAGAACGTCACCAGTCTGATTGCAATGTGCCAGCTGTAAAGTTTTGTGTAGGATGAATAATGCTATGGGTTTGTTTTTCTGGGGTCAGTCCAAGCACCTTAGTTCCACTGAAGGGAACTCAAAATGCTTCCAGATCATGCATTCTTCCCGTTTTGTGGGACCAGTGCACAAAGCAAGGTTCATAAAGACATGGTTGTGTGCATTTGGTGTGGAAGAATATGACAGGGTGCACACAGCCTTGATATCAACCCCATCCAATACTTTTGGGATGAAGAAGAACAGAGTCTTTCCTCCAACATCTGACCTCACCAATGCTCTTCTGGATGAATTGGTACAAATTCCCACGGACACATTCCAAAATTTTGTAGAAAGTCTTTCCAGAAGATGGGAAGCTGCAAATGAGAGATAAAACTTCCTATTAATGTGTCGTGGTTAGGACATGGTTAATGTCCTGGTTTCTCAGGGTTAATGTTGCTGGCCTCCCTTTGGACCTGGGAGGGGTATTTATACTCACTCCAGACTAGGATTCCCTGTCAGCTATACCGTTATTCTGGCTGTGTGTCTGACCCCTGGTGTGCTTGTAAACTGTATTGCTTGTATGAATCCCATGTATGACCCGGTCTGTCCACTTACTCTGTCTCACGTTTTGGTACCATTGGTTCTTACCTCCTGGCTTGGCTATCGTTACTCCATTACCGTTTGCCCCTTTTGCATCGTCTATTGCCCGTACTGGTTTTCTGATCTATTGCTATGTCCTGACTATCCGCTCTGGTTAACCCTTTGGTACTGTCCTGCTATCTCGTGCTTTGACTCTGGCTTGATCTGGTTTACGTCCCTGTCCATGCCCCTTGGTAACTTGTCCCGTAGTTACCTTTCTAGGAGTTTCCCTGCAGCTCCTAGCTCTGTGGAGCTTAGACCACGCCCCCAGCAGTCACATGCTTCAGGTCCTGATACTCTGAAGCACGAATCATCACCGCTGCTGCCCTGCTCCACAGGTATCTTTGAGCGCTGTTTTTGTACTCAGGACATGCGCACTGGCTCAGTAAGCGAGTGTAGTGCGGTGTTTCTGACATAATGCCTATGGATTTAAAATGACGATGTTATAAAAAGTCCTGAAGGTGCAATGTGTACATGGGCCAATAACATTTTTCCATATAATGAATCTTGGACAATTTGTTTAAGTGTAAGAGATGCCAAGTCCGACAACACTATACATAAGTGGCGGACTTGAAGCGCTCTATTAGAATACTGGTGTAACACATTCAGGTTAAAGGAGATACTGATTAATTTTAACCCCTTTAATTAGTTGTTTCATCTTTTACATCTATTGCATATCCAGAAGATATACCATACATGCCTGATAAACGCCTGACCCACTTTGGGGACTCACATCTGTCTTGAGAATGGTGGCCTCTTTCATGCGGTGGGGAATGAAGAATTGGGTAGAAAGGATCATGACACCACTCCAGACAGATTCAATGTGTTTCACGAGTCGAGGAAAGCAAAATAAAATCCTGAGATCTCTTAAGCATGAGTACCAACATTGCCATTAGTAGAATTAGAACCTTTAAGTTCCTCCTCAGTACTGCAAGCAGTGCTTCATTATGGTCAAGGAGAATCCAAAATTTCCAACGATTAATTATAATTAATTGATTCAATTTGAGACTGTTGTCACCATTGTTTGCACCTTCATCTATTTATTAAATAAAACTGACTATCGGCATTGTTGTACTCTGGGCAGAGACATTGATGGTACCCATAACCTGGTGTCTGAAGAGATCCAAAGGCCAGTCTGCCACATATGAAAATGGCAGAATTATAAATGGCATATTGTATGTGAGTTGAGCTCTGAGCAGAGGAACTTCAAGTTTTTCGTTTAAAAGGAGCCAGGTTTTTACTACCTAATCTGACAGCAGCATGATGTAGGGACATAAACCCTCATTCCAGTGATGTGTCAATTATTAAGCTGCTTGCTGCAGTTTTCCTAAAATCACTGTTTTAAAAGCAGGGAATTATCACCTGAAGACCAGTAAACCTGCTGCAATGTAGCATAATGTAGGAGCAGAGACCCTGATTCCAGTGATGTATCACGTTTTGGGCTGCTTGCTGCAGTTTTGATAAAATCCCAGTTTATCTGCTACAGATCTAGCAGTTCTCTAAATGTTGAGCTTAGTTTAACCCCACCTACACTGCTGATTGGCAGCTTACTGTGTATGCTGTGTATAGGCAGAAAGCTGCTAATCAGTAGTGTGGGTGGGGTTATTCTCAGCTACATCTACAGCAAAGAAAGCTGTGATGTTATGAAAACTGCAGCAAGCAGCCCAATAAGTGTTACAACACTGGAATCAGGGTCTCTGCTCCTACATTATGCTGCTCTCAGATGGGGTATTAAAACCCGCTGACAGATTCCCTTTTAAAAGGATTTTATTTAACGTAGGCGACAGAGGGTTACATTTTCATATAATTTGAAGAGCTATAAATCTTTTATAAATAGAAAGGAAAGGCATCCAAAACATTTTGGAAAATGTAAAAAAAAAAATAATGTCTACTAAAAAAAAAATCAAGGCAAAGACATTTTCCACATGTCACATAATTCCAAATTTATTTCCTCCTGTTTGAAGTGGCTCAGCTTTCACCTAAGAATATCAAGATTAAGCAGCAAATCCGCAGCTACATTCGCAATATGACAGCTCCCCCTCTCCAACTCAACAGCCAGACCGTGTGTCATGGTAAAGGATTATTGGTACAGTACGAAAAACACGCCGAACTGTACTGAAACAAGCTCCTTCTCCTGGGAGATGCATTACAAGAACAGAGGCCATAAATTAACATTGCATGTCAAATTCTCAAGCCCAGAAAGCTACCAGAGCAAATTTATCCACGGCTTTTACTGTTCAGCCTTTGTGGAAGAAAAATATCATTGCTTGTATCTGGGCTATTTATATATCAGGAATATGCACGAAAAGATCCAGTATCACGGATTACATTTAATTTTACAATTTATTTTGTTAAATCCAGTGTTATCCCTTGGGAAAATAGTCGAGTAATATTCTGCAACATAATAAAAATCAGAGGTGTTGATTAATTAGAATCCAAAGATTAGCACTAGTGCCTCAAAATTATATATATATATATATATATATATATATATATTTATATTTAGAGGGGGGTTAATGTATATATTCACATATGCAGCTCTGGAAAAAATTAAGAGACCTCTGCAAAATTTTCAGTTTGTATGATTTTTCTCTTTCTAGGTATATTTTTGAGTAAAATGTAAATTGCTCTTTTATTCTATAAATGACTAACAACATGTCTCCGAATTTCCAAGCACTAAATTTTGTATTTATTTTCAGAAAATGAGAAATGATCAAAATAACAAAAAGAATGCAGACCTCAAATAATGCTAAGAAAACAAGTTCAGAATCATTAAGAAACAATACTAATGTTTTACCTGAGGAAGAGTTCAGAAATCAATATTTTGTGGAATAACCATGATTTTTAATCACAGCTTTCATGCGTCTTGGCATGCTTTCCACCAGTCTTTCACACTGCTTTTGGGTGACCTTATGCTACTCCTGGTACAAAAATGTAAGCAGTTCTTCTTTGTTTGATGGCTTGTGACTATCCATCTTCCTCTTGATTACATTCCAGAGGTTTTCAATGGGGTTCAGGTCTGGAGATTGGGCTGGCCATGATATGGATTTTATGTGGTGGTCCTTCATCCACACATTGATTGACCTAGCTGTGTGGCATGGCGTATTGTCCTGCTGGAAAAACCAGTCCTCAGAGTTGGGGAACATTGCCTGAGCAGAAGGAATCAACTGTTTGTCCAGGATAACCTTGTATGTGGCTTGAATCATAAGTACTTCGCAAAGATTAACCTGCCCAATTCCAGCCTTGATGAGGCATCCTCAGATCACCGATCCTCCACCAAATTTCACTGTGGCTTGTACGCCTCTCCAGGTCTCCATCTAACCATTAGACGACCAGTTGTTGGGCAAAGCTGAAAATTAGAGTCATCAGAGAAGATTACCTTACTCCAGTCCTTTATGGTACAATCCTTATGGTCTTTGGCAAACTTCAGCCTGGCTCTCCTTTGCTTCTCATTGATGAAAGGCTTTTTTCTAGCTTTACATGACTTGAGCCCTGCCTCTAGGAGCCTGTTACGAACTGTTCTTGCCATGCACTTCAACCCAGCTGCCATTTGCAATTCATTTTGTAGGTCACTTGATGTCATCCTGCTGTCGCTGAGTGACATTCGAATAAGATGACGGTCATCCCGGTCAGTGGAGAGTCGTTTTCGCCCTCTGCCCATCTGTAGCTTTGTTGTCCCCAATGTCTGCTGCTTAACCTTGTAGTAATGGACTGCCGTCTTAGAAATTTAAAGGATGGAGGCAACGTGATGCTCACTGTATCCCTCTGCTAGCAAAGCCAGACTTGAGTCCTTCTTTTCCTCACTCAAGACTTTTCTTTTCAACTTCTTTGGTTTGGTTAAAAGTTATTTTTTCATTCCTATTACTTTTGGGATATTACAGGCACTTGTTTTGCCATCCAACTTGTGCTATTGCAAGACGATTGTGAACACCACAGTAGGGTTTTTTTTATACTTTCCTTCATTAAATAAGATTTGGTTCAGGTGATCACCTAATCAGAAGCACATTAAGTAGAATGAGGTGTACTCTGGTTGGAATTCAACTGACACTGGAATGAAATGGCTGTCAGACATGTAGGGAAGCTGATTTTTATAAAACTGTGCAATGGTCTCTTACTTTTTGCCAGAGCTGTATATAGACATAGAATGTGTTTTTATTGATCTTTAGTTTATTGTTTCTCTTATTTTTCATGCATTTCCTAAAAAGTCATCTATTTTTTTGTGTTTTCTTCTGTTTTAATAGTAATTATTTTATTTTGAAACATAAATATTTTGGAGAATACATTATATCACTAGTCATGGGTATGTTTCTATAAATTCTCGCCTTTAGACAATCCTTTCTCCTTTGACAAAATGTTCCCCGCTGTGAACCCACCGCGATCAGTTCTGACCTGTAGGGAAACCATGCAGTAAGGGTAAGTTCACACATTGCAGATTTGCTGCCAACACTTTTCTCAACAAATACACAAGAATCCAAAAGAAGTCAGCAGCAGCTGATCCACACAAGGTAGTTTTGATTTTACTGGAGATGTCCCTGTGGACTAGCAGTGTAATTGAAAAAATATATACAACAGGCGAAATAAGTGTTGAACATGTCAGCAATTTTCTAAGTAAATCTGTTTCTAAAGGTGCTATTGTCATGAAATTCTCACCAGATGTCGGTAGCAACCCATCCAATCCACACAGGTGAAGAAATGAAAACATAAATGTCCATAAATTATGTATAATAATGAGGGATTATAAAAGGAGAAACTATTAAACACACTTACTGAAATGTATTTAATACTTCGTGCAAAAGCCTTTGTTGGTGATGAAGCTTCAAGACGCCTCCTGTATGGAGAAACTAGTCGCAGGCCTTGCTCAGGTGTGATTTTGGCTCATTCTTCCACACAAACACTCTTCACATCCTGAAGGTCCCGTGGTCTCTTTCTAAGAACTCTGAGCTTTAGTTCCCTCCATACATTTTCTATTGGATTCAGGTCCAGTGACTGGCTCTGCCATTCTAGCAGCTTTATTTTCTTTCCCTGAAACCAATTGAGAGTTTCCTTGGCTATGTGTTTGCGTTCATTGTCTTACTGAAATGTCCACCCTCATTTCATTTTCTTCATCCTGGTAGATGGCAGCAGATTTTTGTCAAGAATGTCTCGATACATTTGTCCATTCATCCTTCCTTCAGTTATATGAAGTTTGCCAGTGCTGTATACTGAAAAATATCCCCACACTATGATGTTCATTTATGAAGAGAAGGAAGAGCGGCACTCACCAATCAGTTTAAAAGTTCAAATCCATTATTCCTGGTTGTGGCCGGTGGCAGGAAATGATGTTCTTTCCACTCCTGGATTATGGCCCCAACAGTGCTCACTGGAATCTTCTGTAGTTTAGAAATTCTTCTGTGAGCAATGCCATTAGTATGTTTTGCAACAATAAGGTTGCAAGGTCTTGAGGCAGCTCACTGGTTTTACCTGTAAGAGGATGAGCCGAGACAGAGTCAGCGGTATCCGGTGCCTATTGAGGCTGGAACTATCGGGACTGTCACCACTGCTGCCAGGTTAGGGTTCTTCTGGGAGGGAAGGACCTTCCCACTGGACGGCAGGGGGCGTAGGGAATATAAAGAGTCCGGGAACGGGTCAGACTTGGTGGGAAAGTGACAGGAGAAGGTTGACTCCCTCACCGCTGTTTGAGCTGACAACTCCACACCACCCTTCCCATAGAGTGCTGACCCCACGATTGACTTTGACGCTACTGAGTTACCATCTGACCCTGTTCTTGTGGACAGTCCAGTCCTGCCTGTGGTCACTGATAAGCTGACTTGCTGCACTCCTAGAGACTATCCCAGAGAACTGCCTGCTACTGCGGTCTGTGATCGGACACACGGCTCGTGTTCAGTGCCATCACTGAGGAGTCCACACAAAGGACTGTTTCTACAACCCAGCATATTCAAGCCAGCCAGGACCAGATCCATCAACATCGTTGGAAGGCAGTGCTTCTCATTCCTCCATAATAGAGCGAGAGACTTTGTTCACGATTTGCAACGCTGTCGGGAGATTTTCCAGCCTTTCCCCTGCAAGAACTGCAAGCGATAAGTTGCCAGTTTTTTGCATATCTTTCTATCGTGCATGGTGGTTGTGCTTAATTTCCGTAGTTGCTGTTATTTGTCTAGTCTCCCTGCATGGAGTATTCCTTGCTTAACTTCCTATACAGTAAAAAACTCTGTTAACCCCTTCTCTGTCTCCGGCTCTCCACTGCATTCAATGAACTCTCTTTTTACATACCCATCATGGGATGTTTAAAAAGTAATAATTTTGGACATCCCTTTTAATGATAGCCTTCACCGTTTGCAAATATTAGAAATCTTTTCTGGTTATGTGAGGGATCACACTGGTGCATGGCTCATTATAGGTACGGCATATCATTAGAGCTTTCTGTTCTCTTGTGTGACAAATTCATAAATATCAAATGGTTTTTGATTACTAAACACAGGAAATATCTGTTGTTCTGTTGAAATTTAAAACAGTTATACCTGATCGATTTGGTATCATAAATCCAATTATTATGTATTATTTTATTGATATCATTAAATCGGCAATAGTATAATCTGACCATAGTGATCCTAATGAATATTACTGATTTTTCCACGTGCACTAAATTTTCAGCAGAAACTGTAGTAGAAAGTGCAGATTGTGGCTTTGGCATGAATGTTAATATTTCTTTGAAGCTGTAAAAGGTCTTTGTGCATATATAATAATGAAACTATTTTCCTTGCTTTATTCTTAATTGTCTGGAAGTCTTCACAAGTTGAAACCTGTGGGAGAAGAGGAAACTAGATGAGAAGCCTACTTAATTCATGGGGATATTTACAGCTCTTGATACTGGAATGCATAGTACAATAACCTCTTTGCCAATGGTGTTAAAGAAATAATTCCGTATTTGAATTATTTATATTTACGCAAAAAATATTTTATCTCTTTAGTTAGTTTCAGCCTTTAGCTTAAGATTTACGTCTCATTCAGACATCGGCAATTTTTCTTGTACGCAAAAAAGGATCCGCGTTTCGTCAGTGTTTTCTTATCCGATTTTCATCAGAGTTTGGTCAATGTGCCAGTTTTTACCATTAAACAAGTGCTGGTAGTCATGGTCAGAAGGAGCGCTCAGGACATGGCTATATTCTTTAAATCCACAACGCGTTTCGACGGTTGTACACCATCTTCATCAGGTGGTAGGATCATTATGACATAAAGGGAAGGGTATTTAAAAGAAGACCAACCAAAGAAAATACTGGTACCATCTACCAATCAAAATCATTAGTGCAATCAATTAAAAAAAGGATAATAATAGCAAAAATTACCTCAAACAAGTTACTCAAACCACAGTAAAACATATAAATAAAACATATAAGTAAAAATATAAAATAGGATAAAAGTAGAAATAATATTATCTCGCCACATTTTCGATAGTGAGGTTCAAACCTTCAGGGGTAAGTGTGCCTAATTTAAATATCCAGAAACTCTCTCTCTTGATCAAACTCTTATAATGATCAGGAACATTGTCCAGAATCTGATAAATAATTGTGAGTATTAATGATCTTGGATTTTTCTGGTGCGTGACCGCAAAAATGATTTGATAAATTATGTAACAGAAAACCATTCCGAATATTCTGACGGTGCTTATTTAACCGTACGTGCATGGTTTGTATGGTCCGACCTACATATTGGAGTCCACAGGCACATTCTATTAAATGAACCACAAAAATTGATTCGCAGCTGACATGGCAATTAATTTTATAACACGTGCCCGTGGTATTGGATCTAAATTCTTTTGCCCCATGTGTAATGGACGCACAACAAAGACATTTAGTTGTTCTACAGGCAAAACACCCTGGGTTTTGGTAAACCTGAGTACTAGAGGAAGGGGGGTTAAGAGTGGTGTTGCTAGGAGCAATCAAGTTTCGGAGCGTGCAATTTTTTTTCTAAAAATCATTCTCAGACGGGTGGGAATGTGTCTGGAGAGGATGGGGTCACCCTTCAAGATGAACCAATATTTTCCAAGCAGGTCACGTATAGTGCCATGGGACCAACTAAATGTGGTGACATAACTCCACTTACAAATTTCAGAGACAGTCGAGTTATCAGTAGCATTGGATTTCATTTTATTAATGCAGTCTCTCTGAGAGAATGTTTTTGCTTTTAAGAATGCATCCTGAATCAGTTTTTTTTGGATAGCCTCTCTGTCGGAAGCGCTCTTTAAGAATCTTCGCTTCGTTAGAGAAATCATTATCCCGTGTGCAATTTTTCCTGATTCTCCATTACTGGCCATATTGAATATTAAGTATCCATTTGGGGAGGTGACCACTGTTAAAACTCAAGCAACTATTAACATCCACATTCTTAAAATGTGTAGAGAAAAATAAATAACATGCAGAATCCACATGCACCATTTTATCAAGAAATTGTATAGATGTCCTGGACATTTGGGCTTAGAAGGTGAGGCCCCAAGAATTTGTTCTGAGTGTACCAAAACAAACTTAGAGGCCTTTTCAAGAGAGCCATTCCAGATAATGAATAAGTCGTCTATGAAACGACGATAAAAAACAATCTTGCCCACCGACAGACCGGACTGCGCATTGAAGGAGGATTCAAATGCCTCCATAAAGAGATTTGCATAACTGGGGGTGAACCTCATCCGGACAAAGGACAAAAAAAAAGGCTTCTTTTAAAAAATCTGCGCTTGCGGTAATTGTTCATCCGCTGAAAGAAATTGATTAATTGCCTCTAGGCCAAGATCATGAGGTATGTTCGTGTATAAGTCATGAACATCCATAGTCAAGAGAATGCAATAAGGAGCACAGGACAATGTTTGGAGGTTATCTATAATCTTATAGATAACCTCATCTTATAGATAATCTCACCTGAGATGAATCTTTGAGTTAAGAATCCAAATTAATGACTTATTTCTGAAGGAAAAGATCAATATAAGGTGATAAGTTACTGATGATGGAATCAATACCGGAAATTATAGGACGGCCTGGGGGGTTGAGCGAGTTTTTATGAATTTTTGGTAAAAAATAAAAATAGGGAATTTTGAACTGAGAAATGTTTAAAAATTTAAATTCCTTCTTATTCAGAATGCCTAATGATTGAGCTTTTTTTTACAAATGCACTATATTGTAGAAAAATAGAAATGGAAATATCCCTTTCTAATTTTTCATAGTAATCACAGTCTCCACGTAATCTGAAACTCTCCTTTAGATACCAGCTCCTGTTCATGATCACCACCCCCCCTTGTCAGCATTTTTTATGATGATGATGATGACTTGGTTATCTCTAAGTGATCTGATAGCTGATTTCTCACTGCTACTTAGATTACAATTCCTCTTTTTGTTAAATGGTAAAGAACTAACCTCATTAAGAATAAGTTGCTGAAACGTTTCAATATGGAGTCCTTTATGGTGAAGAGGGTAAAAGTGACTGGAAGTCGTTTTAGGATTGACATGTAGAAAGAGATCTTCCGCAGTGTTAAATTAATTTAGTTCTGGAGAAACTGTTCTATTTTTTCTTCAATCAGAAAATGGCGTTGTAAGGTCAATTTTCTAATGAATTCATTTAAATCAAGGTATAAGCTAAAGGTATTGAGCGATGAATCTGGACAGAAGGATAGGCCATGTTCAAGAAGGGATTTTTCTTCATTTGTGAGTGTGTGATAAGATAAATTAAAAATGTTGGAAGTATTGGCAACATTTTCTAAATTTCTTTTATTTTCCTCGGTCTTTTTTGGATTTACCACTTCCCTTCCATCCTCGTTTTCGTTTTTTCTTTTTATTTTCGGCTGATGACTGGAAGCCACTTGAAAAAACTGGGTGATCTTAGTATTACGGGAGGGACTGGTGGAAGGGTTAGACGTAAGATCAGAGTTACATGGCTTTCAAGAAGGAATAAACGTTTCAATGAGGGATGAGTCCACCAGATTGTTTCTCAATAAACTGGAGGGGTTCAATAGTTTCAAAAATCGGTGGTGAAGGGTTGGGACCATTCAAAATAATGGGAGTAGGTGGAATGGGTATATTATTAGCATTCAATGAGGATTGAGAAGGAGAATAATCATCATGAACAGTTAGCTGAGAGAGACCACTCAAATTGTCTGTCTCATACAGTACATGTTAATAGATGTGGCTTTCAACACTGGATCAATATCTGTATCATGTGCAGATTTAATCTCTGAAGAGGAATCGGACAGATCCGTATCATTATTGGAGCAAGGAAAAATTACATTCGTTATATGTCTGAATAGAACTGCTTAAGATAGATGGATGATTGATAGTACATCCCTTCAATGTATCTTTATGATGTTTGCAATATAATTTTTGTTGTTTGTTTCTCAAAGAGGATAAGGAATTACCCAAGTTCTTAGCAACTAACGGTTTTACATTAATGGGAGGAGTTAAAACAGAAGATGATTGACTGGGCACACTAATCTCCATAGATTCAATGGCATTAATATTATGATTATCCTTTCTGTCCCTTATGGATTTATTTGCTTTTTTCATTATCAAATCATCTTCAAATTTGTATAATCTGTTCAAAAGCTTACTATTAAATTCATTAAAATCAATAGAGGTAGAATTGAGTTTTACCATTAGAGTTTCATCAGTTTTTCTCATATGGAAAAAAAATTGCTGGAGGTTTTTAAAGCTTTTCCCATTTAACACTCCAAATACAAATGGCATCTGATTGCTGTCCAATTATTTCACAGACCAATAGACTTGCATTGGCGGTTTGAGTGCTGTCCGTGAAAAACATAGAGGTTGTCACAAGGAGGTTTCTCAAACATTCCCTACTGTTATGGTGGCATCAGGGTCTATGGATTCCACAGATTCAGACTCTCCTTCTTGTGATTCCATAGATACCTATGGTCAGGACAGAGGGACTCGAGCATCGGGACTTTTAGAGCTGCAGCAAGTAGGCAGGTTAGAAGGAGTTACATCTTAGCTTTTTGATTGACTGTGGTCACATTCTGTGGAAGAACCAGTCGTGTCTGCTCTTCTCTTTCCCTGTTTAACCTGGCTTCACTGTTCAGGCATGACCAGCAATAGTTCTATATTCTGGTTTGGAGAGTTGGACATGTCCTGGTTATTAGTGGTTATTTCTAAAATTGTTGCTAGCGGTGTTTGATTAACCCTTTCCTTTTCCACTTGTTATCTTTACATTACTTTGTTGCCTCTTGGGCTGTACCCTTTGTATTCCTCTGTGTATTTCCCTGAATGTTGTGTGATTGTGCTTCCATTTCTGCCCTGTCTGTCTTGTTTTGTATTTTCCCATACACTGCCCAGTCTAGTGCTGCTTAGGAGCATAGGAAGTAATGAGGCCCAGGCATCTCCTCCTTCAGGGGTAATCCTGGGACAGGGATAGCCAGGGACTCCTATCCTGACGTTCAGTATAGGTGTTCATCTATTATCCCATAGTCATACTGTGACAATATTGCTGGCTGTACTTTTCCCTACACTCCAGTATCGATCTGATGAAAGCTATTGCTTGCCAAATGCAGGTTTTGTCTTTACAGGTGGCTGAATTAAAGGGGGCGGTTTAGCAGCAAGCTCAATCTGCCACACTGAATCAATCTGCATTGAAACCAAACTGTATTTTCTGAAGAGAATTTTGGGGGGTCGCAATCAGTTTATTACCTTAAGTGAGGTGTGTAAGTTATATTTTTGTTTACGTCCCCACTCCTCTGGACAAGAACAGTGGATGGGAATAATTATTTCTCTATTGAGTGGAAACCCACAGGCATGGGTCTTTTTCTTGCCCTCTGATTCACCTGATTTTTTAGACAGTAGATGATCCTGATAGAACATCATTGGCCGAGTTTAAGATCTGTTCTCTGCAACAACGGGACCGGGCGTTTACATTTTTTTGTGGTAAAACGGAACATTTTGCCAGTACCTGTCCCTCAATGCCCAAAGAGAGACAGTAGCCCGAAAACTCCCAGGCCGGGTGATTTGGGGGATCTCATCCTGGGTCTACAGAACATATTTTTCGGACATCAGACGCACCAAACTAAAATACACACTTCAAATTTCCAGGAGGAAAATAGGGGAAAATATGTAATGCGTCAAATGGGAGTCCACCTTGAAGTCCGAATTCAGCTTACCGACGGTTGCGACAGCAGTGGTGGAGCGAGTCCACAGGAGGTGTTCGGAGGTGCGATGCTGAGGAGTGATGCTGCAAGACCCATTGAAGGCTGGTAGAAGGCGTTAGTCAGTACTCGGCAGGACAGGGCTCCGCCGACATTTTGTGAAAGCTCTGGAAGAATGGCCTCCGGAGGAGGCGCATGCACAGATATTGACCTTGGGAGAACCTATTGCCAAGATCTCAATCCACACCTACCTGCCTGGGACTTGCAGTGTCGCACCACCGAACACCCCCTCTCCCAGACCAGTTCCCACAGCACAGCATTGACTGCAGTATCAACTGACTCCTGCCCCCACCCCAGCCTGATAAGCTACATTCGGTCTATAAGACACATCTCCATACCAACCCCCCCAAATTTTGGGGGGAAAGTGCATCTTATAGTCCGAAAAATATGGTATATCCTCCACTATGGTGTCTCAATGTTTGATACCTGCCAGGGTTAAGATTGGGGGCCATGAAATTTCTATTTCTATTTCCATATTTCTTGATACTGGTTCAAGTGCAAAGCTGCAGGGGCCCCGGAATCGGACTAAGATACCAACGCTACTGTGAGTGTTAACCCCTTATGTGCACATGCTAGGGTTTAGGATAGGCTGCAATAGATAGAGCACGGCAGCCATGTGGTTAGCAAAGGCCAGATAGGTTATAGTTAGTGTAGCATCATACATGACTTTACTGTGTTGTCTTGCCAGTTGGATAAATACAATGAGCTGTTATAGTTGGTGCTCCGTGCTGTTTGACGGCCCAGCTAGAGAATATTATCCTTGTAAATTGTCTGTTTCCATAGCATACCCCTGTTTATGCATTTTCCTAAACATTGCATTCCTTGCCTGTAAATAAATTAACCCTTTGTTGTTTGCATCTCATCTTGTGTACCGTAGTCTCACTGCATTGTGGTGGTCCCCCGGCCATCACTTCAGGTACAGGGGCTGGAACTCCGAAAAAAAGTACTTCATTCAGAGAGCATATCGTGTTACATCCTCAGGGGTCTTCCTGCACAAGTAGGCTTGGAGTTTAATTGGTTGGCTCTACATAATCCCACTGTTGATTTGCAAACTCAGGAGATAACCAAATGGAGCTCATATTGTAAGGACAACTGTTTAGGACCCTGCATTTCTGTGGTTTTCACAAGCCTTCCTTGTCCTCTCTCTGATTTGTGTGATGTATTCTAATATAGAATGTCAGGGGTTACCACCCCATAGGTACTATGACTGTACAGCACAGTTGTCAAATTGCAAACTTTACAATGTATCTGGTCCAGAGTGATTAGATCTTAGAGTATATTACTGTGGGTTTAGCTATACGACACATTAGGCCATCTTCCTCTTTTTTAGCAGTGGAGTTCTTCTTTGTCAAAAAGAAGGATGGTGAGTTTTGATGGTTCCTGGACTTCTGAGAGCTTAATCAAATATTCTTCTGGGATCCGTTCCCTCTCCTACTCATTCCTGACCTGTTTATTCAGATTGCCGGAAAGAAATTATTCTCTAAACTTGACCTGAGGAGGACCTCTAGTCTGATCAGGGTCAAACAGGGGGATGAGTGGGAAACAAACTTTAACACACCAGAGGGTCACTTAAAAAAAACATTGTTATACCTTTTAAGGACCCGTCTCATATAGCCAGATCGTTAGCAAGATGGCTGTAACGTCACCAATTTTGTGACGCAACAGCGACTTCTCCAGCTAGTCTTACTAACACATCTGCTGTATTCCAACATTTTGTTAATGTTGTTTTTTGTCATCTTTTAGGGCGTTTTGTTATTATTTACCATAATGATATTCTTATATACTCACAGGATTACAAGTCTCATATGGTACTATGTATTCTCAGAGAGAATAGATTGTATGCTGAACTCGAGAAGTGTGTATTCATACAGGGACTTCCTTTTTTGGGTTATGTGATTTCTGCTGCAAATTTTCGGATGGATCCCACTAAATGACAGGCTATGGTAAATTGGGACCGTCCTGGAAACCTTGCAACTACATTGCTTTTTGGGTTCTGCAAATTTTTGTATTAAAAATGTATTAAAAACTTATCTGCCATATCGTGACCTCTTACCGACATGATTAGAAAGGGTACAGATTTCTCAAGATGGTCTGAGGATGTTTTGTGTGCTTTTAACCGACTTAAGGATTGCTTTTCATCAGCTCCTCTATTAATACAGCCTGATATCTCTCAGCACTTTACGGTGGAGGTTGATCCATCTGAAGTGGGTGTGGGAGCGGTATTAAATCCGGGTCCATATCTTGATAAGCTGCGTCCATGCGCCTTTTTCTCTAAAAAAAACTCTCGCCAGCTGAATGCAATGATGATATTGATAATAGGGAATTACTTGCAATCAAACTAGCATTTGAGGAGTGGCGGCACTTTTTGGAGGGAGCTATGGACCCTGTTACAGAGATTACAGACCATAGCAATCTCCTCTACCTTAAATCTGCAAAATGATTTACACCGAGACTAGCTCGTTGGTCATTATTTTTCAGTTGGTTTAATTTCTTTGTTACCTTTCGCACTGGTTATGAAAACATAAAGGTTGATAATTATTTTAGGAGTTTTCCTGGGGGGATTCCTGAGAAGAACCTGTTCCTATGCTTCAGAAGGGAGTGTGTTATGAATGAGTCACCGTAGGAGGCAAAAACAGAAATACTAGCTAAGTCCAGAAAACCAGAGAAGTTGGCAGCTATCGGATTGCAGACCCCTGAACCTATCAACAACAACTAGCAGTAGCCGTGGGGGGTTCCTACGGTGCCCTAGACCCCTCGATCACAGCCGGAGAACTAAATAGCCTAAAGACAGAAAGGGAAATCTAAACTGCCCCAGAGCAGACCCCAAAGCAATAGGCAGCCCCCAACATATAATGAGGTGAAGCAAGATGAAAAAACACTCACACAGATAGAAAGATAGGCTGAACAAATGATGGGGCCCAAGCTAACTAAATAGGACAGGATAGAAAAGCTGCTGTCTGCAATCCGCCAAAACCCTATCAAAACAAGAGCCAACAGACTGATAGGGAAAAAACCCTGAAGACGCTAGGGTTCAAAAAGACTAAATCAGTACTCAGGTATTTTCTGAAGTCAGAGCAAAAAGGAATTCAGCTCACCCCAGCAGGGAATGGCAGAAATCCAGAAAACAAGGCAAAACAAAACCAAAACACAAATGCAAAAAGCAGAGCAGAAAACTTAGCTTTTGAGGAGCAGGAATCAGACTGGTCTCCTAGAATTCCTCTGAGAAATCACCAGCAAGGCAGAAAGGCGTCGGCTGCCTTATATCCAGTCAGCAATTCCAGTCACCCAGTCATCATCATCCTGCTCAGGTGCTTGGTAATCAGCCTCACTACCTTCCTTCACCAGAAGAGGGAGTTCATCAGACCTCAATGGTGAAGGGGAAAATGAACTCACAACAGGAGTGGTGATGTTGGCACTTTGTACTGATGTGAACCCTGAGATTGCAAAAGCTCAATATAGTGCACCATCTGGGTTTCTGAGGGAAAAATAATTTGTTCTCCTGAATCTTCATATTGGTCTTGGAAAAATATCATGATTTGGTACTCGTGGTCATCCTGGGGTTAAAGGGACTCTTGATCTCATATTACGTCGCTTTTGGTGGACTAAAATTTGTGGGGAATTTGGTAGCCTATGTTTCCGCCTGTGCCACCTGTGCGCATTCTGAGGCATCTAATTTTTGTTCTTCAGGGTGTTTGTAGTCGTTAAGTATTCCCACTCAACCATATACTGACATTTTTATGGACTTTATAACTGATTTGTCCTCTTCTGTTGGTAATACATTAATTTTGGTAATTGTTGGTTAGTTTTCTAAAATTACAAATTTTATCACCTTGCCGTCCTCACCAAATGCCAAGACATTGTCTTAAGTGTTTGTTCGGGAGATTGGTAAACTTCACAGTGTTCCTTCTAATATCATGTCAGATAGAGGTACGCAGTTTATTGCTAAATTCTGGAGAGCTTTTTGTTCTTGGTTAGGGATTAAACTATCCTATTCACTGGCATTCCACCCTCAATCCAATGGGCAAATGGAACGCGTTAATAAGAATTTGGAGCAGTATTTACGTTGTTTTGTATCTGAAAATCAGGAAGATTGATCCTCTTTTCTTTCTCTTGCTGACTTTGACATTATTAATCATTGTCATGAATCTACTGGGGTATCACCTTTTTTTGTGTTTATGCTCGGCCTCTTCAGTTCTGTACATTGCAGGAAGGGAACTCGTTGGGGGTACCTGGGGAGTTTATTTCTTCATTATTGTCTACATGGGAGTGTGTTCAGCGACATTTGCATGACATGATCTCCAAATATAAAAGTACGGCTGATTGCATATGGGTGCCTGGTCCGGACCTGTGTGTGGGTGATCTGGTATGGTTGTCTACCAAAAACATTATACTTAAAGTACCTTCGTTGAAGTTAGAACCTTGGTTTATTGGTCTGTATAAAATTATAGCGGCTATTAATACTGTTGCTTTCCATCTGGCATTACCTGTATAAAATTCATATAGTTTTTCACAGGTCTCTTTTATAGAAATATATGGTTTCTGATACCTCTCCTCCCTTACCACCTCCGATCCTAGTCGATGGTTCATTAAACTTGCAGGTATCCAAATTACTTATTCCCATGTCATCCACCACTCATTGCAATACTTGGTTCATTGGCAGGGTTATGGTCCTGATGAGAGGACTTGGATACCAGCCTCTGATAAACATGCCAAGCGTGTGGTTAGGACCTTCATTCACATAAACAGGCAAAAAGATTTCCTGTTTCTACATAAAGCTTAGAAAGATTCCACTAGTCTTTTTTTTTAATCACGTGATGCCATAGATTTAATGGAAAAGAGGAGAACTGACTGGGTAGAAAGGCAAAATGAGCAATTGTAAGTACACAGTGCTGGAGTAACATTGGAAGGAATAGTGCTGGATGCACTGCTGTTCACAGAAGATTCGCTAACATGAAAATATTATCAAAAACCAGGGGGACCAACCCCCTTTGTCAGGATATTTACAACATACAACTAAATTATTTCAAGTTGTAAAATCTTTTATGTATATCACTCCATTAGGGTTGTATGACTTGTGTACAATGACAATTGCAATTGTTTTTTCTCTGTTCTGGAAACTTAACATCCACATTAGCTCATGGACTGCAGTACTTCTCTTACCCAGTTACATGGGTCATCACATATACTAAACATAGCAACACTACATGAGAACGCCTGAATTAATTGTTTGTGTTTGACTCACATAGTTTAAATGAAAAATTTGTCATTGATAAAATTTCCTGTTTTCACTATTAGCTGACATTCCATATCGTCATATTGGCCAACAGCTCCTTTAATTTTCTCCATGTACTGTTATATGAATAGTTACTCTGCAATAACATCTACCCAGATGCAAGATTATCCCTATGCAAGGGGAAAAAAATCATTCAATATTCCAAACACGATATAATCTTGAATAATTTAAATCTGTAACACACTCATATAAATGTGAGAAATAATCTGAAATTTTGAAAAATAAAACAAAATGTGGGTGTAAGAGATTGTCAAAGTCAATATCCACCCTTTATTACCATTTGTTTTTATAAATAGGTAAAAAAAATTTGTCCCAAATAATTTTATAAGATATCTCTAAAATTGATTGGACCTCCATTTTTCTGTTTCAAGAGCTTCTGCTTGCAACATACAGAGAATATCCTTGACACTCCTACCTTGATCCTGAAGTTCCGACTGATATAACATGCTATGTTCTGTGTCCTATTAGTGCTTCCTATTAAAACATATCCAATAATATGTCCAATCAACTTGACCTGGCATAACGCAATACTGAGGATACACCAAGACCCTTGACAAAAACAGATGGATTTTTCCTTACCTTTCCTGCTGCCTTACCTATTCTGAGATGAGTGATGCAAAACCATTGGTTTGAAAAAAGACGTACTTTGCCATTGGAAGTCTATGGTATATGAGTCAATATATAATGGGGTAGCACTGACAATGGAAGGCTTGCCAGCTCTTAATAGTGCTTCCACAGACAGATGGAGTGGCTAGCACAAAGCCTAACATATTATTCACCTTTAAACCCCTGTACAGGGACCTGGAGATAAATTGTGGTTGCTTGGTTTGGTACACAGAGTAGATGCTGGTCGGTGGCGCAGGCTGGCACAGGATGGCCAAGCCATGTCAATAGCAGAAGGTCAGGCACTAGAACAAAATCTTCAGTCAGCATGATGGCTCAGTGGTTGGCACTGTTGCTTTGCAGCGCAGCTGTGGGGTCCTAGGTTCAAATACCACTAATAGGGCTGCCACTAGGAATTTCGGGGCCCCATACTGGCAAAATTTTGGGGCCCACTTGAGACTCCACCCAGGCTTCACCCCAGCTCTGCCTCCACCCTTCAAACCTTCCACAGTCCCACCACCCATTCTTGGAAAAACTCAACTTCTCTACCACGTCCTCACCAATCAGATATAAACAGTTCCTATCAAACACCAGATCACCTTCATAACCAGCAGCTTTTTGTTCTGGCCAAAAGTATTTTTAAGCCACCACCACGACACGGTAGACTCTTTTGGCTGGGCCCTACTCTACTCTAACCTATTAAATCTAAATATATTTTTATGTATTCTTCTTTAAGGGAATGAGTTACATACATTTTTTTTTAAATGACCATTAATAAATTATTTTATTAAGGCATATCAAGCCATGGTTAAAAACATGAGGAACACCTGATGAGTTTCTGGTGTGATACACGCATCCGTCGTTACTCATAGGATATAAAAAACCTAATGATAAGGCTTCAAATAGAAACAAAGAACCAATCAGTGGTACATAGATAATTACATTGTATATGCACAAGGTCTAACAAAGTAAAAACACTGAAAAGCACAAGCATTATCCATAAATATGAAAAATTTAATAAATATAAAACAAATCATTTCGTGAATTCATGCCTTTGGAATATTTAGTATCAAGTTTTAAGATTCATCAGGCTGTGTTCACACGCAGCTTTTTTTTAGTTTCCGCTGCATTTTTAAACGAACAATTTTGCAGCAAAAACGCAAAAAGAAAGCATCCCATGCAATCCTATGGGATTCTGCAATGCTGTGCTAATGTTGCGGATTTTGCCGTGGCGGAATCGCATCACGGAAAAATCCGCAGCATGCTCATTAATTTTGCGGAATCGCGGGGATTCCGCCCACATAGGAATGCATTGTTCTGCTTACTTTCCGCATGTGGCTGTGCCCACCATGCGAAAAGTAAGCAGAGCATTTGCGGATGGTACCCACGGTCTGGAGGAGAGGAGACTGTCCTCCGGGCTGTGGGTACCATATCCCTATAAAAAATAGAATTAAAATAAAAAAATCGTCGGCGACGTCATCAAAGGTCATTTTCGCAATGCATCACTGGGAACGGGACTTGCCGGGAGCATCGCGATGATTGGGGACACTGCGCGGGATGTCGGAAGGTGAGAAAAACACGATTTTTTATTTTTTTTATTATTTTTAACATTAGATCTTTTTACTACTGATGCTGCATAGGAGGCAGCCTCAATAGTAAAAAGTTTGTCACACTAGTTAAACACTATGTTTGACAAGTGTGACCAACCTGTCAATCAGTTTTCCAAGCGATGCTACAGATCGCTTGGAAAACGCTAGCATTCTGCAAGCTAATTACGCTTGCAAATCGCTAGTTTTTCCGTGGGAAATAGGCGGAAATTAAAATGCGGTTTTCTTGCATATTTCCAGTGGAATGAAATTCCTGATTTCCCGCGGAAATTTCCGCGGCAATTCTGCAATTCTGCAACGTGTGCACATAGCCTTAGGCTTCACGTGTAATTAATAAGTTTTGTTTTTTCCGCCTCAAATTGGGTTAGAATTTTTTTCAAAACCATAAAATGAAGCCTGATGAAGGAGTAACCCTCCGAAACAATCGTTGGGGTGGGTTGCTGACTGCTGGAACCTTTGCCCATCTTTTCATCAGGTATTTCTTGCTTCTCTTGCTAATTTGTCTTTTAGGCGTTATATATCTGTTGAACTATGGTGAATCATTACCTGTTATCTGACAAGGACCTGTGTATTTATTTATTTACTTAATGGATAGAGCTTGAAAAAGAATTTTTTTTTTTTGGCGGTGCACTCTTATTTGCTATACATTGCCATGCACTATATGCACATTGTGATAATTCAGCAAATTTATGCATGTATTTTTTGATATTGTATAGGTTCTGATTGTACAGCAGCCCTCTGTTATCCATGCGGTGTGCGGTTTCCACACGTTATTGTCCACTTCCCCCCACTTGTATCTGGATTTGTCTTAATAATAAAAATTATTGATTTTACTTTGGACTTATAGTCGCTTTTTTGGAGCTTTGCTCAGTGTGTTAACATGTGCATATAGCCTTAGGCTTCACGTGTAATTAATAAGTTTTGTTTTTTCCGCCTGGAATTGGGTTATAACTTTTTTCAAAACCATAAAATGAAAAATTACTAACCTCTCGCTTGTGGATAGCAATGAAGTGTTTAGAAGCACCAGAATAAGATACATTTTTATTTTGTATATTGCATAGGTGCTCTGTTATCCTTTTTTTTTATTTTTCGGGTTGTGCAACCAATCTTACATGACAGACAGCAGATGCAATATACAACACACTGTCTATCACAATTGATAAATGATGTAACATCATGTGAGAAACCAGAAAAAGAAAAAAACATCTTAGTTTAATACATAGCGTATGTACAGACATTGCATCTGCTGCCTGCTCATTTGTAGAAACCGGTGGTAGAAAGCCATGATTTGGGATCAGAATGTTGTTTGAGAAGACTGGGAGAAAGAGAATTGGCCAAGCTAAAACCTTTTCTAGCAACATACACCCCGCGCAGCTATAATTTGCCGTAATTTGTCATCCCTTTTTATCTCAGGAATATTTCTTAACAATAGTTTTAATTTGCTTGAATTGCGAGCTGTACGTAGTTGAAAATGTTACAGTGGAATTTTGATCAATAGAAGATGTAGTTTTGTTTGGAAGAAAGGATCTAGGTTTGCTATAAACCTTATTAATCGCATATCTGATGCTACAGTGATCACAACCTCTATCCCGCAAACGTTTATTAATATGACTTTCTCTAAGGAAAATACTGTGATCAGAACATAAGCTTTTAGCTCTATTAAATTTACCATAAGGAATTGCTTTTATAGTGTGATGTGGATGACAGGAAGATGATAAGAGTAATGAATTGCCTGAATTTTCTTTTCGATATAAAGAGGTATGCACTTTATGTGTCATAGAATCACCTGTTAAAAAATGTCCAAAAAGGGGATTTTATCACCTATGTCACTGATAGTAAAAGACAGATTTAAATCATTGGAATTCAAGTATGAATGAAATAGTGCAAGGTCTGAATGAGTGCTCTGCCAAACAAATATGAGGTCATCCACGTACACTACCGTTCAAAAGTTTAGGGTCACTTAGAAATTTCCTTATTTTTGAAAGGAAAGCAGTTTTCTCCAATGAAGCTAATATTAAATGATTAAGAAATACACTGTTGTGAGTTCATTCTCTGGTTCACCAGTTGTGAGTTTCCCTTCTGGACTCCCTCTGGTGGTGACGGGAGGTGGTGCGGCTGGTTTGATCTGTGGAGATCTGCCACCTGAGAATGAGGATGACGATTGGATCTCAGGATTCTCAGATTGGATTTAAGACAGCTGACGCCCTATTCAGTTGCTGGTGATTCCTTCTGGCTTGTCAGCTCTTGGTTTTCAGCTCTGTTCCAGTCATCTAAAGCTAAGTTTTTCTGCTAATGTTCACACTTGATTTTGTTGGTCTATTCAGTTTTTTGTGTGGTCTGCCAGCCCCGGCTGGGGGCTGAGCTGAATTTCCACTCTTATTTATCTGTATTTTGCCAATTGGCTTTTTGTCCCTTACTAGTTCGGTCTCTTTTTGCTCTGTCTCAGAATATTTCAGAGTTCTGATATAGTGGGAGAAGTCTAGTGACTTCAGGGTTAATTTTGCTATCAGAAGTGTTGGACATTATTTTTGTAGGGTTTTTTGCAGGTTGCAGATAGTGTCTTCCCTTTCCTTTCCTGTCTAGTTAGTTTGGGCCCCATCATTTGCTCAGCCTATTTTCCTGCCTGTGTTTGTGCCTTCATCTTGATTCACTGTCAATACATGTGTGGGGGCTATCTATTCCTTTGGGGTCTGCTCTGGGGCAGTTAGTTTTCCCTTTTCTTGCTTTAGGCTTATGTAGTCCTCCGGCCATGACGAGGTGTCTAGGTTCATCGTAAGCACGCTCCATGGCTACTGCTAGTTGTGTGGTAAGATCAGGGATCTGCAAACTGCATAGTTACCAACCACTCTGGTTTTCTGTGGCTTAGCTTGTTTTGTTTTTTTCTCCTCGGTGACCCATTCATAACATACACTCTATATATTGTTAATGTGGTAAATGACTATTCTAGCTGCAAACGTCTGGTTTGTAATGAAATATGTTAATAGGTGTATAGAGGCCCATTTCCAACAACCATCACTCCAGTGTTCTTATAGTACGTTGTGTTTGCTAACTGTGTAAGAAGGCTAATGGATGGTTAGAATACCCTTGAAAACCCTTGTGCATGTATGTTAACACAGCTGAAAACAGTTTGGCTGATTAGAGAAGCTATAAACCTGACCTTCCTTTGAGCTAGTTAAGAATCTGGAGCATTACATTTGTTGGTTCCATTAAACTCTCAGAATGGCCAGAAATAAAGAACTTTCATGTGAAACTTGACAGTCTATTCTTGTTCTTAGAAATGAAGTCTATTCCATGCAAGAAGTTGCCAAGATACTGAAGATTTCTTACAACGGTGTATGCTACTCCCTTCAAAGGAGAGCACAAACAGGCTCTAACCAGAGTAGAAAGCGAGGTGGGAGGCCCCGCTGCACAACTGAGCAACAAGACAAGTACATTAGAGTCTGTATTTGAGAAATCGATGCCTCACAGGTCCTCAACTGGCAGCTTTGTTAAATAATACATGCAAAACGCAAGTGTCAATGTCTACAGTGAAGAGGCGACTCCAGGATGCTGGCCTTCAGGGCAGAGTGGCAAAGAAAAAGCCATATCTGAGACTGGTTAATAAAAGGAAAAGATTAAAATGGGCAAAAGAACACAGACATTGGCGCAGAGGAAGATTGGAAAAAAGTGTTATGGACAGACGAATCCAAGTTTGAAGTGTTTGGATCACACAGAAGAACATTTGTGAAATGCAGAACAACTGAAAAGATGCAGGAACAGTGCCTTTCGCCATCTGTCAAGCATGGTGGAGGTAATGTGATGGTCTGGGGTTGCTTTGGTGCTGGTAAAGTGGGAGATTTGTACAAGGTAAAAGGGATTTTGAATAAGGAAGGCTATCACTCCATTTTGCAACGCCATGCCATACCCTGTGGACAGCGCTTGATTGGAGCTAATTTCATCCTACAACAAGGCAATGACCCAAAGCACACCTCCAAATTAAGCAAGAACTATTTAGGGAAGAAGCAGGCAGCTGGTATTCTGTCTGTATTGGAGTGGCCAGCGCAGTCACCAGATGTCAACCCCATTGAGCTTTTGTGGGGGCAGCTTGACCGTATGGTACGCAAAAAGTGCCCATCAAGCCAAACCAACTTGTGGGAGGGGCTTCTGGAAGCATGGGGTGAAATTTCTCCAGATTACCTCAGCAAATTAACTGCTAGAATGCCAAAGGTCTGCAATGCTGTAATTGCTGCAAAGGGAGCATTCTTTGACAAAAGCAAAGTTTGAAGGAGAAAATTATTATTTCAAATAAAAATCTTTTTTTCGAACCTTGTCAATGTCTGGACTAGATTTTAAATTCATTTGGCAACTCATTTGATTAATAAAAGTATGAGGTTTCATGGAAAACACAAAATTGTCTGGGTGGCCCCAGACTTTTGAACGGTAGTGTATCTACCATACCAGAAAATATCTTTGGAAAATGGATTAGAATCAATAAAAATAAATTGTTTTTCCCACCAAGCCATAAAGAGGATGGCAAGAGAAGGGGAAAATTTTGAGCCCATCGTGGCACCAAGAATCTGTAAAAAAAAAATTTTTGACAAACATAAAAAATAATAAAAAATATGGCTAAGTAGATACGTGAGCGACCTGATAAATAATTTTTTTAATTTTCAGAAAAACCATTGTAACGATCCAAATGATGGAAAATGGCACGAATAGCCAAATGATGAGGGATAGATGAACACAAGTTCACCACATCACATGTAAAAAAACAAAATGCTTCAGTCCAATGAAGATGTTCAACAGCTTGCAGAGCAGAAGACGTATCTGGAATTCTACTGGAATTCTAGAAATAAGCGAATGTAAATGTTCGTCAGTCCATGAACTTAAATTTTCATTAAGAGATCCAATTCGGGATATGATAGGACGAAGAGGGAGTGGGAAAACATTTTTATGAGTCTTTGGAAATCCATGAAAAATAGGGATAACAGGAAAATCCGGTAAGAGCCATTTTCTTATCTTGGAATTTAAAATGCCCAATCTTAAACCCTCCTCAATAATATGAAATAGCTCCAGTTTATATGTAATGGTGGGATCAGAACTGAGAGATTTGTAGGTTAACGAATCATTTAGGATGCTATATACAGTCGATGTATAATTTAGTAAATGCCTTAACGTGGCTTCCAGGTACACATAACTTGGCCATTTTATGCACTAATCTTTCTCAATTTTTCATATTTCTAATGCAGTAGTGCAATTCATTTTTCAATTTTCATATTTGCATGTTATGGCACTACAGTGTGCTTCCTTTTTTGCTTGAATGTATATGAGTTGGTGACTCTAGGTTAAGCACCTGTTCACACTATGCTTGGATGTGACGGTCAGTTTTTGAAATTTGCATTCATTTACTTTCTGACTGAGCACTCCACCTGTTAGTCGCAGGCGTTTTTAATCAAAGCAGGGCCACTTCCCCTCCACAGAGATATAGACTTCAGTCTAAACAGAGGATTTTTCATGGGTTCGCATTCAGATGGAGACTTCAGTCTTAGTGAGGATTGGCATAGACAGGGACCTGGAAAATGAGAAATGCCTTAACATGGCTTCCAGGTACACATAACTTGGCCATTTTATGCACTAAACTTTCTCAATTTTTCATATTTCTAATGCAGTAATGCAATTCATTTTTCAATTTTCATATTTGCATGTTATGGCGCTACAGTGTGCTTCCTTTTTTGCTTGAATGTATATGAGTTGGGACTCTAGGTTAAGCACCTGTTCACACTATGCTTGGATGTGACGGTCAGTTTTTGAAATTTGTATTCATTTACTTTCTGACTGAGCACTCCACCTGTTAGCCGCAGGCGGTTTTAATCAAAGCAAGGCCACTTCCCCTCCACAGAGATATAGACTTCAGTCTAAACAGAGGATTTTTCATGGGTTCCCATTCAGATGGAGACTTCAGTCTTAGTGAGGATTGGCATAGACAGGGACCTGGAAAATGAGAAATGCCTTAACGTGGCTTCCAGGTACACATAACTTGGCCATTTTATGCGCTAAACTTTCTCAATTTTTCTTATTTCTAATACAGTAATGCAATTCATTTTTCAATTTTCATATTTGCATGTTATGGCGCTACAGTGTGCTTCCTTTTTTGCTTGAATGTATATGAGTTGGTGACTCTAGGTTAAGCACCTGTTCACACTATGCTTGGATGTGACGGTCAGTTTTTGAAATTTGAAGTCAAAACACAGACTTAGGTTAAAAGAAATGGGATTCAAATGAACTGAACGTGAGCTGGAAAAAACAAAACTAATCCAGAGTTAGTATAAACTTTAACTGGCAACTCTCAGCAGTATACTATGAATTTACGTAGGGTTTGGTGATGTCTAGTGATGAGTGCATATACTTTTTACTTGAGATTTCCCGAGCATGCTCGGGTGATCTCCGAGTATTTGGATGTGCTCGGAGATTTAGTTTCTGTCTCTGTAGTTGCATGATTTGTGGCTGCTAGACAGCCTGTATACATGTGGGGATTGCCTGTTTGTTAGGAAATCCCCACATATATTCAGGCTGTCTAGCAGCCACAAATCATGCAGCTATGGCGACAGAAACTAAATCTCCAAGCACATCCAAATACTCGGAGATCACCCAAGCAGACTGGGTGGTACTACAGATCCTAGCCACACTAGTACCTCTGGTCGGACAGGACCTGATCCTCTTAGAGCTTCTCACCAGAGCCACTTACAGAATGAATACAGCGGCGTCCAGTTACAAAAGCAGGAATAGGTGGAGTTATGACATTATGTGAATGGTTGTGAAATTCAGATTGTCAGCATGTGGAAAATTAGTTTCTGGGTAGGTACACAAGAAGGTAATGTGGACTCACCTGTATCATCCTAAATAGAACTAATCTGACTTTCAAAAACCCTACCTAGGAACATAAAAAATATTTTCCATCCCAGGAGAAGGTAATGATTAAAAAAGGCATTGGGTTAAAGTTGAGGGGTCCTTTTTCAGAATAAGTAGCATTATTTTCAAATCCCCCTGCAGAAAAGCATTTACATCATGACATGTCTTATAGTTTTTTTCTTTATCAGTTAGAGAGCTACTGATCTATCCATTATTTAGAACTAATCCGGCAGATGGCAAGGCTTCTTCAGCCCAAGCAGCTTCAATTCTTTGAGATCTTCTGCTCCCTCAACTATTAGATACATCATTGCAGTAAATCTTTACTTTAATTCAGATTACATATTATGTTTAACGTTCCTTTGACAAAAGCGATTTGAAGTCTTCTTCCATGATGATAAGTGTTTCATGAAGAACCTTCACTATATCCATACAGAAAATCCCAAGCCCCAAAAACTTTTCTATAAAAACATGTTTCAAGATGAAGTGATCGGGAAGACAAAAGTGCCTCTCTTGACCAAGAATTCTATGCACCTTTTAATCTTGCAAAATCCTGAATTCTGTGTAACGTATAATACCTAAATTACAGCCATACAATATTTTAATCATCCGATTTAATGGTGGACAAAATTTAATAAAACCTCTAGGACTCGTTAGACCAAACTCTGGCCCCACAACGTCCAAAAAAAGCCCAGCGAAATAAGAAGAATACTTTCAAAAGGTTCATCTTTATCAAAGAGAAACATTTACCAGCAGACTCAAAGTGTGGGATACTCAGAGGTATTGCTTGATACAGCGGTGATAAAGAATACGACTCAAAGAGATAGAACATTCTTCACTACTGAAAATGAGAATGGAAAGATCAGACTGCACAGTAGCAGTGAATGTGTTCAATCATGGAACAATGGGCACAGAAAAATCAAACTTTTCCTGTGATGTATTCAGTCGTTGTAAATATAACTCTCAGTCTGTAAGAATGTACAAGCTGAAAGCCAGATACTGTACCTTGGTCTCCAGTTGCTTGCAGTAGGTTGTTGGATAGTCAGTGCACTGTGTGTACTGTAGTATGGAGCAGTGAAGAACTCTCATTCCAGGAAAGCAGATTGAAAAAAAGTAAAGTCTTCATCACTCTCTAAAGTTTGGACGTAAAACCAAGCTTACATTTACCAAAAATATATGACTGTTAGTAAGTAGAGATAAGCGACTTTGCCTTTTTTAGGGTCGAACGAAAGTCGGGTCGAACGAAATCGGCCGACTATAGAGAAAAGTCGGAGGTCGACTGAAACACGAAACCCAATGCAAGTCAATGGGGAAGCAAAGTCGGCAGGGAGTGGAGGACAGTAAACACACCTACAGTGCCCATTTCAATGCCAACAACATCAATTCTTATTACTGAAGCTTGTCAACCTTAATTTACTTCATAATAATAGTTAGGCTAGTTTCACACTAGCGTTTTTTTGCGCTGCGTTTTGAGCGCACATGAAATGCATGTCAAAAGCGCATGCAAACGCTTGTAAATGCTGCGTTATTTTGTGGCATTATTGTGCGCATAACTACAAAAAATCGCAGTGTTTTTATGCGTTTGTAAGCGTTTTTCATGCGTTTGCATTTTTTATGCGCAATAAGGCTACTTTCACACATCAGGTTCTCGGCGTCAGGCGCGATCCGGCGTCGTGCCGGAGCGCCGGATCCGGCAAATATTTCGTAAAACCGGATGTGACGGATCCGTTTTTCTGCCGGATCCGTCTTGTTCTTCACAGACAAAACCGGATCCGTCTCATCCGGTTCATCCGGTTTTTGTTCCGTTTTTCGACGGATTACGCCGGATCCGGTTTTTAAAATCGCCCCTCATGGCCTTCCGAACGGGATTGGCTACTGAAAAACTATATATAGCATGTTCCTACAGCCCTTCTTTGACAGGTTGGAGAGGAGAAAGTGCAGGTTGGAGAGAAGAGCAAGTTACTGGCGAAGATGGATGTTGTGATTGGAAATATTTTGAAGAATTTTGCGGATTTTACAGCGGAGGCGAATCGTTTGAGGGTGATTGTTCTGGAGAAGGAGAGAGTGAGACAGCAGCGCATCAGGCATCGTAGACGACGTTTGTGGATCCACCCCATCACAGCCAAGAGAATGACGCGTGGGGTCTATTCTACACTCTGCATGGACCTTAGACGAAACCCAGAGAAATTTTTTGGATATGTTAGGATGAAAATGGAGAATTTTGATTACTTGGTGGAGCGCATTGCACACCTCATAAGAAAAGCGGACACCTATTGCCGCTTCTCCGTTTCACCCGCAGAGCGTCTGATGGTGACTTTAAGGTAAGCCACATTTATTGGATGTGCTCGCATCAGAGCACACTTTCACTGCAATCTTGTTGGTGGTAGTTTGTATCTCCAAGTGTTATAGGTGAGTTTTGGTATGTAATGCTGTGATTTTAAACTAATTGATTGTTTTTTAATTCCCCACAGATTTCTTGCAACTGGAGAATCCCTTTCGTCACTGCATTTCCAGTACAGACTCGGGATTTCCACCATATCTGGAATAGTGAAGTACACATGCCGTGCACTGTGGGACTCCTTAGCTGAAGAGTTTTTACCAGAGCCCACAACAGATAGGTGGATTGAAATTTCAGAAAAGTTTCAAAAGATATGTCAGTTTCCCAACTGCTTGGGCGCTGTGGACGGGAAACATATCCGCATTGTAAAGCCAGCCGGATCGGGATCGGAATATTTCAATTGCAAGAAATATTTTTCCATTGTCCTCATGGCCATCGCTGACGCGGAATACAAATTTATTGCTGTTGATATTGGGGCCTATGGCCGCTCCAATGACTCTCAAGTTTTCAAACTGTCTGCCATGGGGCGTAAACTGTATGGAAACACCTTCCAGTTCCCACCCCCTAGACCGCTGCCGCAAACATCTGGCCCACCTATGCCATTTGTCTGTGTAGGGGATGAAGCATTCCAGCTGTCAGAACACCTTTTGAAACCATACTCTAGCAGAGGATTGTCAAGAACAAAACGCATTTTTAATTATCGCCTCACAAGAGCAAGAAGAATGGTTGAATGTACCTTTGGTATTCTGACAGCCAAATGGCGGGTCCTATTGACTGCGATCAACCTCAAGACAGAAACTGTGGACGAGGTGATCAAAGCTTGCGTGGTACTCCACAATTTTGTTATCTGCAAGGAACCCATTTCCATTGAGGACACCTCTGAAGAAACCACCTTGCAAGATTACCATGACATTACCACTAGAAGTTCTGTGACTGTTTCAGTAATGAGGGACAATTTTGCACTATACTTTATGTCACCTCAAGGCATAGTACACTGGCAGGATGACAGAGTGTGAAAGATTTGTGCCCTTAACCAAACTTGTGTACCAACAGTATATACCTTTGCCAACCAAAGTTGGCTATCTTGTCATGGTCTTACTATTTTTACCTTTAGGCCACAGGTGTGTACCTGGTTGTGTTTTATGCAAAGTATTTCACCTTTTAACAAAAGTTGTGTACATTGTTAGGAAATCACCAACAATAAACACAACTTTTTAGGTGAAATACTTTGCTTCAAACACAACCAGGAACACAACTGTGGCAAAAAGGTCAAATTTACCCACAGTTATATACCAGGTTTTGAATACCTTTTGACCTTTGAAATTATTTAACCTTTTTTTGTAAACATATTTCGCCGCAGAAAGAAATGACAGACAACCATTGTAAAAGTAATTTAACTTTTATTTAAATTTTTTTTTTTTGTAAAATGTTTTTAAAGTTAAAAAAACTTTTTGAACAAATGTTTGAAAACAAACAAATTGCCATTTTTATTAAAAAAAAACATTACAACTCGGTGTAGTGTGGGGTGGAAATACTTCTGGAGGGGCTGCGGGACACTTCGACACTGGGAGTGTGGAGAGAGGACTGGGATCGTGGTGGGGAAGGAACAGTTAGAGGTGAAGGTGTGGAAAAAGCTACAGAATGGGTGGACATGTGGGAGGCAGAAGAGGTGGTGGGCGGTGGAGTGGAGGGTTGGGCAGGGACTGTAGGAGCAGATGATGTTGATGGCAAGTTGTATGGGGAAGGAGTTTGGTACGGGGCAGGTTGCTGGAAGTGGGGAGATGTCTGGTACTGGGGAGGTTGCTGGTACTGGGGAGTTTGCTGGTACTGGGGAGTTTGCAGGTACTGGGGAGGTTGCTGGTACTGGAGAGGTGGCTGGTGCTGGGGAGGTGGATGGTATGTAATAGGAGGGGGAGGATGCAAAGTGGCTGGAGGGGGTGCAGGTGGAGGAACTACTGTGGTGGGAGGAGGAGGTTGGGAGGTAACGTGCTGGAGAGCACTGTGGCATGAATGCATTACATGCATCTGCTGGGTAGGAGAGAGCGTTTCCATGCGCTCCACAACAGACCAGAAAAAGGTGTGGTTTGGCGAAGATCTTGCTTCTGAATGCATGGTTTGCAGAAGTGTCTTCACCTCCAGAATGCTGGAGTTGATCTGCTGAAAGCCTGCGGAGATTTGCTCTGACAAGACTTTTAGACAGTTCTGGAAAGATGCATTCAGATGCAAGAACTCTGGCGCATAAGTCTTTTCCTGACCCCTCTGCCGCTGCCGCCCAGTACCCGCAGGTGTACTAGAGGTGGCAGGGGCAGAAGGGTGGGGTAAAGGGAAAGCGATCTCCTCACCAGCAGCTTCATGTAATGTAGGCGGCCACGATGCTCCTGTGCTGGTGGATGGGACAGATGGGTCGAATGTGTGGGAAGGCTGGGAAGGTGCAGATGTACCGGGGCGGTCGAAGTGTCCCTCGGTGCCGGTCTCCTCAGGGATCGCCTCAGAAGGGTCCAATCGTGCAGGCTCCCGAGTGCTGCTCACCATGCTGTGGAATAAAGAGAAAAAAAAACAATTAAAATAGTGACATGGTATGGCCCTGGCTGAAAAAAAAAAGTTACATCTAAACATTTTTTTGTCACATGTGGTGTGTAATATTTACCTTCTGGTGACCATTGTATCCCGGAGGAACGACAGGGCTCGTGCGTACTTGTACTTGCTCCTGCGTCCTCCAGATCCACTCGGGGCCCGCATCTCTTTATTGAACTCCTTCTTGAAACGATCCCTCACAGACCGCCACCGCTTCACAATTCTCTCCCCTGAAACGAGAAAGGACAAAGTGGTTAGTATACAACATCAGTGTTTCCCCAACTCCAGTCCTCATGGTCCCCAGGGGTCATGTTTTCAGGATTTCCAAAGTAAATATAAATCCTGAACACATGATCCGTGGGGACCACGAGGACTGGAGTTTGGGAAACACTGGTTTAAATCAAGCAACCGGTACTGTATATACTTACGCTCTTTAATCTGGGCCCGAGCATCGAGGTCCTCCCAGCGGTCCACAAGGAGCGAACAGATTTCCTCCCAGAGTCGTCGGGTAACGATAAGGTCAGCATGGCGGCGGTCAGCCATATTCCAGAGCGGCTCCCTTTCTCTGACGAGATCGATGAGGTGGTCCACATCGATTCCTCCATCCTCACCGTCAGAGTCGGGAGCATGCTGTGAAGGCTGTTAAAGAAAAAGACAAAAATAACATAATTAGCCTCCACAAAAGAAATGAAATAAAAAGTGCAAAAAAACAAAGCAAAAATATTTATACTTACACGCTGGTGACCGCCGCGTTGCTGTCGCCGACGACCCTGGGAGGCACTGCGAGGACCTCTTGGCCAAGCACCAGATTGGGAAGACTAGAGAAGAAAACAAAAAATGTTATGTCTTTGGATGTAGGCATTTGTTTGCTGTGTGTGGTCTGCAGAACATTGTTTTCTATGTGTTGTGTGTAGTGTGATGTTGTGTTTCTGCGTTTGATGCCAAAATCTTACCAATTGTGAGCCCACTCCAGGTGTCTGTCCACCCCTTCCTTCTTCTTCTGGGAGCTCCTCTTCATCTTGTGATTCCTGTTTTGAAATAAAAGGCAATGAATAGACATATATTACAGAGATGATGGATTTTGGAAATAAAAACTTACCGTCAAACGCTGACGATGCGAGGGAGGGCTCCCAGAAGAAGATGTGCTGTCTTCCTGCTGGCCAGACTCCATGGCTGTGGGTGGTGTTCCTGCTGCTGCCATTGCTGCTGCTGCTGCTGCATCTCTTGGGCGGCTGTTGAATAAAGAGAAACAAAGGGCCAATGAATATCTTGATATTCCATAGCCCTAGTTTGGAGGAATGGGGATTTGATAATTACCGTCTCTCATCTGCTGCTGGACTCCCCTCCCGTTGTTCTGCATGCTGCTCCAATTGGGGTGCTGGTGGTGCTGATGTTGCTGCTGCAGATGTCTCCTGCCTTCTCCTGCTCCTGGTTCTTGGCTTGGGTGGCATGTTGGGTGTGGCTGAGGGTCCCACTGTCTTGCTTTTATATATGTCTTGTTGGCAGAGTTACTGAGCATGCTCAGACCAAAAAAACCGGATCCGGCCACCGGATCCGGCTATCGCCGGATCAGGCGCATTGCGGCGTTCATAGACTTTCATTGTGTGAAAAAGCCGGACACGCCGGATCCGGCGTGTCCGGCTTTTTCGCCGGAGACAAAAAACGTTACAGTAGCCGTTTTTTCCAGACGCCGGATCGCGACACATTGCCGGATCCGGCGAAAACCGGATGAAACGCATGGCCATTCGGCTTGATCCGGCTCTAATGCAAGTCAATGGGGGGGAAACCGGATCCGGCATTGCATTTCGCCGGATCCGGTTTTTGTCAAAAGCGCCGGATCGCGCCTGACGGCGAAAACCTGATGTGTGAAAGAGGCCTAAGCTGGAGAAAAAATCCTTGAAATATTCTTGCAACAAACTCCACCAATGGGACAGCAGTGGGCGTGTCTTATTGAAATTCATTATATAGCCCCGGTTTACAGCTGAATTCCTCACATTTGCTTGCATTTGACTTGAGAAACATGGATCTGCGCTGGAAGAGCTTTGACTTTGACTTGGATCTGGACATGAGGATGGCTCAGGCTTATACCGTTGCTTGCCATGAACAGAGGGAGAGAGAGAGGCAGCGAAGACGGCAGCAGTGGCATTTGTGGATACATCCCATTATTGAACTCCGGGAGAGCCGTGGAGCATACCACACCCTCTACAGCGAGCTACAGGCAAACCCAGAGAAATTTACGGATTATACCCGGATGACCAAAGAAACCTTTCACTATTTGCTTGGTCGGGTAAAAGAAGTCATCCGGAGACAGGACACGCAGCTCCGGTGTGCGATTACTCCTGAGGAACGGCTCCTGGTCACATTACGGTATGTAGTTTTGCAAAACCAATGCCTGCATAATTTTCTTTGTTGTGACATGTACTCTAAATCTGGCAGAATTATAGTTCTGCCATGCAGTTAACAAAAGGCTGTGGTAATTTTTTTATGGCATGCATTGAACAAAAGGCTGCAGATATATTTTTTTATTGAATTTTAGGTGTGTACAAAAATCCCTATACACAAATAATTAATTTTTTTTTTCTTTGTGTCACAGATTCCTGGCTACTGGAGAGACCCTCTCTTCACTGCACTTCCAGTACCGGATTGGAATATCCACCTGTCTGGAATTGTTGCAGACACCTGCCGGGCTTTGTGGAACGTTCTTTGTCCCGAATTCATGCCCATGCCAACCGCAGAAAAGTGGTTGGAAATCGCCGACAGATTCTGGACTGTATGCAATTTCCCTAACTGTTTGGGAGCGGTGGATGGGAAACACATCAGGATTATCAAGCCCAAAAGAACAGGCTCTGAGTTATATAACTGCAAAAAGTACTTTTCTACTGTACTGATGGCCATAGCGGATGCAGACTGTATGTTTATTGCAGTGGACATTGGAGCATTTGGCCGTGGGAATGACTCCCAGGCTTTTAAGACCTCTGACATGGGCAGGAGTTTGTATGGCAGCAACTTCAATTTCCCCATGCCACGCCCTCTTTCCAACACCGAAGGTCCGCCTCAGCCATTTGTAATGGTTGGTGATGAAGCGTTCCAGATGTGCCAAAACCTGCTCAAACCCTACTCCAGCCGGGACTTGGACCTCCACAAAAGAATTTATAATTACAGGCTCACCAGGGCCAGGAGAACAGTAGAGTGTGCATTTGGTATACCTGTATCTAGATGGCGCATTCTTGGCACAGCTATTAATCTGAAACTGGAAACAGTGGATGAGGTGGTCAAGGCCTGTGTTGTTCTACATAATTTTGTAATTTCTCGAGAGCACCCGAACTTTGATCTTGATGATGCTGCTCCTAATCCATTGCCTGAATTTACACAGCACCCTCTCAGGTCATCCGTCGAAGTTGGCCAAATGAGGGACCAATTTGCGGCCTACTTCAACTCAGATGTAGGACGGGTGGAATGGCAAGAGCAAATAGTGTAAAAAAAATGTATTGCATGTTGTTGGTATGTTAATAAAAAAAAACTGTTTTTCTACCTGTACTGAGTGCATTCTCTGTTTTTACACTCCCAATACCATTAGCAAGTAGCCAGGTGTCTCAATGAATTTATGATGCTGTGTTTTGTGCATCATGAATTCACTAATACTCCTGAGTAGGTGACATACACACACACAAGTTGTATTACCTTTATAATCTCTACAGTGTGTTCAATTAACAGCGATGGTGAAGATAATACAACTGTGTCAGGTAAAACACCCAGGCCTTGTGTCATGCTGAATACTTATCACAAATGGCCATTACAATACAGATTAAACTGCAGCATCACTACACTCTTCTGCAAAATATATGGAGAGTTATAGCAACGCTGCAGGTTCAAAATCAATTCACCTGCCCAGGTGTGATAGTGAGGCAAGGTCAGGGTATTTGGGAAGTATATATAACATTTATTTTCACCATCAGTAATGTGTTTCTTCCACAAACACGTAATAGAGTATTTGGTTATTTACAAGGTATATCTACGAGAGTTCCTTGCCTTTTCTCTAATAGGGTTTCCCAACTCCACTCCTCAAGGTCCACCAACAGATCATGTTGTAATGAAATCCATAGCTTTGTTGTTAACTGCTTCACAAGAGCCAAAATAAAAAAGAGGATTCCATACAACATGATCTGATGGTGTATCTTGAGGACTAGAGTTGTGGAAGTACCTGGATCCAGTCTGTGCAATATTACAATAATGTAGAGACTGTTGTTGAAAAGACAAGTCATGTAGATTTGTTTTGTTGACAACACATATCTCCAAGACTGACACAAGAAACATGTCTCAGTAATGGAGATATCTGGTGGCAAAAACGCTAAGTGTACGGCGCAGTGTGTGTAGTCGGCGATTGACACAGTAACCAATCAAAATATTTTAAAAGCACAATTGCACATTTATTTTTTATTAGGAATGACGTTTGGGGGAAGATTGGGATACTTTGGGTGTGTGGAGAGACGAGGAACGACTGGGGCGACGAAAGTACTGGGGGAAGGGAGCTCTGGAATGGACATGGAGGCAGGTTGAGACACATTAGGAGGAGCAGGTGGATGGACGAACAAAGTTTTTTTTTTTTCTTTGGCGCAGGAATATCTTGCCCGGAGCGACTTGCAGCCTGTGGCCGCCTTACTTTGGTCGACCGCCTGGTGATGGACTGTGTCGTTGCCCCGTAAAATAGGGAATGCGGATCACCTCTTTGCTGCTCTGTGGTGGCGGTGGCGGTGCTGATAGAAGTGGCAGTGGCGGTGCTCCTAGAAGGGCAGAAAGTTGGGTCTGTGCTCCATCTGGTATCTCAGCCAAAGTTCTTGAGGGACTCCGAGGAGGAGTATTGGTGGCGGTGATCTTACGATGAGGAGTGGTGGTGGTGCTCCTTAGATGAGGAGTGGTGGTGGTGCTCCTTTGATGAGGAGTGCTGGCGGTGCTCCTTTGATGTGGAGTGCTGGCTGTGCTCCTTTGATGAGGAGTGCTGGCGGTGCTCCTTTGATGAGGCGTGCTGGCGGTGCTCTGTTGCTGAGGAGTGCTGGTGGTGCTCTGTTGCTGAAGAGTGCTGGCGGTGCTCTGTTGCTGAAGAGTGCTGGCGGTGCTCTGTTGCTGAGGAGTGCTGGCGGTGCTCTGTTGCTGAGGAGTGCTGGCGGTGCTCTGTTGCTGAGTGCTGGTGGTGCCCCTTTGGTGTTGACTGGTGGTGTCTGTGGCCCAAGTAGGTTCTGTGGTGGTTTGGCTCCAAGCTGGTGGTGCTGTGGCGGTGGTGGTGCTCCATACAGGATCAGCGCTTGCCATAGTGGTGGTGGCAGAGGAGTGTCCAGCAGCACTCAGACATGGGGTGGTGTAGTGGTTTCCGGCTTCGCTGGGAATGCAGGTGGCCGTACAGTGGTATGCAGCAGAAGTCGGTAGTGTGGTGAAGCGAGTCAGTGGTGGAACTGTGGGAAATGACACCACTGACTGCTGCACATACCGATTCTGCTGCATAGCCTGCAAGTAAGCAGTGTTGCAGGCCTGTAACACACTCAGCTGTTGCTCAGGACTAAGGTGTTCCACCATGCCCTGTTCAATTTTACTGAAAAAATGGTGCGCTGGTCTGTTGAGGTCGGCCTCCAGACGGTCAAGGCGCTGATCAACAGAGTGGAAGCAGTGTTCCATGTGGTTAAAACCACGTTCCATCAAGGAAAAACCGCTTTCCATTCTGGCGGACAGCGCCTTGAGGCTGCCCTTAAAGGCCTCGCTCAAGAGCATGAACTTGGGCATTACAGGCTGTCTGAGGCCCTCTGCCGCTGGCGGGTAGTGCCCGCATAACCAGTGACGGAGACCTGGGACAGGGGAACACCTGATGGACCAGCTTCCTGGTCACCAGAAGTCTGTGTTGCTGACCTGCAAGATGCTTCCTGGCTGTCGGATGGCCGGGACGGGTCCGAGGTCGATCGATGAAGAACCGCTCCCGGGAGAGGTTGCAGGGTGCTGCTCCAAGTGCTGTGGAAAGAAAGGGAAACCATTAGTATCATGCATTAACAAGAAGCATCAGCTGTGGAATAGAAAAGCACATAGCAATAACAAACCAAAAAAAAACTTACGCTCTGCTGGCAAGGACCGGTCTCAGGAAAGCCAACTCTCGATAATAGCGGTACTTTCTTCTTCTCCTTGCCGCTGAACCACTCCGAACCTGTCCCTCAGCACGAACATCAGTGTTGAAGCGGTCCTTCATCGAGCGCCAACGTGTGCGGATTTTGTTCACTGTTGGAAAAAAAAAGAAAAAAAAATTAGAAAATGCACTTTAGGCAACTTAATTATCAGCACACACACCTGATAGAACTTTGCAAACAGTCAATGCTGCAGCACAAATAAAATTATAGACAAAATGCAGTCACTGTTGATACTGAGGACACTGTTATGTTTCCTGATAGAATATATATGTAGCAGCGAAAACAACAGTATCATCTGCAGCAAGAGTGAAAACCGGATCAAAACAGCAGTTGACAAAGCAATCACTTTTTTCCACATGGCATTGGTGTTTTTAATGCAAGAATATATCTTGCCAAAAAAACACCAGCACCATCAGGACCATAAATCAATGCAGCAGTTGAAGATAAAAATCATTCAATGTATTCCACATGGCATTGGTGTTTTTAATGCAAGAATATATCTTGCCAAAAAAACACCAGCACCATCAGGACCATAAATCAATGCAGCAGTTGAAGACAAAAAACAATCACTGTTTTCCACATGACATTGGTGCTTTTAATGCAAGAATATATCTTGCCAAAAAAACACCAGCACCATCAGTATCATAAATCAATGCAGCAGTTGAAGACAAAAATCATTCAATGTATTCCACATGGCATTGGTGTTTTTAATGCAAGAATATATCTTGCCAAAAAAACACCAGCACCATTAGGACCATAAAGCAATGCAGCAGCTGAAGACAAAAAGCAATCACTGTTTTCCACATGACATTGGTGTTTTTAATGCAAGAATATATCTTGCCAAAAAAACACCAGCACCATCAGTACCATAAATCAATGCAGCAGTTGAAGACAAAAATCAATGTATTCCACAACGCATAGATGTGTTTAATGCAAGAATATATCTTGCAAAAAACACATCAGCACCATTAGGTCCAAAAAACAATGCAGTATCGCAGAGCATCTTTATACTTACTGAACGCCCATTTTGAACTTTTAGAGGCGCTGTCCCATCCATCCATCATCGCTGCGGCCACCTCATTAAAGAGCTGCCGGGTCACCACTGTGTCTTTGTACTGCTGGTCACGGCTGTCCCACAACGGGATACGCTCCTCAACAAGGCGGATCAGGTGCTCATTGTCGATGTACACTACTTCTTCGTCATCCCGTTGTGGAACATAGAAAAAATAATATTATAATGTTTTGAATTTTGGAAAATGAAACAGATACAAAAAGAAACAGAGAAAAGGCAAGATAAATAAAGACAGAAAAAAAAATAATATATACTCACATTGCGTCTCCTCGCCACGACTTGACTACGCTGCTCCCGCTCAGACTGCTCCCGCTCAGACTGCTCCCGCTCAGACGGCTCCCGCTCAGACCGCTCCCGCACTTCATCTTCAGTGCCGGTGTCCGATGTCTGTAAAGAAATAAAAAATGAAAACACATTTCTAGAGGCAGCTATACTTACCCAAAGGCAGCAAGATTCTCACCTCACGATCAGCTTGGGCCAGTTCTTGCCGAGATGGCGAATACAGTGATCCAGAAGAAGACATGCTGAAATGAAAACAAAAAATACATTAGTACATTATAAAATTGTACAGGACACACAGACATTATGTTGAAGAATACTCACATTTTGGCTCCTGAAGCTTGAATCAACACTTGTAAAGGCTCTTCTAGGCTCTTGTCTGGTTTCTCTGCAAGGCTGTCTGTAGAGTAATTGTCCCTGAAGACACCTTCTTTTATCTACACTCCTCCCAAATAATGTTGCTTATTTAGAGGGAGTTTTAGACAAGTGTCTAGACATTGTTTACTCAAATCGCGTGCGCGCACAAGGTGCTAACGTGTGCGCTGCCAAGCGCTCGTCAGCGACCCCATAGACTGTAATGCTATTTTTGGGCGCACACCGAGCGCACACGTGCGCGCGTGATTTTTTTAACGATGTAGGCGGAACAAAAGATGCAACATGTAGCATACGGCGCTTCTGGGAACACACCTGTAAAATGCGCAGCGCACGCTAAATGCTGATGAGCGCGGACATTCGGAAGACCCTGCGACCACCATGTTAAAGATTGGGGAACATTGCGCGTGCCCCCAATAGCGCACGATGCGCTGCGCGATCAAACGCTAGTGTGAAACCAGCCTTACGCATTGAAAACTGGGGGTTATTTGGCTAAAGTTGTGGGGGGGTAGGGCTGGCTCCAGGTTTTCGTGTGCCATGGGCCAAAGAGTGTCAGTGCACCCCTTTAACACATACCACAACTCATGATGCTCCGATATGGCACAGAAATATAGGTATAGTACAATGACAAATACTTCACTGCTTACATGACATGACTGATCTATTTTAAATTGTACAATAGCTCAAAAAAAGGACAGTATATTACTCCATACAATATTATGGCCACCACATTGTGCACCATACAGAATAATGAGCCCCATATATTTCTCCATACAGAATAATTGGTCACATATAATGTTCCATACAGTATATGATGAGCTCCACATAATGCTACAGTATATGATGGTCCCTATGGACGATGCTCCAGTGTGTTATGGGCCCAAATAATGCTCCATATATATTGGGCCCCATTTCTAATGCTCAAGTGTATAATGTGCCCATTAGATGCTGCTCCAGTGTCTGATCTGCCCCATTTAGAATGCTCCAATATATGATGGGCCCCATGGATGATGCTCCAGTGTATGATGGGCCCAAATAATGCTCCATATATAATGGGCCCCATTTCTAATGCTCCAGTGTATAATGAGCCCCGTAAATGCTGCTCCAGTGTCTGATGTCCCCCATTTGGAATGCTCCAGTATATGATGGGCCTCATGGATGATGCTCCAGTGTATGATGGGCCCAAATAATGCCCCATATATAATGGGCCCCATTTCTAATGCTCCAGTGTATAATGTGCCCTGTTATGAATGAGTCACCAAAGGAGGAAAAAACAAAAACACAAGCTAAGTCCAGAAAACCGGAGAGGTTGGTAGCTATCGGATTACAGACCCCTGATCCTATTCACACAACTGACAGTAACCGTTGGGGGTTCCTACGGTGCCCTAGACCCCTCATTCACAGCCGGAGAACTAAATAAGCCTAAAGAAAGAAAGGGGAAATCTAAACTGCCCCAGAGCAGACCCTAAAGCAATAGACAGCCCCCAACATGTATTGTCGGTGAAAAGCAGATGAAAACACAAACACAGACAGAAAGACAGGTTGAGCAAATGATGGGGCCCAACTAACTAAATAGGAAAGGACAGAAAAGATGCTGGCTGCAATCCGCAAAAATACTGCCAAAATAATGTCCAACACGTCTGATAGAAAAAAGGCCCTGAAGTCACTAGACTTCAAAAACACTATATCAGCACTCAGGTATATTCTGAAGACTGAGCAAAAGTTCAACTTGACCAGAGACAAAAATGGAGCTCAGCCTGTACCAACAAGGGCAGGCAGAACACAAACACTAAGTAAACAGACAATATCTCATTGAAAAATAAGAGAGCAAATACTTAGCCTTCAGAAGACAGGTACAGAACTGGTTTGCAAGAGCTCAGAGCAGAAAGGATCACCAGCACCCCTGTAGGGTGTCGGCTGCCTTATATCCACTCAGTGATTCCGGGTGTCCAATCAGGCTCCACCTGTTCAGATGACAGGTTCTTCCCAATCCAATCAATTTCACTACCTCTCTTCACCAGCAGAGGGAGTTCATCAGACATCAACGGTGAAGGGGAAAATGAACTCACAACAGTGCCCCATAGATGCTGCTCCAGTGTCTGACCTGCCCCAATCTGGAATGCTCCAGTATATGATGGGCCTCATGGATGATGCTCCAGTGTATGATGGGCCCTAATAATGCTCCATATATAATGGGCTCCATTTCTAATGCTCCAGTGTATAATGGGCCCCGTAAATCCTGCTCCAGCGTCCGATGTCCTCCATTTGGAATGCTCCAGTATATGATGGGCCCCATTTTTAATTAACCCAGGCATGGTATGTGAAAAGAGCTCCATGGAGTAATCTGAAGTGTGTGCTGCTGCATCCTTCACTTTTGGTGTGGGTGAAGGACACAAGGAAAGAGGTTGCTCCTGACCAGAAGCCTGCACTGACGACTCAGTGCTTGCATTTTTTTAAACTTCAGAAGAGGAGGCGATTGAGCTGGAGGCTGTTTCAGCAATGTAAGCCAAAAACAGTTCCTGATGCTCCGGCTTTAAAAGCAGTCTACCTACTCCCAGAAAAGGGAGCCTTACAGGCCTTCCAGAGCTACACCATGACGCAGGCTCAACACCTTCTGCCTTAGCTGCTATTGTGTTTTGGGCACTACCAGCAGATGCATTACCACCACCATCAGTACTAGGTGGCCCCCCATGCCCACGTCTGTGTCCTCTTCCACCATACTTCCTCATGTTTAGGAAAATGGACCCAAAATACCAGCAGATATATGGTGCTCTATCAGAAGCGTACAGCTCTATACAGTCTAGGGATAACAGTAAATCTCCGTATATATTTCATGAGTCATACACAGACACTCACAGGCTCAGTATGGATTACACAATAAAATAAAAAATTGAAAAAGGTACAGTATCACCAGATACAAGGTATATATAGTATAGTGTAAACATTAGGAATCTCCGTATATATTTCAGGAGGCAGACACAAACGCTCTCAGGCCCAGTATGGATTACACAAGAATATGAAAAGCTGTAAATGGATAATGTAACACAAGCATACAGCTTTATACAGTGTTGGGGTAATCTTAAAGCTCCAAATATATTTCCAGAGTAACAGACAGACGTTCACAGGCTCATTATGGATTGCACCAGAATCTAAATAGCAAAAAAGGTTACTGGATCAGAAGCGTACAGCTGTATACAGCGTTGGCCAAATTTGAAATCTCGGTATATATTTCCGGAGTCACCCTCAGAGGCTCACTCAGTCTGGGTTTGACCATAATAAAAAATGTTGTAAAAAATGTACTCGATAGCAAGATAGCAAGTATATATATTATAGGGTACAATTGAAATCTCCATATACATAGTCCCGTAGTCAATCTCAGACGCTTACCCAGTATGGATTTGACCGTAATACTAAATGTCGAACAAAGGTACTGTATAACAAGATACAAGCTGTATCGAGTATAGGGTAAAAATTGGTATCTCCGATTCACCGTATATATAGAAAGCGTAAACCACAAATGCTCACTCACTATGGATGATACCGTAATAAACAATTTTGAACAAAGGGACTGTATCAGCACAAACCAGGTGTATCCAGTCTAGGGGTAATTGTAAATTCCCATCTATACTGCCTCTGTTTGCACAGCCTCTCAACCATGTGCAGGGTGGATTTCCACCTTGTTGCAACGTCTATGAATAGGTGGTGCTTGGGGAGGTGGAGCAATCGCTGCAGCATCTGCATATGAGTGGAGTGGACGTTTGAGCGACGGGTGTGCGAGCACAGTCTTCACACCTCATGGAGCAGGGATGTTAACTCTAGATAATTATTAAGGAAGCACTGCACCACCAGGTTCAAAGTGTGAGCTAGGCAAGGTATGTGTGTGAGTTTTGCACGGGCTATGGCTGACACAAAATTATGGCCGTTATCACTGACTACCTTGCCTGGCTCAAGATGTAGAGTGCCCAGCCATGACTCAGTTTGTCGCTGCAAGTAGTCAGACAGTCGGTGTGTTTGCTGTCGCCCAAAGACATCATCTTTAACACAGCCTGCTGACACTTACCACTAGCTGTTCGATAGTGGGACACCTCGTGTGCAACACTGCCAGCTGCGGATGGAGTGCTCGTGCGACTGCGCTCTGTGGACGAGCTTTTGCTTATGGAGGAGGAGGAGGGTCGAAAGCCTACAGCCAGCTGTTTCCTATACCGTGGGCTAGGCAGCACTGTTCCATCGCCGCTGTCCCCTGTGGAGCCTGCATCCACCACATTAACCCAGTGCGCAGTGATGGACACGTAACGGCCTTGGCCATGCCTGCTGGTCCATGCATCTGTTGTGAGGTGCACCTTTCCACTCACTGATTTGTTTTAGTGCATTGACAATGCGGTCTTTCACATGCCGGTGGAGGGCAGGGATGGCTTTTTGAGAAAAGTGCAGACTGGGTAGGTCATAGCATGGGACAGCGTAGGCCATGAGCTCGCGGAAAGCTTCGCTTTCAACCAAACCGTAGGGCATTATCTCTAATGAGATTAGTTTGGCAATGTAGGCATTCAAACACAGTGTACGCGGATGAGAGGATGAGTACTTTCTTGTCCTACTCAGAGTGTCTGGTAGGGTGAGCTGGACTGGAGAGCTGCATATGGGGGAAGTAGCGGTGAACCGGACAGAGTGAGAGGGGGTTGGTGATGGTATTGGTGGTGATGGCCTAGAATCAGTGTTGTGTTGCAAAACCATTGTGATTCCCTGAGTGCTTTGGCCTTGCGACGACACCTCAACATTTAGTGCTGGTGGTGTGCTTAACGGTGGCGGTGGTCTTACAGTGGGGGAAGCGATGGAGCGTTGCTGGCTACCTTCAGTCGGAGCAGGTGCACATGTGCTACCTGAGGTTTTGTAGTCGGTCCACGCTTGCAAGTGCATGTTGATTAAATGTCTAAGGGTAGTTTCACATTTGTGTTTAAGGCCGCAGCAACGGCCTGCGCACGGCCGCCGCTAAGCCCCGCCCCTGCCGCGTCCCCTATCTTTAGCTATCTTTAGCACTGGGGACGCAGGCCATGCGCAGGTATGCGTTTGGCGGTACATGCGTCCTTTTGACGCTGCGCTGACTGCACCAAATTGCAACAGGTTGCGTTTGGCGCTGGTCAGCGTCAAAAGGACACATGCGCCGCCAAACGCATACCTGCTCACGGCCTGCGTCCCCAGTGCTAAAGATAGGGGATGCAGGACGCATGCAGCGTCATGCGCCCGTAGGTGGAGCTACCGGAGGAGGCGCAGCAGGGGGCGGGGCTTAGCGGCGGCCTTTGCTGCAGCCTTAAACGCAAATGTGAAACTACCCTAAGCATGCAACTGGTATTCAAATTTCTGAGTTGTTTACCTCGGCTAAAGGTCCTTCCGCACTTCTTACAGGTAACCTTTGCCTCATCAGTAGGATTTTGGACAAAGAAGTGCCACACTGCACTTTTCCTACTATGGTATACATTTTCTGGCCTTGCACGCTGTGCTAAGTTGACCATTTGGCCAAGCTGTCCTGCAACTCTTTTCTTTTAGTTTTTGGTCCACGTTTTTGGACAGCTACGGGTCTGCCAGATAACCGCTGCTGCGATGTCAATGCCTGCTGCGGATCCTTCTCCTTATCTGAACTATTGCCAGCGCCAACCTACTCCCCCAATGGATGCCAATCTGGGTCAACAACTGGGTCATCCATCACCTCCTCTTCAAAGTCATCTGCACCTTCCTCTTTACCTTCCTCTGTGTCACCGTGTAAGGTGGTATAGTATGCGGGAAGTGGCACCTGAGTTTCATCAGGGTCAGATTCTGGCTTAGTAGACTGCAAGGACAATGTAGTGCTCTGGGTCAATGTACCAGCAGAATCATCTAGCAGTGGCTGTGCATCAGTGCACTCCATTTCATATTCATCTTGGACTGGCGAATTCAGGATTTGACTGGATAACCCAGGCATGGTATGTGAAAAGAGCTCCATAGAGTAATCTGAAATGTGGGCTGCCGCATCCTTATCTTTTGGTGGGGGAGAAGGACACAAGGAAAGGTGTTTTTCCTGACCAGAACCCTGCACTGACGACTCCGTGCTTGTAGGTTTCGAACATTCAGAAGAGGAGGCAATAGAGTTGGTGGCTGTTTTGGCAAAGTACGCCAAAACCTGTTCCTGATGCTCCGGCTTTAAAAGCGGTTTTCCTACTCCAAGAAAAGGGAACCTTACAGGCCTTTTTGGGCCAGATGATGACGCAGGCTCAACACCTCCTGCCTTATCTGCTATTGTGCTTTTGCCAGAACCAGCCGATGCACCACCACCATCATTACCAGCTGCGCCCCCCTGTCCATGTCCGCGGCCTCTTCTAAAATACTTCCTCATGTTTGGGAAAATGTACCAAAAATACCAGCAGAGAGATGGTACTGTATGAGGAGCGTCCAGCTGTGTAAGGTGTATTAAAAAAATTCAATCTACGTATATATTTTGTTAGTCAATGACGCTCTCCCAGTATGTATTTGACCGTAATCCAACAAGCAGATATACGGAACTGTATCAGAAGTGTACAGCTGTATACGTTTTATGTGTAAGTAACAATCTCCATATATGTATTTACGGAGTGTCACACACACGCTGACTCTGTATAGATGTGACTGTAATGCGATTGGCAGATATACAATACTGTTTGAGAATCGGACAGCTCTATACGGTGTCTGTATGGAAAATTGTCAATCTCTGTCTAATTTTATACGGAGTGACACACGCTGTCTCTGATAGTTTTGACCGTAATCAAAGAGCAGATATACGAAACTTTCTGAAAAGCGGACAACTTTATAAGGTGTAGGTCTGGAAAATGGAAAATTGGCACTTATGCATGGATCTATCCCTTGATTTCACAATTCAAAATTCAGAAATTCTAAAATAGATGTCTTAAACCTAATAAGAATGGGGTGTTCTAACAATGAAAATCCATGTCATAATGACTGTATAATCCTTTTTGAAAGTTATCCTGCCAGTACACTGATTCAATCTTTAAAATGCTTATTTTAATAAGAGGATTAGACAGCCATTATGAGATGGATTTTGTAAGCAAGTACTCCAGCCTCGTCAAGTATTAGATATTTGCTTGTATTGTGAAATCATGGGACAGATCAGCTTTAAAGTTCTCAGATACCGCTATAAGTAAGATAAAGTAAGTAATAATTATTTCGTTATCTCGCTATTATCTGTTGAAGAACCTTAGATCCAGTATTTCAACAGCCTGAATTGCTAAGCAATTAACGACCGTAATATATTATATCTATCTGCCAAGCAAATGAATAGAAGAAAGACTTAAAGGGGTGATCTAGCACCTAAAATGTATTTTCTAAATATCTATCCTTACACTTTAACCACGTTTGTAATTTGCTTTATTACACAACACCACCTACTCCCTAAAAATATTTTTTTACTTTACTTCATTTGTGTGACGCAAGTCACTATAGTAATACTAAGTCCCAAAAATGCAGAGAAAGACTACTTTAACAAATAGTAATGTAATACTAATTACTGGATAAGTAAAGAGAAGTCAAATCCGAGGTCAGGTCCAGGAAATATCGCAGTACAACAAGGGGTAGTCAGAGACTAAATCCAATTTACGAGCCGGGGTCAGGAAAACCAGTAAGGTAATATAGTTTTCAAGGTGCAGGCAAAAGAGTAGTCAGGTCACAAGCAAATAGTCTAAGTCCAGGAAGGGAATAAAGTCAGGCTGGGTCAGGCGCAGAGCACAGAGTGATCAGACTTACACAGGCAACAGCAAGTGTACGATTGACACAGAGTGAAGGAGCTAGGATGCTTAAGAAAAAGACTAATCAAGGAAAGTGAATAAAGATGATGCATCACAAGCCCAGCACAACCCCTACACAAAGTAACATATCAGACAGGAACAGAGTGGAGATTGTGACAGTACCTCCTCTTCAATGGGGGCCACCAGACCCCAGGTTTCCCAGGAAACCTCCGATGAAAGGCCAGGACCAACCGATCAACCCTTTCAGAATGAGCTGGAACCCCGGACCTTTCTCAGGTCCATACCCCTTCCAATGTACCAGATATTGAAGGGAATTTGGGACCATTCGGGAATCAATGATCCTTTGTACCTCATATTCCAAGTTTCCCTCAATAGACACTGAAGGAGGCGGGGGCGATGAAGACAGAACAGGGGGAATAAACTCCTTCAACAATGACTTGTGGAACACATTAGGAATATGGAAAGACTGGGGGAGCTTTAATCAGAAGGCAACTGCATTGACCACCTCCAGAATTACATACGGATTTCTTAGAGGATAGCCATACCTTATCCCCCACTTTGAAGGTGACCCCTGACAAGCGCCTCCTATCGGCCTTCCGCTTCAGCCTATGCTGAGCCACCTCAATGTTCTTTTTAACCCTCCTCCAGACATCCCCAGCTCTTGAATGGTGACATCCATCCCAGGACACCCAAACCTTATCCTGGACAACTCACTAAAATTAGGATGAAACCCTTAAATGCAGAAAAACGGCGAGGTCCCCGTGGACTGATTAACCCGATTGTTAAAGGCAAACTCAGCCAGAGGAAGAAATAATGACCAATTCTCCTGGTGATCGGCAGCAAAACATCTTAAAATTTGCTCCAAAAACTGATTTGTCCTCTCTGTCTGACCATTAGTTTCAGGTTGATAAGCAAAGGAGAAGGACAAATCAATCCCCAATCTTTTGCAGAAAGCCGTCCAAAATCTAGAGACGAATTGTACACCCCTATCCGATATAATTTTTAGAGGAATCCCATGCAAATGTACCACATGAATAATAAGCAGTTTGGAGAGAGTTTCAGCATTAGGTAACCCAGATAATGGGATGAAGTGAGCTTGTTTGCTGAAGCGATCTACTACCACCCAAATATAAGTCATTACCCCAGACAATGGTAAATCTGAAATGGAATCCATGGACAAATGAGTCCATGGTCTTTCCAAAATTGGCAAAGGAGACAATTCCCTTGCCGGCCGGCAATGCTGTACTTCAGCACGTGCACAAGTTTCACAAGCAGACACAAAATCTCTAATATCCTTATGCTTTGCGGACCACCAAAAGAATCTAGCAACTGCCTTCTGGGTGGCAGTGACCCCAGGATAACCACTCAACACAGAATCATGGAATTCTTGCAAAAGGTGTAATCTGAGATACACAGGGACAAGCAGTTTGCATTCAGCGGTATTGGAAGGAGCCAAGGACTGAGCAGCACTGATTTCAGCTTCCAGCTCAGAGGAAATCATGGCCACAACAATACCCTGAGGAAGAATGGAGGAAGGAGGTTCTGGAGGAGACACAGAATCAAGACTACAAGACAAGGCATCAGCCCTCACGTTCTTAGACCCTGGTCTAAACGTAATTGAAAAATTAAATCGTGAAAAAAATAAAGACCACCGGGCCTCTCTAGATGTCAACCGCTAGGCAGATTCAATATAAGCTAGATTTTTGTGATCTGTCACCACGGTGACTGGATAAACGTCTCCCTTCAAAAAATACCTCCACTCTTCAAAAGCCATCTCCACAGCAAGCAACTCACAATTACCCACATCATCGTTTCATTCAGCAGGAGAATTTTTTTTAGAGAAAAAGGCGCATGGTCGCAATTTAGTTAAAGTCTCAGGACCTTGAGACAATACAGCCTCCACCCTGACCTCAGAGGCATCTAACTCCACAATAAATCGCCTCTGGAGGTCTGGTTGCATAAGAACAGGAGCAGACATAAAAGATTTCAAATTTTCAAATGCCCCAACCGCTTCTGGCGACCAAACCTTTAGCTCCGCCCCTTTATGAGTGAGGTCCATAAGAGGCTTGACGATCTGAGAAAATCCTTTAATAAATTTTTTTATAATAATTTGCAAACCCTAAAAAGCACTGCATAGCATTGAGGGTGCTGGGTTAAACCCAGTCAATGATGGCATGAACTTTCCCAGGATCCATCTTAAACCTAAACCCGGAGGCATATAAAATGAAATCCAAGAATTTTATTTCTTGAACAGAAAAGGTACATTTTTCAATGTTAGCAAACAAACAATTATCTCTCAACTAGTGTTGAGCATTCCGATACTGCAAATATCGGTTATCGGCCGATATTCGCGGTATCGGAATTCCGATACTGAGTTCCGATACTTTTAGCATATCGAATACCGGAATCTGGCACTGTTGTATAGAGACCCAGTGTAATTCTATCCACAGCACCACGTTCCCTGTCATCCTCACACTCCTAGGCCACTCTACAGCCATCGGTAGCACAGGCATGGGAGAAAAGGTGGCCATACTCGGCAAACCATCCCCGAGCACAGGTTCTGAATGCTGGCATTGCAAAACTATTGGCCCTTGAAATGCTCTCATTCGGACTGGTGGAGACTGACACCTTCCATAACTTCATGGCATTGGCAGTCCCACAATACAATGTGCCCAGCCCCTTTAGTTTCAGCAGGCAAGCTGTCCCTGCGCTGCGAAAGCATGTGGAGGGAAAAATTAAACATGCGCTACTAAACGCCATCAGTAGGAAGGTCCACCTGACCACCGATGCGTGGACCAGTACCCATGGACAGGGACGATAACTTTCCCTCACTGCCCATTGGGTAAATGTTTTGGAGCCGGGTACAGATCTTGAGAGTGGCGCTGTACGTGTTCTGCCAACTCCAAGGATTGCAGGAATCCAGTCTATACACATTGACTCCTCCTCATACTCCAGTTCCTCAGAATCAGCGCTGCAGGAGCTGTCACGGTCTACCTCCACATGGACCCGTGAACGCTTACCTGTTACGACCAATATGAGCACAGCCGTGGCCAAACGTCAACAGGCCGTACTGAAATTAATTTCTTTGGGGAATCGAAGCCACACAGCGCAGGAGCTCTGGAATGCCATCAAGCAGGAGAGCGACGTGTGGTTTGTGCCAGCAAATCTCCAGCCAGGCTTTGTAGTGTGTGACAATGGCCGAAATCAGGTGGCAGCTCTGGGCCTAGGCAACCTCACTCACATCCCATGTCTGGCACATGTGCTCAACTTGATCGTGCAGAGTTTTTTGAGTGATTATCCGGATCTTGATGCACTGCTGCACAAAGTCCGTATAGAGTGCGCTCACTTGCGGCGTTCCAGCATGGCAAGATCGCGCATTGCAGCTCTGCAGCGCCGATTCCGCCTTCTGGAACATCGCATCATATGTGACTTACCCACCAGGTGGAATTCAACGTTACATATGTTGGAGCGGTTGTGTGAGCAGCAGGCAGCAGTAGTGCAGTACCAGCTGCATCAGGCACAAACAAGTCGCACTGTGCGCCGGCCACACTTCACCACCACTGAGTGGGCCTCTATAAAGGACATCTGCCACGTTTTGTGTGCCTTCGATGATTCCACGCGGATGGCAAGTGCAGATGATGCACTAGTCAGCATGACTGTCCCCCTTATCTGCCTGCTTCAAAAAACACTGCAAACACTAAGGGAGGAGGTTTTGGAAGAGGTGGAGGATGAGGAGTCACAAATGCTATCTGCTTCTGGACAGTCTGCGCAACGTGGTTCCTCACAAAGGCCTAGGCAGGGGACACTTTGTGAGGAGGATGAGGAGGAGTCAATGGAGGAGGAAGACATCTCTCCAGAGGAGGGAGGTACACAATGCTCTAGTAGTCAGTATGTAGAGCGAGGGTGGGGTGATGCAGAGCAGGCAGAGATGACGCCTCAAGCAGGGGACAGCAATTCTTGGCCAGTTGGGAGTCTGCAGCACATGGTTGATTTCATGCTGCAATGCCTGAGAAACGACCGCCACATCGCTCACATTCTCAACACAGCTGATTCTACCGCTGATTCTACTCGCTACCGGGACAACTTACAAAGTCTCATAACACCGTTGAACCGGGAGCGTAAAATGCGTGAGTACCAAGACACACTGGTGCATTCCATCATGTTCTCCATTCCACCCGAAATCAGTGCTGCTAGTGCTTTACAAAGCAGCTCTGTGCGTCGAGGCAGTGGAGGAAGCTCTGCACAAAGAGGAAGCAGAGCCAGCGCCTCAGCACAAGGCAAGACCAGTATGGCCCAAATGTGGCAAAGTTTTGTGTGCCCGCCACAAATGTCTACACCATCACAGATGGCTCCAGTCAGCAGGAGGCAACGTTTCCGTCAGATGGTGACAGACTACATGTCTTGCCCTCTCAGTGTACTCCCAGACTGCTCTTCCCCCTTCAAGATTTGGGTCTCTAAGCTGGATACATGGCCAGAGCTTAGCCTGTATGCATTGGAGGTGCTGGCTTGCCCTGCTGCTAGTGTATTATCGGAACGCGTCTTTAGTGCCGCAGGTGGTGTACTCTCAGACCGTCGCACGCGACTATCCTCCCTAGTAGTAGTGGGAATGTGGACAGAGCAGGAGAAATTGCCGGACAAACAGCAGGGGATCACCTGATGTTACTGAACCCCAATAACACAGGAGCAAGTGTTGACTGTGCAGACGGCACTTCTGAGCAGCAACTGGCGGTGTTGGAGCCCAGGGTAAATACTAGGAACAGAGTGGAGCCAGAGGCCTAATTGGAGCAAGTTTAAAATCAGTAGTAGTCTACAACAGATATTAATCTTGATCCAATTAGGCCTCTGTCTCCACTCTGTTGGTACTATTGACCCTGGGCTCCAACACCTCCAGTTGCTGCTCAGAAGTGTGGTCTGAACAGTCAACATATGCTCCAGTGTTATTGGGGTTCAGTAATGTCAGCTGATCCCCAGCTGTGTGTCCGGCAATTTCTCCTGCTCTGTCCACACTCACACAACTACAGATTTTAAACTTGCTCCAATTAGGCCTCTGTCTCCACTCTGTTTGTAGTATTTACCCTGGGTTCCAGCACCGCCAGCTAGTTCCTGGCAGTGTCTTTGGCACGGGTACTCCCAACTGCCCAGCCTGGTTCCAGCACGCCAGCTGTTTCCGGGTAGTGTCAACGTCACAAAACTTTGTCCTGTCGTGTTGCGGTCGGGTTAGCCGACTCTATGGTGCCTGCAGTTTAGGTGCTTCCTATGTGGGCTGCGGGATCTGGCAATAAAGGACAAGCACCCCCTGTAAGGACTTTGGGTTTCGGTAACTGTGGCCGGCTCGCGGCCTTGCAACTTTGTTTTTCATGGGTACCTTCTGCTACCCATCCGGGTTCCAGTACCGTCAGCTGGTTCTCGGCAGTGCCTTTGGCTTAGGTGCCTCCTTTTCGGTATCCAAGTTCCAGCAACGTCTGCTAGTCCATGGTAGTGCTTTCTAGCACAGGTACCTCCTGCTTAGTAACCGGGTTCCAGTACCATCAGCTGGTCCTTGGTAGTGCCATTGGCTCTTGTTCCTTCTGCTGCCCCTCCGGGTTCCAGCACCGTCAGCTGGTCCTCGGTAGTTCCATTGGCTCTTTTAGCTTCTGCTACCCATCCGGGTTCCAGCACCGTCAGCTGGTTCTCGGCAGTGCCTTTGGCTTAGGTGCCTCCTTTTCGGTATCCGAGTTCCAGCAATGTCTGCTGGTCCTTGGTAGTGCTTTCTGGCACAGGTACCTCCTGCTTAGTAACCGTGTTCCAGCACCGTCAGCTGGTCCTCGGTAGTGCCATAGGCTCTTGTTCCTTCTGGTGCCCCTCCGGGTTCTAGCACCATCAGCTGGTTCTCGGTAGTTCCATTGGCTCTTGTAGCTTCTGCTACCCCTCCGGTTTCCAGCACCATCAGCTGGTTCTTGGCAGTGCCTTTGGCTTAGGTGCCTCCATCTCGGTATCCGAGTTCCAGAAACGTCTGCTAGTCCTTGGTAGTGCTTTCTAGCACAGTTACCTCCTGCTTAGTAACCTGGTTCCAGTACCGTCAGCTGGTCCTCGGTAGTGCCATTGGCTCTTGTTCCTTCTGCTGCCTCTCTGGGTTCCAGCACCGTCAGCTGGTTCTCGGTAGTTCCATTGGCTCTTTTAGCTTCTGCTACCCATCCGGGTTCCAGCACCGTCAGCTGGTCCTCGGTAGTTCCATTGGCTCTTTTAGCTTCTGCTACCCATCCGGGTTCCAGCACCGTCAGCTGGTTCTCGGCAGTGCCTTTGGCTTAGGTGCCTCCTTTTCGGTATCCGAGTTCCAGCAATGTCTGCTGGTCCTTGGTAGTGCTTTCTGGCACAGGTACCTCCTGCTTAGTAACCGTGTTCCAGCACCGTCAGCTGGTCCTCGGTAGTGCCATAGGCTCTTGTTCCTTCTGCTGCCCCTCCGGGTTCTAGCACCATCAGCTGGTCCTCGGTAGTTCCATTGGCTCTTTTAGCTTCTGCTACCCATCCGGGTTCCAGCACCGTCAGCTGGTTCTCGGCAGTGCCTTTGGCTTAGGTGCCTCCTTTTCGGTATCCGAGTTCCAGCAATGTCTGCTGGTCCTTGGTAGTGCTTTCTGGCACAGGTACCTCCTGCTTAGTAACCGTGTTCCAGCACCGTCAGCTGGTCCTCGGTAGTGCCATAGGCTCTTGTTCCTTCTGCTGCCCCTCCGGGTTCTAGCACCATCAGCTGGTTCTCGGTAGTTCCATTGGCTCTTGTAGCTTCTGCTACCCCTCCGGTTTCCAGCACCATCAGCTGGTTCTTGGCAGTGCCTTTGGCTTAGGTGCCTCCATCTCGGTATCCGAGTTCCAGAAACGTCTGCTAGTCCTTGGTAGTGCTTTCTAGCACAGTTACCTCCTGCTTAGTAACCTGGTTCCAGTACCGTCAGCTGGTCCTCGGTAGTGCCATTGGCTCTTGTTCCTTCTGCTGCCTCTCTGGGTTCCAGCACCGTCAGCTGGTTCTCGGCAGCGCCTTTGGCTTAGGTGCCTCCTTCTCGGTATCCGAGTTCCAGCAATGTATGCTGGTCCTTGGTAGTGCTTTCTAGCACTGGTACCTCCTGCTTAGTAACCGGGTTCCAGTACCATCAGCTGGTCCTCGGTAGTGCCATTGGCTCTCGTTCCTTCTGCTACCCATTCAGGTTCCAGTACCGTCAGCTGGTTCTCGGCAGTTCCTCAGCCTTCTTGTACCTTCTGCTACATTTCCAAGTTCAAGTTTTTTAAATGGTTTTTGGTAATCACTCTGGATCTCCCTGACGACGACCCTGAAGATGACCCTGAAGACCACCCCGAAGAAGACGACGACACCTAAGACAATGACCCTGAAGACGACGACCCTGAAGACCACCCCGAAGAAGACGACGACCCCAAAGATGACAACCCTGAAGACCACCCCAAAGAAGACCAAAAAGATGACCCTGAAGAAGATGACCAAGAGGACAAAGAACATGAAGACAACCACCAAGATGCAGAACAACAAGAGACAGAAGACCAAGAAGCAGAAGAACAAAAAGCAGAAGAACATTAAGCATAAGACTAAAATTCAGAGCAAAAGATATTATCTAAATTATAAGCAGAAGAAGACTAAGCAGTGTATGGGGGTGAGTCCGTTCCTCCTCGTGGTGCCCCTGGAAAATGCCTGCTGCTGCAGGCCAAACTGAACGCGGACAAATCCTGTTGTAAATCTTTTGTAAACCAAAGAAGGAAAAAGTCCAGCTCCAGGAGATAAAATCCAAACTTTTTATTGTGATCAAATGTCGGTACACAAATAAAGTTACCGCATGGGAATATCCCCATGCGGTAACTTTATTTGTGTACCGACATTTGATCACAAGCAGCCATGGATTTATTTTTAATCATGATTTAATAAAAAGTTTGGATTTTATCTCCTGGAGCTGGACTTTTTCCTTCTTTGGTTTGCAACAATACATCTTGGCAGAGATGTGTCCGTGCTCGAAGCTTTCTACTGGTTCTTATGAACTTATAAAGGTGAGCTGAAATCTGCTTTTCTCTGCACGTAAATCTTTTGTGTCAGGCAGAACGGAAGGTGTAATCTTTAAACTTTTATAGATAACAACTACAGGAATGCCTGTCGCAAATAAGAATATGATGAAGAAGAAGAATAAGAAGAAGATGAAGAAGTATAATATGAAGAAGAAGAATAGTTGAATAAGAAGAATATGAAGAATGTAAGAAAAAAAGAATAATAGGAAGAAGGTGAAGAAGAGGAAGATGAATAAGGTGAGGAAGAAGTTGATGAAAAAGATGCTGCTGCTGCTGAGGATCATGAAGGAGAAAGTGTGGGAGAAGTAAAAAAGAAGGTGAAGAGCATGGAAGTAGTGAAACATACATATCTGACAAAATATAAAAAAGGTTAACATAGTCAATATCTTTGTAACTCCGAACGTCTTAAAAAAAAAATATTCCTGCTATTCCATTTGATTAGGCTAAATCTCTATGCCTTTAATGTCTCCTCCACCTCCCCCAATACATTCTACATTATTCTTAGTTGTTTTTCTTCATGTAGAATTAACCTACAAGGAAAGAAAGGGTTTATTTTAATTCCGATATTTCTGTCCCATTGACTTGCATTGGTTTCCTGTATCGGAATTGGCAATATCCGATACTTTTTGGGTATCGGTCCGATCCAATCCGATCCGATATTTCACGATATCGGATGGTATCGCTCAACACTACTCTCTACCTTTGCAGAACGAAATGGACCTGTTTATAATGTGAATCCAGGTCAGATGAGAAAATTAGAATATCATCCAAATAAACAACAATAAATCCCCCAATATAATCAGAAAATATATCATTCATACAATTTTGAAAAACCGCGGATGCATTCGTTAGACCAAAAGACATGACGAGATTTTCAAAGAGACCTTCAGACGTTAAAAATGCTGTCTTCCACTCATCACCCTCACAAATCCGTATCAGATTATATGCCCCTCTGAGATCCAGTTTGGAAAACATTTGGCTCTGGAAAACTGATTATATATGTGATGCAGTGACCCCTCTTACAGCTAAGGGACACTCTATGTGCTCCTCAGGATATGCATGTGGGTGTTTCCTTGATTGTGATGGTGAAACAGTGACCGGCATGATGGTAAATGGCCGGTATGTGTCGCAGAAGTCCTCTGCGCTGTAAGCCAAGTAATGTTGTTCTGGGACTTGTAGTTCCACAAGAGTTTTATTAGTGTACTAGGGGGGCTTACAGGGCAAGTCGGAGAGCTGGGCAGGATCAGCTAGCCACGCATACACTGTCCACTTGTAGTTGTGAGTTTGAGGACCTGCAGTGAGGTCATGACCATGTGACCAGCCCATGTGATCCAGACCTCATCTGTGGATGGGGTTACATGCTATGTAATGGAGGTGTGTGGAGCACATGAGGAGTTGTTAGTTGGGAATCTGTTAGGGTGGACAGATTTCCATGTTTCCATGCTGGACACTACAGAATGATCTGGACAATGCTGGCTAGTCAGAGCCAGAGGAAGGAGGTCTGTGAGACATCTCCGGAGTGGATGGTCTGACAACCGTGAGTGATACTACTCGGGGTCAGTGAGAGACTGATAAAGTTGAATGTTTAAAGGACATTGTACTGGCGGCTTTATGCTACTAGGTTCCTGAGGAGCGGTTTATGCTGTACTTTAATAAGCCGAATAGACTTTCTTAACCCTGAGTTTCCCAGTATTTACCTCAAAGACCAGCCAAGCGATTAATCCCCGTCCACCTTGTCGATGGTGGGACGGCTTTTATGCTATGTTTGATCAAATACAGTATTACTAAGAACTCTGTATGATTTAAATGCACTTTTGCTTTTTACTTATTTAATTACAGCAGGTTTTTTTTCATTTTGTCTTTTGTAGGTTTTATATGCTTTTTGGCCATGTGAACATGCATTTATATGCTGCATGTGTACCAACTCAAACCAAGCTCAATTTTTGTGTTTTTTTTTAAGTTATGCAAATGAGCCTTGGGTAATTTGGCATTAGGAATGAGATTAATAGCACAGTCATAGTGGTGGTGAGGAGGTAATATCTCAGACTTTTTTCTGAAAAAAACATCTCCGAAGTCTTTCAGGTATTCCGGAAGACCCTCCAGACTAACAGAGCAAACCTGCACAGGTTTCAGACATTTTTCAATACAATAAGGACCTCATTTGACAATATCTCTCTGAATCAAGTCAGTAATTGGATTATGCATAAGCAACCAAGGAATACCCAACACAATTCTAGCAGGTAAATTGTCCGTATGAAGATTTGGCCACGATTTGAGTAGGGCTTTCTAGCTTAACTGTCCCTAATCCTAACGTCAGAACAAATCCTGCATCAATGAAATTAGGAGCAGAACCGCAGTCAATAAAGGCAAATGTGAACAGACACTGATTTTGAAAAAGAAGTTCAACATTCAACAACACTTTATAGGAAGAGTAAAAGGGAACCTGTATGTCAGAGTGACCTCCTCGACAATCACCCAGACTTAGGCGTTTCCCGACGACTTGTTTGATGCAGGTTGCGCCAAACAATCCTTTAAGAAATGTCCAGCTTGGCCACAATAGAGACAAAGTTAAAGTTCCCGACGACGTCTCCTGTCCTTAATCCTTGAGCTGGCAGCACCAACCTCCATAGGTTCCACCTCAGGTGAATGAACCAGGCCAGTAGGACAAAATGGAAAATATATTGTTGCACCTTGTGTCTCTCCCGCATCCTCCGATCCATGCGGATAACCTGAGTCATGGACTCCACCAAACAACCAGGTGGACCATGTAGAGCCAGTGCATCCTTAAGAGACACCTGAGGAATTGACATCTGAGAGCTGGGTCATTCCACAGGACCTCAGAATACCACTGCCGAAACTCAGTACAATAGTCTTCTGTGCGGTTCCCCTGTGATAGATTCATGATCCTTGTCCTGCCACCTTGACCCTGTCAGGTTTGTCATAGATCTGTCCTAAAGCATCAAAAAAGGCGTCCACTGAAAGATGTTCAGGAGCAGGAGAGGGTGAAAGACCTGGTCTGAGGATCACCCCCCACAAAAGTGACATTATAATTCCCACCCGCTGTGACTCATTCCCTGATGACCGGGGGTGCAAGGTAAACAATAATTTACAACTCTCCTCAAAAATTCTGAACTGATCTTTTTCTCCTGAAAATTTGTCAGGGAGTGCCATAACAGGTTCAGGGGAACTCAAAGATACGTCAGATGGTTCAGAAGTCATAACAGCGGTCAGAGGAGAGAGATTCTGAGGGACAGTAAGAGTATCAGAAATTTGACCCTGTAACTGAGCATGTGAGGATGCCAGTTTGTGTTGTTCCAAGGCCAGATCTTGGACTAACTGAGTCAGAGTACGTAACGGATCCATATGTGGGAAAAAGAAGAAATTTAATGGTCAATCGTAATGTGATGCGAGTCACTATAGTAATACTAAGTCCCAAAAATGGAGAGAATGACTACCATGACAGATAGTAATGTAATACTACTTACAGGATAAGTAAAGGGAGGTCAAACGATCCAAGGTCAGGTCCAGGAAATTGCGCAGTACAACAAGGTGTAGTCAGAGACTAAATCCAATTCACGAGCCAGGGTCAGGAAAACCAGTAAGGTAATATAGTTTACAAGGAGCAGGCAAAAGAGTAGTCAGGTCACAAGCAAATAGTCTAAGTCCAGGTAGGGAATAAAGTCAGGCTGGGTCAGGCGCAGAGCACAGAGTGATCAGACTTACACAGACAACAGCAAGTGTACAATTGACACAGAGTGAAGGAGCTAGCATGCTTAAGTAGAAGGCTAATCAAGGAAAGTGAACACAGATGATGCATCACGAACCCAGCACAACCCCTACACAAAGTAACATATCAGACAGGAACAGAGTGGAGATTCTGACAATTTGACATTTTGTTTGAGAGGAGTCTCAAAGGTAATGTCACAGAAGGCTGGGGCTGCACTCATTCCCCGCAGCATCCATTGTCCCTCCTGGAACAAGACATCATCAGAGGGCAACACTGCAGTTACTCCCTAGACTCTTGCATTTCTGCTCCCTCTGTAGATGTCCTGGATCCTGGGTGATGGATGCTGTGGGAGATGTTAGTACAGCACTGACACGCTGCTTTTATCTCCACTGCCACTATATTTTCTGTGAAATAAGACTTCATCAGGAGGTGGAGATAGAAGCAGTGAGTGACACCAGCACTGCTCCACAGTACTAGCCCTGCTCTCAAAAGAATCGTCATCAGGGAACAGTGACAGAATCCATGATTGACACCACTGCCTCCCCCTGATGACAATTCATTAGAGGGCAGTGATATCAGCAGTGGGGTGGCGCGAGTTTCACTCACTGCTTCTATCTGCACCACCTGATGACGTCTTCTTGCACAGAAGATACGACGGCTGCAGATACAGAACTAAAGAGCCGATGCTGCCCACAAATCTCCCACAGCATAATCATCCAAGATCCAGGAAGTATTCGATGGAGGTGGTGATGCAAGAAACTAGTAACTGCAGTGACATCGTGTTATAGGATGAGCGATTGAAGCTGCGGGGAATGAGTGCAGCCCCAGCCTCCTGTGATGTCACATTTAATGCGCCCCTCAAACGAAATGTCACAGGAAGTACAGGAAAAAAATTTCAGGATTAGATAGGGAAAAGTGTATGGTCTTGTGTAATAATACAAATTACAATAGTGGTTAGGGTGTAAGGATAGATTTTTATAAAATACATTTTAGATGCCGGACCACCTTTTGACAGGAGAGCTGCAATAGGTAGGAAGGTCAATGTAATAATGAATAGTGATAAATAGATACAGTTGTGTGAAAAAGTGTTTGCCCCCTTCCTGATTACTATTCTTTTGAATGTTTGTTACACTTAAATGTTTCAGATCATCAAACAAATTTAAATATTAGACAAAGATAACACAAGTAATCACAAAATGCAGTTTTAAAATGAAGGTCTTTATTATAATTATGCAAAAAAGAAATCCAACCTTACAGGGCGCTGTGTGGAAGAGGGATTACCTTTTGCCTAACAAACACGCAATCCCTGCATGTTTTGTTGCTGTTGAACAGCTGTGGGATGTGCAGCTGCAGTGACTCGAGCATAGTATTCATGTCATGTGCAACACAGGCAAGTCCAGCGTACAACACAACAAACACCAACAATGGAATGGGAAAAGGGAGTGGAAGGTCCTAACAATAGGGAGTGAGGGATTGAGCACCTCTTAAACACAGCCTGAGTGTTAGGAACGGCGGAACGCACTAAATAAAAATAATAATAAAGTGCGTTCGCTGCTCGGGGTCCACCGTGCAGTAGGTGTTACAACCGCTGCTGAGTAATGGCAGACGAGCAATATGGCGATATAATGCGCATGGGTTCAACTTCACCTGAAGTGCGCAGAGCGGGCTCTGTTCACATACAGAGGCGCCGCAACAAAAACATACAAAAGGCTGAGCCTGTTAGAGTCACAGGCCTCAGGTAAATGCACACACGGTATAAGATCACAGGAGCAGGAACTAAAGACAGAGGGGCTGTGTCTGTCTAGACCTACCGTGTGTGCGGCGTCGCTACTGCGAACGCCAAAAAGGGCTGCAACTGCAGCGCGGCGCAGGACACTGCCGCTGGACGACACAGCTACAAAGCAGGTGCTATGTCGGACGCTAGCGCAGAGGTGCGGTATGCACAGTGGCCTAAGGCTTTCCACAAACTGGCGCAGACTACTGAACTAATTCCCTAACCACATGCGTAATATCAGAGGGAAGGGGTTTCATAATAAGTCAGTCATCAGAATCATACATCCATCACCATTCACACATAGCAGTATAGTCTATACTAGCGCATGGCGGAACGGCCATGCGCGCTTTTTATAGCAGCCGGGACCTTCCGGAAGCTTCCAGAGCTCCGAGATGAACCAATGAGATCTGGAGCAGGACCTGAGCACATGACTCCCGATCTCCAATGGGAAACCGTCTCATGAGCATGCTCAGTAGGAGGACAGAGGGACTTAGCCCCTGGAGAGATTTGCTGCAATGCAATCTCCTCTGCGGTAGATAAAGAGCAAGAGACCACAGAATGTAAGGGTCTGGATTCCTGCAGAGCAGACGCAGGAACATGACTCCTAACATTACCCCCCCTCCTAGGGCCCCCTCCTCTCTGAGCCTTCCAACCCACCACCCTGTGCCCATCAGAGGCATAGGCCTCAGACTCGTCCGAAGGCAAGTCTGATGTCCTGGTAGGTGACACGGAAAACCGGGACACGTGGAAGGTATCAGAGGTGGCAAGATCGCCAGGTTAAAGAAGTGACACCTGGAAGACAACGGGAGCGGCAAAACCGCCCAGAGCATAAGTTGAAGTGGGACGCCGCGGTGTGTCGGCGAACGTCTCCTCTCTCTGTTTAAGCAAGCTTACCCGAGCACACGAGGCGCATGCGTGAATATATTTCTTAATGTCCCGAGCCCTGTGTGGCCACCAATACGACCCTGCCAGGAGTTTTGTGGTCTGCATGTAGCCACAGTGACCACCCGCCCTGGACGAGTGTGCCCACACCGAAGGCGAGGGGGGACAAAGGTCTTGCCCGGCGGCACAGAGTTTGGCCATTGTGGGGCCCCGTTATCCTGGAGAACAGAGTGCTGACAGTGGCAGCCGCAAGTGGAAGTTAGTGTTGGACGCGCCTCAAGACTGGCGCGAGACACCTCCATGGACTCTAGCAGTGAACACTCTGGCTCGGGTGATTCCAGAGGTTCAAAGAGGTTGGGAGCCGGAGTAACCTTCCGTCTGGATTGAGCACGCTCCAGCCCGCGCTCCGAAAAACAGAGATCAATACAGGTGGCAATGGCAATCAGCTCCTCCAGACTTGTAGGAACCTCTCTGGTAGAAAGAGCATCCTTAACATGCTCAGCTAAACCTCTCCAAAACACAGGGATGAGGGCTTTGTCAGACCACTCCAGCTCGGAAGCCAGTGTCTGAAAACAAACGGCATACTGACTAACCGAGAGGGATCCCTGAGTCAAAGCCAGTAGCTGTAGAGAGGTGTCGTGCATGACCCATGGTCCCAGGAAGACCTGCTTAATAGCTGTTAAAAACTGAGCAGCGGTCCGAACGTCTGGTTCACCACGCTCCCATGGTGGCGTAGCCCACTCCAAGGCCTTGCCCGACAGAAGGGAAACAGTAAACCCCACCTTGGCACGCTCCGTAGGGAATCGCACAGCCAGAAACTACAGCTGGATAAAGCACTGGCTGACGAAACCCCTACAGGAGGCGCCATCGCCAGAAAATTTATCGGGCAATGGGAGGCGGGTAACTGTCGGCGCGTGGGAGGACGTGGACATACGAGAAATCGCCTCTGCGATCGCCTGTACAGCAGCCTCCAAAGACTTCGCTGCTGCGATAACACTCTCAAGAGTAGCCAACCGGCCCTCTAGCTGGCAAATGCACTGAAGGAGTTGCTGCTGATTTGCCATCACTAGCCAGACCCTAGCGCTAGTATAATGTAAGGAACGGCGGAACGCACTAAATAAAAATAATAATAAAGTGCGTTCGCCGCTCGGGGTCCACCGTGCAGTAGGTGTTACAATCGCTGCTGAGTAATGGCAGACGAGCAATATGGCGATATAATGCGCACGGGTTCAACTTCACCCGAAGTGCGCAGAGTGGGCTCTGTTCACACACAGAGGCGCCGCAACAAAAACATACAAAAGGCTGAGCCTGTTAGAGTCACAGGCCTCAGGTAAATGCACACACGGTATAAGATCACAGGAGCAGGAACTAAAGACAGAGGGGCTGCGTCCGTCTAGACCTACCGTGTGTGCGGTGTCGCTACTGTGAATGCCAAGAAGGGCTGCAACTGCAGCACGGCGCAGGACACTGCTGCTGGACGACACAGCTACAAAGCAGGCGCTATGTCGGATGCTAGCGCAGAGGTGCGGTATGCACAGGGGCCTAAGGTTTGCCACAGACTGGCGCAGACTACTGAACTAATTCGCTAACCACATGCGTAATATTAGAGGGAAGGGGTTTCATAATAAGTCAGTCATCAGAATCATACATCCGTCACCATTCACACATAGCAGTATAGTCTATATTAGCGCATGGCGGAACGGCCATGCGCGCTTTTTATAGCAGCCAGGACCTTCCGGAAGCTTCCAGATCTCCGAGATGGACCAATGAGATCTGGAGCAGGACCTGAGCACATGACTCCCGATCTCCAATGGGAAACCGTCTCATGAGCATGCTCAGTAGGAGGACAGAGGGACTTAGCCCCTGGAGAGATTTGCTGCAAGGCAATCTCCTCTGCGGTAGATAAAGAGCAAGAGACCTCAGAATGTAAGGGTCTGGATTCCTGCAGAACAGACGTAGGAACCTGACTCCTAACACTGAGTCTATCCCTAAGCTCCCCAACTCCCTTTGCGGGTCCTTCCCCCCGCCACCATCACATGCCTAGTCCATAGCTGTCACCTCACTATACCCTGGCTAGTTCACTGGCCAGCAAGGATGGCAACATCACCACTGCAGATGGTGTAAACACAGGAGGGTAGTGACTAGTGTTGAGCATTCCGATACCGCAAGTATTGGGTATCGGCCGATACTTGCTGTATCGGAATTCCGATACCGACTTCCGATATTTTTTCAATATCGGAAGTCGGCATCGGAATCGGAAGTTCAAAGTTGATTGACAGCCGAAATGACGTCATCATGATGCGCGGTGTGCGCGCATCATGATGCGCCGTCATTTCGGGCCTTCCGGGGGTCTCTGCCGGCCTGCCGGGGGGCTGTGTGGACTGCCCGGGGTCTGTACCGGCCTGCCGGGGGGCTGTGCCGGCCTGCCGGTGGTCTGTGCACCCTGTGGGGGTCTGTACCGGCCTGCCGGGGGGCTGTGCCGGCCTGCCGGGGGGCTGTGCTGATGTCCGGGGGTCTGTGCAAGCATCGTCCGATGGGACTACAAGTCCCATCTGGCGATGCCTGCTACCATGACAGTGATTGACACATTAGCCAATGATGGGACAGTAGTAGTCCCATCATCCGGCTAATGTGTTAAATGTTAAAAAAAAAAAAAAAAAATACTACATACATACTACATACATACTACATGCATGCTACATACATACTACATGCTACATACATACCACATATATACTACATGCATGCTACATACATACTACATGCTACATACATACTACATATATACTACATGCATGCTACATACATACTACATGCTACATACATACTACATATATACTACATGCATGCTACATACATACTGCATGCTACATACATACTACATGCTACATACATACCACATATATACTACATACATACTACATGCATGCTACATGCTACATACATACCACATACATACTACATACATACTACATACATACTACATACATACTACATGCTACATACATAACACATATATACTACATGCATGCTACATACATACTACATGCTACATACATACCACATACATACTACATACATACTACATACATACTACATGCATGCTACATACATACTACATGCTACATACATACTACATATATACTACATGCATGCTACATACATACTACATGCTACATACATACCACATACATACTACATACATACTACATGCATGCTACATACATACTACATATACTACATGCATGCTACATACATACTACATGCTACATACATACCACATACATACTACATACATACTACATGCATGCTACATACATACTACATGCTACATACATACCACATATATACTACATACATACTACATGCATGCTACATACATACTACATGCTACATACATACCACATATATACTACATACATACTACATGCATGCTACATACATACTACATGCATGCTACATACATACTACATGCTACATACATACCACATACATACTACATACATACTACATACATACTACATGCATGCTACATACATACTACATACATACTACATACATACTACATGCATGCTACATACATACTACATGCTACATACATACTACATATATACTACATGCATGCTACATACATACTACATGCTACATATATACTACATACATACTACATGCATGCTACATACATACTACATACATACTACATGCTACATACATACCACATATATACTACATACATACTACATGCATGCTACATACATACTACATGCTACATACATACCACATATATACTACATACATACTACATGCATGCTACATACAATACATACATAGACATACAGTACATATAACATAGAGTAACATACTTACCAATACTTGTCACATTGTTCCCCGAAGCCATTGTCTTTTACGGAATAAATATTAACATAACAAACCACAAAAATACTCACCCACGATCCGAAGCAGTCCACGAGTGTGTCCCACGACGATCTTGGGTAGAGAACTGCAGCATCAGCTGATGCTGCCGTTCTCTACGGGCTGCAGGAATCCAATGACGGAAGGTAGGTATCCTTCCGCACTGTATTCCTCCGCCACTTAAAAAAAAAAGTCCCTAGTCTCACTTTATGCCATTGCTGCGTGGGAAATTCCCACACAGCAATGGCATAAAGTGAGACTAGGGACTTTTTTTTTTTTAAGTGGCGGAGGAATACAGTGCAGAAGGATACCTACCTTCCGTCATTGGATTCCTGCAGCCCGTAGAGAACGGCAGCATCAGCTGATGCTGCAGTTCTCTACCCAAGATCGTCGTGGGACACACTCGTGGACTGCTTCGGATCGTGGGTGAGTATTTTTGTGGTTTGTTATGTTAATATTTATTCCGTAAAAGACAATGGCTTCGGGGAACAATGTGACAAGTATTGGTAAGTATGTTACTCTATGTTATATGTACTGTATGTCTATGTATGTATTGTATGAATGTATTGTATGTAGCATGTATGTAGTATGTATGTAGTATATATGTCATAGAATCATAGAATCATAGAATCGTAGAGTTGGAAGGGACCTCCTGGGCCATCTGGTCCAACCCCCTGCTGAAAGCAGGATTCGCTAAATCATCCCAGACAGATGTCTGTCCAGCCTCTGTTTGAAGACTTCCATTGAAGGAGAACTCACCACTTCTCGTGGCAGCCTGTTCCACTCATTGATCACTCTAACTGTCAAAAAGTTTTTTCTAATATCTAATCTGTGTCTCCTCCCATTCAGTTTCATCCCATTGCTTCTAGTCTTTCCTTGTGCAAATGAGAATAAAGTTGATCCTTCTACAATGTGACAGCCCTTTAGATATTTGTAGACAGCTATTAAGTCTCCTCGCAGTCTTCTCTTTTGCAAACTAAACATTCCCAAATCCTGCAACCTTTCCTCATAAGACAGGGTTTGCAGACCGGTCACCATTCTGGTCGCTCTTTTCTGAACTTGCTCCAGTTTGTTGATGTCTTTTTTAAAATGTGGTGCCCAAAACTGGACACAATATTCCAGATGAGGTCTGACCAAAGAGGAGTAGAGGGAAATAATGACTTCACGTGATCTAGACTGTATGCTTCTGTTAATACATCCTAGAATTGCATTTGCCTTTTTTGCTGCTGCATCACACTGTTGACTCATATTCAGTCTGTGATCTATTAGTATACCCAAGTCTTTTTCACATGTGCTGTCACTTAGCCCTATTCCTCCCATTCTATATATGCTTTTTTCATTTTTATTGCCCAGATGTAGTACTTTGCATTTCTCCCTGTTAAAAACCATTCTGTTAGTTGCTGCCCACTTCTCCAGTTTATTTAAATCTTTTTGAATCCTCTCTCTCTCTTCTCTAGTATTAGCTATCCCTCCTAGCTTTGTGTCATCAGCAAATTTAATCAGTTTGGTATGTATGTAGCATGTAGTATGTATGTAGTATGTATGTAGCATGCATGTAGCATGCAGTATGTATGTAGCATGCATGTAGTATATATGTAGTATGTATGTAGCATGTAGTATGTATGTAGCATGCATGCAGTATGTATGTAGTATGTATGTAGTATGTATGTGGTATGTATGTAGCATGTAGTATGTATGTAGCATGCATGTAGTATATATGTAGTATGTATGTAGCATGTAGTATGTATGTAGCATGCATGTAGTATGTATGTAGTATGTATGTAGTATGTATGTGGTATGTATGTAGCATGCAGTATGTATGTAGCATGCATGTAGTATATATGTAGTATGTATGTAGCATGTAGCATGCATGTAGTATGTATGTAGTATATATGTGGTATGTATGTAGGATGTAGTATGTATGTAGCATGCAGTATGTATGTAGCATGCATGTAGTATATGTAGTATGTATGTAGCATGTAGTATATATGTAGTATGCATGTAGAATATATGTAGTATGTATGTTGCATGTAGTATATATGTAGTATGAATGTAGCATGTATGTAGTATGTAGTATGAATGTAGCATGTATGTAGTATGCATGTTGCATGTAGTATATATGTAGCATGTATGTTACATGTAGTATGCATGTTGTATGTATGTAGCATGTATGTAGCATGTAATTTTTTTTTTTTTTTTTTTTACATTCAACACATTAGCCGGATGATGGGACTACTACTGTCCCATCATTGGCTAATGTGTCAATCACTGTCATGGTAGCAGGCATCGCCCGATGGGACTTGTAGTCCCATCGGACGATGCCTGCACAGACCCCCGAAGCCTGCACAGACCACCGGCAGGCCGGCACAGCCCCCCGGAGCCTGCACAGACCACCGGCAGGCCGGCACAGCCCCCCGGAGCCTGCACAGCCCCCCGGCAGGCCGGCACAGCCCCCCGGCAGGCCGGCACAGCCCACCGGAGCCTGCACAGACCACCGGCAGGCCGGCACAGCCCCCCGGCAGGCCGGCACAGACCACCGGAGCCTGCACAGACCCCCTGGCAGGCCGGCACAGACCCCCGAAAGGCCCGTACAGACCCCAGAGAGGCTGTACAAGGCAAAAACAGGGTTTTTCTTATTCCGATACCGGAAGTCCCATAGACTTGAATGGGACTGCCGGTATCGGAATCGGCGATACCGATACTTTTTTTTAAGATCGGCCGATCCATTCCGATCCGATACTTTGAAGTATCGGACGGTATCGCTCAACTCTAGTAGTGACAAGTACAAAACAGACAAGAAAAGGGGAACAAGAAACTTAGCTCCTGCCACCATTGCCAAGCTCCACACAGCAGAGGACACAGACTCAGGAAACCAAACTCCACAGAAGTAGCAGATAAACCGCTATCACCAGAGAGTTCCACACTCCTAGGCTGGTCTTCATAGAAAAACTCTATCACCAACAGTCAGCTGATGTCATGTGTCTATTTAAAGGATGGTGGGAGTGGTCACCACCCACATCAGCTGACCAGCAACACAGCAGCTGCCAGCAAGGAAACTGACATTAACCCTTGCTAAAAGTAAAAAACAAGTTTAAATTAAAGCAGAACCAGAGCAGTCAAGACTCCAAAAATGAGTTGTGACAATTCAAGCACACTGAAAATGCTTTGTTAGCACCCAAATGTGCTCAGATAAAACCTTATCTAAGCACATTTGTTCATCACTACCATTTAACAGTTCACAATGAATGCAATTAACTTCTTTGTTTCAGAATTATGGGCTGCAGAAATACAGTATATCAAATAAATCTCTTAATGAATTATTATGGTATTCCAATGTGCCTGTACAAAATGTTGGCTGTCCGTGATTTTTGGATAAACTGCCCAGAAAAAGTGAAAACTCAATACATCTGTCACAGAGGCTCTGGGTATGGTAGCCAAACAGATCTAAAAAGAGCTTCTACAAACACGCTAATGGATGGGGCAGGCTGGATAGGGAAGTTGGAAGACCACGTCAATAATGAGAGTAGAAACATCAGGCAAAAAAGGTGGTCATCTATCGGCTGTGGTCAAAAAGTAAGAAACAAATAAGCCGTGTAGAGGCTATAACAAGCAACAAGAAGATGGGCTCAAAACTGGCAACCAGTGGTGAAAACAGGGAAAACAGGGAATCACCTCCCCACCCAAGCTCACAGAATAGAGAAAACTGTGGTAACAAATTTAGGAGACAACCCTTAAGCTCCTTGTCTGACATGTAGCATTAGTCGTAAAAGAACCCAAACTGCTGCACTTTCACCTATTGCAGCCCAGGTGCGGTATAACGTGGGCTGCCTTGTCTGCTACATTGCTAACAGAATCGGTGATCTCAAGACACCGATACTGTTAAGAGTTGTGACGTAGCACAAAGTCACTGGTTCCATCACTTACCCCAGTATCATTAGAAATATTGGTCTTATAGTAAATCTTGCTTTCTTTAGTCCAGGGTAATATTAGTAATGTATCCCCATCTGCTGCTCGGGGGTGTGGACGGCATGGGCCTGTGTGATTTTAAATGCCAGGTCTGAATTTCAGCCCCAGTCCGTACCTGGGTGTAGCCCAGTGACAGAAGCAAAAACAGTGGGAACTAACATGGAAGTGAATGCAGTAACTTCATGGTCCAAAATTTCAAGAAGATAAAAAGTGCAATTAGAGACTTATCTTATCTTTTAATTCCCTTAAAGGTATTTTCAAACATGGCGAAAAAGTAATGGATGTTTCCCTATTGAGGCGTTCTGTCCATAAACATCAGATGACTAAAATTCCAATCAAGTTTTACATGATAACAGCTCTGATACAATCATGGATGCGCACAAAGAAAAAGAAGAGAAAGCTGGAGCAGCAAAGAGTGACGTTCTATCCCGGTGATGTAAAGAGAAAAATTAAAGCCATGAAGAAATATTTTTTAACAAAGAAATTCTCCTGTAAGGTTGCTTTATAGTTGTTTATTATTAAGATTTGTGAAATTTGTTATGCTTTCTAGGATTAATTGACATCTCTCTAAGACCTAGCCTGTCTCACTATAACCTGTATTTCTGTACTACATTACAAGCAAAATCTTCATGGAAAATGGACTTAAAATTTTCCCTTACATACAGTAGGTACCTATTGATCACAGCTGCTGACGTTTCTTAAATAAGTCTTAGGCCGGAGTCACACTGGCGAGGAATACGGGCGAGTGAGAGGCGCTAAAAGCACGCATTAGATACGGACAAATGATTCTCTATGGGGTCACTCGCACCAGGCGTATATTTCTCATCCGCATTCTACGGATGCTGCGATTGTCAGCGTACTACGCCCGTAGTACGCCAATGCAAGTCTATGGGTGCGCAAAAAATACGAATTACACACGGAACACACATGTGACCTGCGAGCAATACGCAGGTCTTTCGGCTGGTGACAGGAAATGGGCCAATCCATCATCAGGAAGCCTAGACATGCAAATGAGGTCAAAAAGTGCTCCAGACATCCAGGAAGTACACCTCCACGGAGTACAGCAGCAGCATGGCGTCCACGTACATTAATGTTGAGATGCTCATTGTCCTGGTGCAGGAGCGTCCCGAAATATGGGACCCACGAGATGCAAATTATGCTAACCGGACAAGAAAGGAGGCGTCATGGAGGCGCATCTGTCGCCAGATGTACCATGACTTTGGTGACAGACCACGTGATGAGCAGCATAAAATTCGTAAGTGCAACCATAAAAACATCATTAACCTTAGCGCGCAAAAAAAAAAAGGATCTAGATTCAGCACCCCCCTTCCTGTGCATGTACTTTTAGCCTCATGAGGCCGTTACATTTGGGGTTAGGCCACAAGCTCCTCATCCTAGCCAAAAAAATTAGTTTAAGTGTAGCTAATGAGACCCTGTGTATCTGCCCAATTACATATGCTACCATGGGTAGAACGCACACCCCAGAAGGCCCCATGCCTAGACTACTGTTTTTGAAAATGTGACCTCTCAAATATGTGAATTTGACAATATTTCCTGTCACATTGCAGTGGAAGATGTGATGAAATGCTGGCGAAGCATCCGGGACCAGTTCCGCCGAGAACGCCAGCAGCGGTCCAGGAGTGGGGATGCTGGATATGTCAAAAGAAGTACATATACTATGACCGGCTGTCCTTCCTCGCCCCAATTCTGGATCTGAGACCGTAAGTACATACCTCACACCACATTAGACAAATACATTACACAAATACTTTACAGGGACAAAAATATTGATGTATTTTTGCCTCTGTTCTATTTCATAACAGAACTCAATCCAACCTTACGGATCGAGGAACGGCCTCAGAGGCAGAGCCCATTATAGATCCTGTAGGGGATGAGGTGGCTGGCCCATCTTCTCCCCCTACAAGAAGGATGGCTGAAGATGAGGCATCACAGGACAACACAATGGCTGGCCTACACACAACACCACCAGGACGGTCTGCTGCTGCCACATCACCCATCTTGGAAGAGCCGGGCAACTTGAGCAGCAGCCCAACTGCCCAGATCAGGTCCTCCCCACAGGCTGCTCTTACATCACGGCGAACAAGAAGAAGGCGCCAGGTCACTATTCAAGAGAGCAGGACCAATGTGGACACAGGGGTGCTCAATTATTTGTCTAGAGTAACTACAGATGATGGGGAGGAGGCCTATGCACGTAGCCTCACCCTTTATCTCCGTGCCCTTACCCGTGAGGTCCGGCTCTGTATTAGGGGATGTATTCAGATCCTGCTTGATGCAAGCACCCCCCCAATACCCCATATGAGGTATTTGAATTTCTGGAGAGGTGGCAGCTCTCACCACGAAATTTAATGCGCATGAGACCATCCACACAGATGCTTGCTCAAGCAGGGTCCGAACAGCCCCTAATACGTGGGCCAACACCTCAACCCCTTCCTCCCCCTACCCAACCTTCTATTCCGCAGCCCCAAATGTCATCCTCAAGCCAACCCCACCAATATGGCCACTTGTACCCACCCAGTGTTGGAGGCTGGTCCCAACCTGGTTGGGGACGATCTGGCTATCTTGGTGGGTATGAGCCACGTGCCTACCAGAGCCAACAAGAAGCCCCTCACCATCATCATTACTCTGGCCAGTATCCCCAACAGTCCCAGGAGGCAGGACAATTCCAGCATCATGGGCAACAGTATGGCCCCACACAGGGCGATGTTGGCCACAGTGTCCAGCAGCACCCACAGGCTGTTCTTCCACGCTCCCCTTCCCCAACCTATGAGGATTTATGATTCTGATGGGGAGAGATGTCCAGTGAGTTTTAACTGGTGCTCCTAATAGAAAGTAAAAAACAGGTGTTCTCCTTCACCAACATTTACAACATAATTTAACATTCACATTTTTAAACAATGTTTTCCAAACATATGAAACAATCCATCATGACAGGCAACGCTACCTCACGCCTTTCAGACAGATATTGCAAGTGTGTACAAAAGAGAATATTTAAACCCGCTATACTGTAAAATGAAAGGATGAAAATACACTACTCACTTGCTAACGCCTAGGAAAGGCGTGCTGGCCTTAGTGAAGTAGTCATCTTTTTTGCTAGCAATCTCTAGTAAAAAAATTCAAGGCGACCAGCATTCAGAATATCAGGCTCTCTCTATGTCTTAACAAGTGAGTTTTGTATTTTCATCCTTTCCAGTATAGCATGCTTAAATATTCTCTGTTCTACAGACAGGTAATATCTGTGTGAAAGCTGTGTGGTAGCCTTGCCTGTCATGGTGGAATCTTTCTATGATTGGAAAACATTATGAGGAAATGTGAGTGTTATCTTGTAGCCTTTATTTTGGTGATGGAGCTCACCTTTTGTTGGCAAATCTAGTTTAATCTAGTCATGCAGCAATGTTGTTATTGCCTAATCTTTGTTGGTGTTTTGTTATCTAATCTTAATTTTACAAAAAGTTAAAGAAGGCACAAAGGGTCATTTTGCCCATTGCCAAAATTTTCTTATGGCAATATTATGTTTGCCTTTAAGCAAAAAAAAAAAAAAAAGGCAAAACTAAAAATTTGTCTACTCTAGTTAACATCTCTGTGTGATTTTTCACAATCCCTCACAACATACTAACAGACACAAACCAATGCAATGAAACACTCATAGAATCATAAGGGCTTGAGTAATATATATTTAGACACAATTAAAGAAACAAATTATAACATAGACACAGCATGCTCTTGCCAAGAAGTTGCCCCCTCAGGTGGGATAAAGTAATTAGTGAAAATGTCACGCACTTTTAGGCCAGAGAGCGGTCTACGTTGAGGGTTCATAGGTGGTCTCACCCTGCACACATTGTCCGGCCTACGCACAACACCATCAGAGGAGGAACAATCATGTATCCTGGTGAAGTTATGCAGAACAACACAGGCTTTCACAACTTCATTCACATTTTGCTCACTCAACTGAATGGCACACTGGAGTACCCGCAATTTGGCACAAAGAATCCCAAAGGAACACTCCACCAGTCGCCTAGCACGTGATAGGCGCAAGTTAAAAATTCTGCGCCTGTGGTCAAGGTTGCGCCGGGGATATGGCCTCATGACATTCCGCGATAACTGAAAGGCCTCATCTGCCACAAGGACATAAGGGACTGATTGTTTGGGGGAGCCTGGTAGCTGGCATGGTGGTGGTAGATCCAACTGGTTGGTGCGTAGCCGTTGAGCCATTATGGAAGTATTGAAGACTCTAGAGTATCCCGTCCTTCCATAGGCCCCAATATCAACAATTATAAACTTGTATTGAGGGTCTACCAGAGCCAACAATACAACAGAAAAGTATTGTTTATAATTGAAGAATTGGGAGCCAGAGTTCGGCGGCTTACGCACCCTGATATGTTTGCCATCCAGGGCCCCAATCCAATTTGGAAACTGGCAGTCCTCCTCAAAGTCACTTGATATCCTTAACCAGTCTTCCATCCTGGGCTCGGGCATGACCACTTGATGGAGTCTTGTCCAGATTTCTGTACATGTAGACCTCACTATGCCTGAAATGGTTGACTTTCCAATGAGAAACTCATGGTGGAGGGCGGCATAAGACAGGCCAGTGGACAGGAAGCTGTAGAACAACAGAAATAGTTAAGTTTAGAATGGCTAAAGTAAAAAAAAATCAGTTACATGCCGACCAAACTTGGTAGGAATTGAGAGAGAATAACACACACATATTTGGTGGCACAATGACTAAGTGATATGCAGGACATATTAGATGTAACATTCTGGTGTGTCAGGTGATTCATATTTGGAGTAAGATGAGGGCATTAAACTTTGTCCAAGAAGGCCAAAAAACATAATTTAGCACACACATTATGAACATAGAAAATGTGGTTGTGTAGTACATACCGTATTGTGAGTAGAAGTCGCTCCTCTGCAGATATCGCTTTGCGCATCCTTGTGTCCTGAAAGGTTATCCCAGGGCGCACTGTCTCCAAGAGTCGATCAAATGTGGAAATGCTCATGCGACAGTACTGGTAAAATTTCTCCGGATGCTCACGCAGAGAAGAATAGAGGCGGTGAAAATGACCTCTTGTGAGTCGTTGCCTCAAAAGTGGATGGACCCACATGCGTCTCCTCCTCCGCGGATCCACTATCACAGGGTATGGTTGCCCAAAGCGCCGTAACAAAAGCCAGGTAAAGAGAACCTGCTCAGTTGTATTGAATCTCAGACCCTCTGCCATGCTGCACAAAGAACACCAACACACCTCGTGAAAGCAAGGTGACAAATGGACAGAATGTAGGCAGCCACCTGTTTCTGAGTGTCTAAATAGGGTGCAGGCTAATTATTTAAATTGTTAGCAGGCCTCAAAACTGTTAAATGTCCATTTTGCAAGGCTGCGAGAAAATCTCGCCATACGGATTGCATACGGATGCCACACGGATTACATACGGATGCAGACATGCGCAAAATACGCGACCTCACCCTGCTTACGAATGACCTACGGAGCACTATTTAGGGGTCATTCATCCGTATTACGCATGTAAACTACAGACCGTATTTTGCGCAGGTTAGTGTGACTCCAGCCTTAAAGAAAAGTCTGCTAAAGATTCACCCAGTTCATTAGGAGGAGCACACCGCTTAACCCCATCTAGACTGGGCCATTTATTATTTTTGCGCTTTTTGCTTTTTTCCCTCTTCCAAAAACTTTGTGTAGCTTTCTATATCTACATAGCCACAAGAGGGCTTGTTTTACACCATTCACTTTACCATATAATGTACTGGATGTGAGGTGAAATGGTGAAAAAAAACGCAATTCCATCATTGTTTTTGGGTTTCTCTTTTAAAGCGTTCATTTTGCAGTAATATTGACTTAGTAACACTATACTTCATGCCAGTATGATTATGTGACCACATAAATACCTCAAAACTTGAATATATTTTTTATTTAATGGTTAAAAAAGTTCTGAAGTTTACACAAAAAAAATGTTTTCTTTGGAGAGATGGACCAAAAAATGCAGCAATTCTGCTGTTTCAATTGTTTTTTTCTTTATATGTTTATATAAATATGTTTATTTTTTATATTTTCTTACTTTCTTATTTAAAAATTTGAAAAAGGGGGTCGCTATGTCCCACGACTTGGGAATTACACAGTATTACATTATAGTTGTATTGTTGTTATTCTGCTATGCAATCAGCTTTGCGCTTTCTAATGTTTCCCTATTTATCTCCCTGTAGTTTAGTTCTGATGCATGTAACCAGTGTCGGATTGGGATCTCAAGGGCCCACCAGTAACCAGCTCCAGGGCCCCACTTTTCAGCTACATGCAAATGTGATATTATCCTCAATCACAAATTTATACAACAATGATCTGGGTAGTTTGTTAAAATAATATGATGCCACCATCGTCTGTACATAGTGAATCAAGTATATTGTGCCTAGTACTGCTCATAAATGAAGGTGATGGCCCACTCCTACACAGTGGCCCACCGGAGGATTCTCCTGTTTTCCTGTGGGCCAGTCCAAGCCTGCATGTAACCCTTCCCTTTTTCTCCTTGTTCAGTTTTTTCTCAATCTCCGTTGCCTCGTGTTACTCTTTGTACATTCGCAGCTAAAAATCATCTTTTCAACTGCTGTTACTATTGTGTGTAATACAACAATTAAGCCTGAGAATAAACCTCTTGTGGGATCTTCATACATGCCTCTTCAGCAGAGTTGAAGCTATCTGACAAAGTTCATGGTGTTAGTACTGGTTCAATACAGACATTCATAGGAACGCTGTCTTAAGACCACAACACTTGCAACCCAGTCATAGAGACAGAATAGAGACTTTTACATTTTTATTGTCTTTATATGTTTAAAAATATTTATTAATTTTTCATTTACTTTGCAACTAGGGGACTAGAACCTGCAATCATCTGAAAGCCTTAACTACGGTATTGCAGTATAAAGTTAATTGATGTAGAAAAGTAGCTACAGGCTGGGCTTTATAAGATAACCAAAAGGGCAGAGACAGAGGCCTTCATTAGGTCCCCAGCTGCAATGACAACTCATCGGCACCCACGATCACATCATATGGGGACTGATGAGGGTTGGTCATTCAGCAGATCAGCAAGTTAACAATTTAAATGCTGCTGTCATTGATTAAAAGCAGTGTCTGAAAGGTCATACAACAGCAATCGGAGCTAGCTCTGGTCACTTCTCTTAGGGGCAGATGTCAGCTGTATAACAGTCAGTACCTGGTATGGAGTGCAGTCAGCTTCTGATCCTGTTTCAAACATATGGAACCTGCTGGTCATGTACTCTGGTGATGTACTATTATTGTGTGGAGATGTTAAGAAATTTGTCACATCTTGGGGAAGCTTGTAATACGGAGTCTAAGACCAGGTTCACACGTTCAGTATTTTACATCAATATTTGTAAGCCAAAACGAGGAGTGGGTGAAAAATACTTTTCCTCTGATTTTTCCACTCCTGGTTTTGTTTTTTTCCGGAACCTATTACAGCACACCTGAGAGAGGGATCCGCCCACCAAGGACAGGAAACCTGCTGACATAAAAGGGTGGCACCTCTCTCCCGCATTAGTCGTGCTACAGAGCATGAGAGGACCTCCAAATAGATCATATACATGCCCGACACCACATTAACAATAATCATCCAAACCATAGTGCACACCCACATGGTGATAAGAGGGGGGGAATATACATGTGCTGTCATGGGTTCTGGAAATAATGGCTACTGGTAAGTAACCTTGGTGTTTTCCATTCACCCTTGACAGCACACCGGAGAGATTTCTGGAGGACTGAAACACTTTAGGAACCACCACTTGCAGGACCCTCCTACCAAAAGTTAAGTCAGCAGAGGGGTATAAATCCAGTCTGTAATGCCTAAAGCAGCCTTACAAATCTGATCAATATCTCTGCTTTCTCTGCCCAGGCGGTTGCAACAGCTCTGGTGGAATGAGCCTTGATGTGTTCAGGAAGTGGAGCCCCACTAACAGAGTAGGCTAAACTAATGGCATCCCTGATTCACCTTGCAATAGCACTTTTAGACACCCCATATCCCTTCCTGAAAGGCTGCCAACAGGGACTGGGCTTTACTCAACTGACTGGTCACAGACATATACTGTAATAGTGTTCTCCCAACATCTAATATGTGAAACTTTTCCTCCCCTGCATTCCTGGGGTTGTTACAAAAGGAGGGTAAGATAGTTTCATGAGTTCTGTGAAACTTTAGGGCTACTTTAAAAAATATAAAAAAAAGGCGGATCAGGTCTCAGTGTAACCCTATCCTCATGTATCTGTTGTGGTGTAGTGACCACTGTCTCAGCTAGGGGGCGCTGTGTGGGTGTCCCAGGACGAGAATATAAGCATTTCCATTGTTCTGATAGATGTATCTCAAGGTGGGTGGCTCGAGTATTGATCAGCAGAGATATTGCTGACATTTCCGTTACAATGTGTCAGGGAAGCCTGTGTGTGGCTGTGTGTAATAGGACCTTTAGTGAGGTCATAGCCATGTGATCACCTGTGGGTGTGGTTATGGACCATATAAGGTACCTGAGGTCTGGTCACATGAGTGAATGCAGGGACCCGATTGGTCCATATGGAAGGTCTCGTGCAAAGAGATGTCTGTCTTCCTGACAGCACGTGTGGATGCTGTGTTTAATGGCTGCAAGTGCCTGAGAGTTCCCAAGGAGAGGGAATGAATGTCTGCAGCATGCAGAAGCAGTCATGAGGTAAAACCTTGACAGGGGATATAACTGTGCGGCTGAAAAGCCTGCGTAATTGGACATATCTAACAGAGTGAAGCTCTGTCATGGACGCTATGCTGTTTATATGAACTTTATGTTGCTGGTCATGGTTTATGATGCTTAATAAGCTGCATGGACTGTTATGATTTTATGGAAGCCCGTGCCGGATCTGAGTTATTCGCTGCCAAGCGAGTGTCCCCCAACCTGAATGGCAGCGCTACCTCACAATTGGTGACAGACTGCGGGCAGCGGTTCAAAGAAGCACATGTTGCCGTACTAGCGGCTCTGAGCCAGGAGATCAGACGGTCTGGAAAATTGAGAGTAATACTGACTGAGATCAGAGAAAGTGACTGTATTGAGATTTGTTTGATACCTCTGAGGAAAAGAGGCGTTCAGGAACCTGTGTGGCTGACACCAGCAGGTAACAGGAGTCTGTGTTGTACTGACCGGGGTCAGTGATAAAGACTATGTTCCTAGAGGGTTCAGTGAGCAAGGTCCTGGAGGGTCAGTGTTGGGAGGTTCTGGGAGAAGAATCGGATCCCTGGAGCACGTGGTATGACCTTGGACCTGGAGAGGCGTGAGTGTTGGGCAGTCTCAGGAGGAGACGGATGTCCTGAATAGCACCCACTGAGCCCTGGACCTGGTGAGGCCGGTGTGTTGGGAAACCCTGGGAGGAGGGTAGGCTCCCTGAATAGCACCTGGTGCGCCCTGTGTGTTGGACGGTCTCAGGCGGAGATGGTACGTCCTGAATAGCACACAGACAGGACACGTGAGTTTTTTGTGTGGTGTGTTTTTTTTTCTTTTTCCTCTTTTCCTCTGCAAAACCTGAAGGTGATTGCTGTGGCTCAGAGGGGTCATGAAGGTTTTTTTTGCAAGGCAGCTTGCTGTGGCTCAGTGGGGTCAAGAAGGTGACAAGCGGCTTCCTGTAACTCGGCGGGTGTGAACGGCAGCTGGTGGTGTCGAAGATCGGCGACAGCAGGAGCTGTGGTGGTGCCAGCAAGGACTTGTGTGGTATCGTTAAAAGACATAAACTGTGTTGTGTGAACTGTGGAATAAGTCTTGTAAAACGGACATGGGGAAATCCCGAAAGGGGGCGGTGGCCCAAACTGAGGTGGTAGCCCAAAAGGGGGGGTGGAGTCCCAAAAAGGGCGGTGACCCAAAAAGGTGTGGAGTCCCCAAGGGAGGTGGTAATCCAAAAAGGGGTGGAGTCCCAAAAGGGGATAGTCACCCAAAAGTGGGTGGAGTCCTGAGGAATGGGGGCGGAGCATCCCGATGTGGAAAAGCTGGTACAGATGAACTGTTGCCAGGAGCAAATGTCTTATATCTGTCCTATCTGCCTGGTAAACTACCCAGCAGGTACGATGCCAAGGGGGTGTGGCCTCCAGATAGATGATGAAGATATGGTTGGTCTCGTCGACCCTGAGAGCCCGGTGACTCTAGTGCGGGTTGCTCCGGAGATACCCGGCAGAAAGGTGGGGGTTACTTGCAAACACGGGCGCACTAAGAGTTGCTCGGTCACCAGGGTAGTCTTTGAGACAGGTTGGGACATCGAGGGACAGGATGTAACGATAGTCCCGTATCTGTCCTGTCAGTGGTGATAGGCCGCGACTCTAGACTGTTCTCTGGCTGGTGGGAGAGGGGAGTTCCTCTACAGCAAGGGGATGGAGACATTTCTAATGTTGGGCTAGCAGACCTTGAGACGGTGACGCCTCCTAAAGTGGACAGATCAGATGTAGAAGTGACCGGCGGAAGGAGTACATCTGCCCAACTTACGGACCTGTCATCTCGTGACATGATGGATGGTGGGCTGGGAGATGGGACGACTGGACTAGACCCACGGGTGGACGGTAACTGGAGGGTTCACTCGACTGACGGGGCTGACCCAGTGGTACCCTTTGACGATGTAATTAAAGAAGTAGTGGTGCAACACGTGCTGGCCAAAAGAGAGCAAGATCAGGAGATACAGTTAATAAAAGAGACAGTGAAGGAACATCTCGAACGAGAAAGAGTCATGAGACAAATGGCCGAGCACAGAGTGGAGGAGCTTGAGAAAGAAGTCTTTAAGCTCAGAGGTCACCTATCAACGTGGCACAGCGTGAACAACACCTTAAGAGAAGATGTGGAAGGGCTCAAAGAGACTGTAAGAGGTCTTCTGCGGGAGAAGAAGTTGGTGGACGAAAACTTACAGCGGCCTGACCTGAGTTAGGACAAGACGGAACTGCCAGTACCCATCTTGGCAAGGGGTCTCAAAGAGGTAAAATCTCCTGAAGATTTGGAGCGGAAAGCTGAACAAGATATTCCCCCGGTCGGGACAACTGTATTAAGGGAAGTGTTCGTGGGGAACCCAGAGCCGCCTGTCCAGGATGAGAGCAAGTCCACGACCTTCAAGTGCGTGATGGAGGTACCCAAAGACGTGCGAGAAGCATGTGCTAGCGAGGGTGTGCATGAGACCTTTAAAAAGGCAGTAAAGGCCTATAGTGTGAACTGGGCACCAGAGACGAGGCATCTAGATTCATCGTAGGAACGCTCCACGGCTGCTGCTAGTTGTGTGGTTAGGATCAGGGGTGTTATGAATGAGTCACCGAAGGAGGAAAAAACAAAAATACAAGCTAAGTCCAGAAAACTGGAGAGGTTGAAAGCTATCGGATAGCAGACCTCTGATCCTATCCACAACAACTAACAGTAGCCGTGGGGGGTTCCTACGATGCCCTAGACCCCTCGATCACAGCCGGAGAACTAAATAGGCCTAAAGAAAGAAGGGAAATCTAAACTGCCCCAGAGCAGATCCCAAAGCAATAGGCAGCCCCCAACAGATAATGACGGTGAAGCAAGATGAAAATACTAACACAGATAGAAAGATAGGTTGAGCAAACGATGGGGCCCAAGCTAACTAAAAAGGACAGGATAGAAAAGCTGCTGTCTGCAATCCGCAAAAAACCCTACCAAAAAATGTCCCAACCGTCTGATAGGAAAAACAGGCTCTGAAGTCACTAGGACTTCAAACAGACTATATCAGCACTCAGGTAAATTATGAAGACAGAGCAAAGAGACAAACTGATCAGAGACAAAAATGGAACTCAGCACACCCCTGACCGGGGATGGCTGAACTCCAAAAAACAAGGTAAACAAAACAAAACTAATAAGATCACTAGCAGAGCAAAAACTTATCTTTGGGAAGCAGGAATCAGACTGGTCTCCAAGAATCCAGCAGAGAAATCATCAGCGACTCAGAAGGGCGTCGGCTGCCTTATATTAAGTCAGAATTTCCTGTTACCCAGTCATCATCTACCAGATCAGGTGTTTGGTAATCAGCCTCACTACCTTCCTTCACCAGAAGATGGAGTTCATCAGACATCGACGGTGAAGGGGAAAATGAACTCACAACAGTACCTCCCCCTTGAGGAGGGGTCACGAACCCTCATCCACACCACCAGGGCGATCAGGATGGGCCCGATGAAAGGCATGAACCAATCTTTCGGCATGAATATCGGATGCAGGGACCCAAGAATTATCCTCCTGGCCATAACCCTTCCATTTAACCAAATACTGGAGTCTCCGTCTAGCAAGGCGAGAATCCAGTATCTTCTCAACCTCATATTCCACATTACCTTCAACCAATACCTGGTCAGGAGGTGCCACCACAGGAACTACTGGCTCAACAAACCTCTTTAACAGAGACTTATGAAACACGTTATGGATCTTAAATGTAACTGGAAGAGGCAATCGAAAAGAGACTGGATTAAGAATCTCCAAAATCTTGTAAGGTCCAATAAATCTAGGTTTAAACTTTGGAGAAGCCACCTTCATAGCGATATTCTTTGATGACAAGCAAACCATATCACCCACCTTAAACTGGGGACCAATGGTCCTATGCCGGTTGGAAAACCGCTGGGCCTTTTCCTGGGAGAGAGACAACTTATCCACCACTTGGTCCCAGATCTGGTGCATTCTCTCCACCACAGTGTCAACACCTGGGCAGGCAGAAGGCTCCACCTGCCCTGAAGAGAATAGAGGATGAAAACCAAAGTTACAAAAAAAAGGTGACATCAAAGTGGCAGAACTAGCTCTACTATTTAAAGCAAATTCAGCCAAGGGCAAATATGAAACCCAATCATCCTGATCAGCAGAAATAAAACATCTCAAATACGACTCCAAAGTCTGGTTTGTTCTCTCCATCTGCCCATTGGTCTGAGGGTGAAACACAGAGGAGAAGGACAACTGAATTCCCAGCTTGGCACAGAAAGTCCTCCAAAATCTAGACACAAACTGAACTCCTCTGTCAGATACAATGTTCTCAGGAACCCCGTGCAAGCGAACCACCTGTTGCAAAAACAAGGGCACCAACTCTGAGGAAGATGGCAACTTAGGGAGTGGTACAAGATGGACCATCTTAGAGAATCTTTCACAAATCACCCAAATAACAGTCATTCTCTGAGAGACAGGCATATCAGAGATTAAATCCATTGAAATATGGGTCCATGGCCTCCTGGGGACCGGCAAAGGCATCAACAACCCACTAGAGCGAGAACAAGGTTTAAACCGAGAGCAAGTCCCACAGGACTGCACAAAATTCCTGACATCACGAGACAAAGCGGGCCACCAAAAAGACCGACTCACCAAATCTCTAGTACCAAAAATACCTGGATGACCAGCCAATGCAGAGCAATGAACTTCAGACATCACTCTCTTCCTCCACTGGTCAGGAACATACAATTTTCCAATGGGACAACGCTCAGGTTTGTCCTCCTGAAACTCTTCCAGAGCACGTCTCAAATCGGGCGAGATGGCAGAAAGAACTACCCCCTCACCTAAGATGGTAGCAGGCTTGGTCACAACAGGAGAATCAGCAAAGAAACTCCTAGAGAGGGCGTCTGCCTTGACATTCTTAGTGCCCGGAAGAAAAGAGACCAAAAAATCAAAACGTGTGAAAAACAAGGCCCATCTAGCCTGTCTAGGATTCAAGCGTTTGGCCGACTCTAGGTAAATCAAATTCTTGTGGTCAGTAAGGACCACGACTTGATGTTTAGCTCCCTCAAACTAATGTGTCCTCTCCTCAAATGCCCATTTCATGGCCAACAGTTCCCGATTCCCCACATCATAGTTACGTTCAGATGGAGAGAACTTTCGGGAAAAGAAAGCACAGGGATTCATTTTAGATGTTACAGGATCCTTTTGGGACAAAACAGCTCCTGCACCAATCTCAGAAGCGTCCACCTCTACCTGAAACGGGAGTGAGACATCAGGTTGCTGCAAAACCGGAGCAGAAGTGAACCTTCGCTTCAGCTCCTGAAAGGAAGAAACAGCCTCCGGAGACCAAATCAGCACATCAGCACCCTTCTTAGTCAAATCAGTCAATGGTTTGGCAATACCAGAAAAATTAGCTATAAATTTACGATAAAAATTAGCAAAACCCAAAAATTTCTGGAGGGCCTTCAAAGAAGTGGGCTGAACCCAATCATAAATGGCCTGTACCTTGGCCGGGTCCATTTCAATAGTTGACGGAGACAAAATAAATCCCAAAAATGAAATCCTCTGTACACCAAAAAGGCATTTCGATCCCTTGACATACAGGGAATTCTTCCTCAAAATCCAGAACACAGTCCGAACATGTTCCACATGAGAGTCCCAATCCTTGGAAAAGATCAAAATATCATCCAGATAGATGATCAAAAATTTATCCACCAAGTCTCGGAAAATATCATTCGTGAAGCACTGGAAGACAGAAGGGGCATTAGTGAGCCCAAAAGGCATCACCAGGTACTCAAAATGTCCCTCCGGAGTATTAAACGCCATCTTCCATTCATCCCCATACTTAATGCGAATAAGATTATACGCCCCCTGAGGTCAAGCTTTGTAAACCAGCAAGCACCTTTAACTCTGGAGAATAGATCAGAAATCAGGGGTAACGGATACTGATATTTAACAGTAATTTTGTTGAGGGAACGATAGTCAATACAAGGCCTTAATCACCCATCTTTCTTAGCCACGAAAAAAAAACCAGCACCTAAGGGTGAAGAGGATGGTCTAATATGACCCTTCTCCAACGACTCCTTAATATAGGATCGCATAGCCTCGTGTTCGGGTACAGATAAATTGAAAAGTCGACCCTTGGGAAATTTACACCCAGGGCTCAGCTCAATTGCACAGTCATAACTCCTATGAGGAGGCAAAGACGCAGACTCATTCTCACTAAATACATCATAATAATCAGCCAAATAGTCAGGAACATCATGCGACTGGGGAGAGGTGGAGAAAACAGGAGCATCACTAAGGGCACACCAACAACCCCAACTCACCACAGACACAGATTTCCAATCCAAAACTGGATTATGGATTTGCAACCAGGGAAACCCCAGAACAATGGTATCATGCAAATTATGCAACACCAAAAATCTGCAATTCTCTTGATGGTCTGGGATGACCCGCATTACCACCTGGGTCCAAAACTGAGGTGTATTCTTCGCCAAAGGAGTAGCATCAATACCCCTCAAAGGGATAGGCGTCCGCAGAGGTGTCATAGGAAATCCACAACGTTTAGCAAAATCCAAGTCCATCAGGTTCAGAGCCGCTCCCGAATCCACAAAAGCCTTAGCGGAAAATGTGGACAGGGAACAGAGCAGAGTAATTGCCAGAAGAAACTTAGGTTGAACACCACCCACAGCAATTGTGTGTGCAAAACGTTTCTCTCGTTTAGGGCAGACAGAAATAATATGCGAGGCATCACCACAGAAGAAACACAGCTTATTACGCCTTCTGAACTCCTGACTTTGCGCCCTAGACAAAACTCTATCACATTGCATAGGTTCAGACATTTGTTCAAAAGGTGGCAACAGCTCTCTTGCGGTTTTGCGTTCACGCAAACGCCGATCAACCTGACTGGCTAATGACATAGAATCTTCAAGACCAGAGGGAACAGGAAATCCCACCATAGTATCTTTTACGGTTTCTGACAAACCCTTCCGAAAGAGAGCTGCCAAGGCACCATCATTCCAGGTAGTAAGGACCGCCCACTCTCGGAATTTATGACAGTACAACTCTGCAGAATCCCGACCCTGGCTTAATGCCAACAGGACCTTTTCAGCCTGATCAATAGCATTAGGTTCATCATACAACAACCCCAAGGCTTGAAAAAATGTGTTCACATTAGTAAGAATAGGATCCTCAGGTTTCAAAGAAAACGCCCAATCCTGGGGATCGCCGCGCAGCAAAGAGATGACAATTTTAACCTGCTGCGCGGAGCTCCCCGACGAGTTAGGCTTCAAGGCAAAAAATAATTTACAATTATTCTTAAAATTCAAAAATTTAGACCGATCCCCAAAAAACACATCAGGAGTAGGGATCTTTGGTTCAACAGCATGTGAATGAGCAAGATAGGCGGAAATTCCCCGCACTTCAGCAGTGAGCTGCTCCACCCGATCAGACAATTGCTTCATCTCCATTGAGAAAGAAAAAAATTCCCCCTACGGCCTCAGAGACATAGAGGAAAACATATACACAAAAAAAAAATTCTGACAACTCTTTTTTCTTTTTTTTTTTTTTACAATTCTTTCCTGCTATTGAGTACCCTAGGATCTGCGGTATAGCTGGTGATTCTGTTATGAATGAGTCACCGAAGGAGGAAAAAACAAAAATACAAGCTAAGTCCAGAAAACTGGAGAGGTTGGAAGCTATTGGATTGCAGACCCCTGATCCTATCCACAACAACTAACAGTAGCCGTGGGAGGTTCCTACGATGCCCTAGACCCCTCGATCACAGCCGGAGAACTAAATAGGCCTAAAGAAAGAAAGGGGAAATCTAAACTGCCCCAGAGCAGACCCCAAAGCAATAGGCAGCCCCCAACATATAATGACGGTGAAGCAAGATGAAAACACTAACACAGATAGAAAGATAGGTTGAGCAAACGATGGGGCCCAAGCTAACTAAAAAGGACAGGATAGAAAAGCTGCTGTCTGCAATCCGCAAAAAACCCTACCAAAAAATGTCCCAACCGTCTGATAGGAAAAACAGGCCCTGAAGTCGCTAGGACGTCAAAAAGACTATATCAGCACTCAGGTAAATTATGAAGACAGAGCAAAGAGACAAACTGATCAGAGACAAAAATGGAACTCAGCACACCCCCGACCGGGGATGGCTGAACTCCAAAAAAAAGGTAAACAAAACAAAACTAATAAGTTCACTAGCAGAGCAAAAAGTTATCTTTGGGAAGCAGGAATCAGACTGGTCTCCAAGAATCCAGCAGAGAAATCACCAGCGACTCAGAAGGGCATCAGCTGCCTTATATCCAGTCAGAATTTCCTGTTACCCAGTCATTATCAACCAGATCAGGTGTTTGGTAATCAGCCTCACTACCTTCCTTCACCAGAAGAGGGAGTTCATCAGACATCGACGGTGAAGGGGAAAATGAACTCACAACACAGGGGTCTGCAATCTGCATAGTTACCAACCTCTCTGGTTTTCTGTGACTTAGCATGTTTAGTTTTCCTCCTCGGTCACCCATTCATAACAGAATCACCAGCCATACCGCAGATTCTAGTGTACTCAAAAGCAGCAAAAAATTGTTTAAAAAAAAGGTGTCAGAATTTTTTTTTTTATATATATATATATATTTTCCTCTTTTTCTCTGGGGCCGTAGGAGGATTTTTTTCCTAATGGAGATTAAGCAATTGTCTGATCGTGTGGAGCAACTTGCTGCTGAAGTGCAGGGAATTTCCACCTACCTCATTCAGTCACATGCTGCTGAACCTAAGATCCCTACTCCTGATGTGTTTTCTGGGGATTGGTCTAAATTTTTGAATTTTAAGAATAATTGTAAATTATTTCTTGCCTTGAAGCCTAACTCATCGGGGAGCTCTGCACAGCAGGTTAAAATTGTCATCTCCTTGCTGCGCGGCGATCCCCAGGATTGGGCTTTTTCTCTGACACCTGAAAATCCTATTCTGACTAATGTGGATGCTTTTTTTCAAGCCTTGGGGTTGTTGTATGATGAACCTAATGCTGTTGATCAAGCTGAGAGAACCCTGTTGGCATTAAACCACGGTAAGGATTCTGCAGAGTTATACTGTCAAAAATTCCGAAAGTGGGCGGTCCTTACTACAAGGAAAGATAGTGCTTTGGCAGCTCTCTTTCGGAAGGGTTTATCAGAGACCGTAAAAGATGTTATGGTGGGATTTCCTGTTCCCCCTGGTCTGGATGATTCTATGTCATTAGCCATTCAAGTTGATTGGCGTTTACGTGAACGTAAAACTACACTGGAGGCGCTGCCACCTTTTGAACAAACGTCTGAACCTATGCAATGTGATGGGGTTTTGTCTAGGGCGCGACATCAGGAGTTTAGAAGGCGTAATAAGCTGTGTTTTTTCTGTGGAGACGCCTCTCATACTATTTCTGTCTGCCCTAAACGAGAGAAATGTTTTGCACACACATTTGCTGTGGGCAGTGTACAACCTAAGTTCCTTTTGGCAATTACTCTGATCTGCTCCTTGTCCACATTTTCCACTAAGGCTTTTGTGGATTCAGGAGCAGCTTTGAATCTGATGGATTTGGACTTTGCTAAACATTGTGGTTTTTCCATGACGCCTCTGCAGACGCCTATTCCTTTGAGGGGTATTGATGTTACTCCTTTGGCGGAGAAAAAACCTCAGTTTTGGACCCAGGTGATAATGCGAGTTGCCCCAGACCACCAAAAAAATTGTAAATTTTTGCTGCTGCATAATTTGCATGATACTATTGTTCTGGGTTTTCCCTGGTTGCCAACTCATAATCCAGTTTTGGATTGGAAATCTGGGTCTGTGGTGAGTTGGGGTTGTCAGTGTGTTCTTAGGGATGCTCCTGTATTCTCCACCTCTCCTCAGTCTCATGATATTCCTGATTATCTGGCCGATTTTTCTGATGTATTTAGTGAGAGTAAGTCTGCATCTTTGACTCCTCATAGGAGTTATGACTGTGCAATTGAGTTGATGTCTGGGTGTAAATTTCCCAAGGGTCGGCTTTTCAACTTATCAGTGCCCGAACATAATGCTATGCGACTCTATATTAAGGAGTTGTTGGAAAAGGGTCATATTAGACCATACTCGTCACCTTTAGGTGCTGGGGGTTTTTTTGTGGCCAAGAAAGATGGTTCATTAAGACCGTGTATTGATTATTGTTCCCTTAACAAGATGGCAGTTAAATATCAGTACCCGTTACCTCTGATGTCTGAGTTATTCTCCAGAGTTAAGGGTGCCTGCTGGTTTACTAAGCTTGACCTCAGGGTGGCGTATAATCTTATTCGCATCAAGCACGGGGATGAATGGAAGATGGCGTTTAATACTCCGGAGGGAAATTTTGAGTACCTGGTGATGCCTTTTGGGCTCACTAATGCCCCTTCTGTCTTCCAGTCCTTTATGAATGATATTTTTCGAGACTTTGTGGATAAGTTTTTGATCATCTATCTGGATGATATTTTGATCTTTTCTAGTGATTGGGATTCTCATGTGGAACATGTCCGGACTGTGTTCCGGATATTGAGGGAGAATTCCTTGTTTGTTAAGGGATCGAAATGCCCTTTGGTGTACAGAGGATTTCATTTTTGGGATTTATCTTGTCTCCGTCGACTATTGAAATGGACCCGGCCAAGGTACAGGCCATTTATGATTGGGTTCAGCCTACTTCTTTGAAGGCTCTCCAGAAGTTTTTGGGTTTTTCTAATTTCTATCGTAAATTTATAGGTAATTTTTCTGGTATTGTCAAGCCACTGACTGATCTGACCAAGAAGGGTGCTGATGTGCTGAATTGGTCTCCTGAGGCTGTCTCAGCATTTCAGGAGCTTAAGCAGAGATTTACTTCAGCTCCAGTTTTATGGCAACCTGTTGTCTCACTTGGATTTCAGGTGGAGGTATGTTATGAATGAGTCACCGTAGGAGGCAAAAACAGAAATACTAGCTAAGTCCAGAAAATCAGAGAAGTTGGCAGCTATTGGATTGCAGACCCCTGAACCTAACAACAACAACTATCAGTAGCCGTGGGGGGTTCCTACGGTGCCCTAGACCACTCAATCACAGCCGGAGAACTACATAGCCTAAAGACAGAAAGGGAAATCTAAACTGCCCCAGAGCGGACCCCAAAGCAATAGGTAGCCCCCAACATATAATGACGGTGAAGCAAGATGAAAAAACACTCACACAGATAGAAAGATAGGCTGAGCAAATGATGGGGCCCAAGCTAACTAAATAGGACAGAAAAGAAAAGCTGCTGTCTGCAATCCACCAAAACCCTCTCAAAAACAAGAGCCAACAGACTGATAGGGAAAAAAAGCCCTGAAGACGCTAGGCTTCAAAAAGACTATCAGTACTCAAGTATTATCTGAAGACAGAGCAAAAAGGAATTCAGCTCACCCAGCAGGGAAAGGCAGAAATCCAGAAAAACAAGGCAAAACAAAACCAAAACAGAAATGCAAAAAGTAGAGCAGAAAACTTAGCTTTTGAGGAGCAGGAATCAGACTGGTCTCCAAGAATCCCTCAGAGTAATCACCCGCAAGGCAGAAGGGCATCTGCTGCCTTATATCCAGTCAGCAATCCCAGTCACCCAGTCATCATCATTCTGCTCAGGTGCTTTGTAATCAGCCTCACTACCTTCCTTCACAAGAAGAGGGAGTTCATCAGACCTCAATGGTGAAGGGGAAGATGAACTCACAACAGTACCTCCCCCTTGAGGAGGGGTCACCGAACCCTCATCCACGCCACCAGGGCGATCAGGGTGAGCCCGATGAAAGGCACGCACCAATCTTTTGGCATGAATATCAGAGGCAGAGACCCAGGAATTATCCTCCTGACCATAACCCTTCCACTTAACCAAATACTGGAGTCTCCGTCTATCCAGACGGGAATCCAGTATCTTCTCTACCTCATATTCCATGTTACCTTCAACAGGGTCCGGAGGTGCCACCCCAGGAACAACTGGTTCAACAAACCTCTTCAACAAGGACTTATGAAACACATTATGAATTTTAAATGTGACAGTTAGAGCCAAACGAAAATAGACCGGATTAATAATCTCCAAAATCTTGTAAGGTCCAGTAAATCTAGGCTTAAACTTAGGAGAAGCCACCTTCATAGCGATATTTTTTGATGATAACCAAACCATATCACCAACCTTAAACTGGGGACCAATGGTCCTATGTCGGTTGGAAAACCGCTGGGCCTTTTCCTGGGAGAGAGATAACTTATCCACCACTTGGTCCCAGATCTGGTGCATTCTCTCCACCACAGTGTCAACACCTGGGCAGGCAGAAGGCTCCACCTGCCCTGAAGAAAATCGAGGATGCAACCCAAAGTTACAAAAAAAAGGTGACATCAAAGTGGCCGAACTAGCTCTATTATTTAAAGAAAATTCGGCCAAGGGCAAAAATGAAACCCAATCATCCTGATCAGCGGAAATAAAACATCTCAAATACGACTCCAAGGTCTGGTTTGTTCTCTCCGTCTGCCCATTGGTCTGAGAGTGAAAAGCAGAGAAGGACAACTGAATTCCCAGCTTGGAACAGAAAGTCCTCCAAAATCTAGACACAAATTGAACTCCTCTGTCAGATACAATGTTCTCAGGAATCCCGTGCAAGCGAACCACCTGTTGCAAAAACAGGGGCACCAACTCAGAGGAAGATGGCAACTTACGGAGTGGTACAAGATGAACCATCTTAGAGAACCTATCACAAATCACCCAAATAACAGTCATTCTCTGAGAGACAGGCATATCATAGATTAAATCCATTGAAATATGGGTCCATGGCCTCCTGGGGACCGGCAAAGGCATCAACAACCCACTAGAGCGAGAACAAGGTTTAGACCGGGAGCAAGTCCCACAGGACTGCCAAAATTCCTGACATCACGAGACAAGGCGGGCCACCAAAAAGACTGACTCACCAGATCTCTAGTACCAAAAATACCTGGATGACCAGCCAATGCAGAGCAATGAACTTCAGACATCACTCTCTTCTTCCACTGGTCAGGAGCATACAACTTTCCACTGGGACAACGCTCAGGTTTGTCCTCCTGGAACTCTTCCAGAGCACGTCTCAAATCGGGCGAGATGGCAGAAAGAACTACCCCATCGCCTAAGATGGTAGCAGGCTTGGTCACCACAGGAGAATCAGCAAAGAAGCTCCTAGAGAGGGTGACTGCCTTGACTTTCTTCATGCCAGGAAGAAAAGAGACCACAAAATCAAAACGTGTAAAAAACAAGGCCCACCTAGCCTGTCTAGGGTTCAAGCGTTTGGCCGACTCCAGGTAAATCAAATTCTTGTGGTCAGTGAGGACCACGACTTGGTGTTTAGCTCCCTCCAACCAATGTCTCCACTCCTCAAATGCCCATTTCCTGGCTAACAGTTCCCGATTCCCCACATCATAGTTACGTTCAGATGGAGAGAACTTTCGGGAAAAGAAAGCACAGGGATTCATTTTAGATGTTACAGGATCCTTTTGGGACAAAACAGCTCCTGCACCAATCTCAGAAGCATCCACGTCTACCTGGAACGGCAGTGAGACATCAGGTTGCCGCAAAACCGGGGCAGAAGTGAATCTTCGCTTCAGCTCCTGAAAGGAAGAAACAGCCTCCGGAGACCAATTCAACACATCAGCACCCTTTTTAGTCAGATCAGTCAATGGCTTGGCAATACTAGAAAATTTTGCTATAAATTTCCGATAAAAATTAGCAAAACCCAAAAACTTCTGGAGGGTGTCATGATCCCAGTGCAGGTTTTTGAGCTGCACACCGGGGGTTAATGTCTGGAGCTCTGTGCAGGTTTTGACCTGCACACTTGGGGTTAATGATTGTGGCCTCTTTCTGGTTCTGGGAGAGCTTTATAAACCCCTGGGTAGCTTCAATCCCTGCCAGTTATACTTTTGCCTTTGGCCTAGTGTGCTGACCCCCGTGTGCCTGTTTGTTGCTATAGCTTGTTTATATGGTTCTGACCCGATTCTGTTTCCCGTTGTGAGTTTGCCTGTTGATTTTGTACTGCGTTATTATCTGTGTATGACTCATTGCCTGTGACCTGACTACTCTCTGCTCGCCCCTCTTGTACCTTGCAGCTATCTCTGTGTGTGACTCATTGGCTACGTCCTGACTATTCTCACTGTCTATGCCCCTTGGTAACTTTGTCTCGCAGTTACTCTGCTAGGAATTGTCTTGCAGCTCCTAGCTCTGTGGAGTTTAAGCCACGCCTCTAGCAGTCACGTGCTTCAGGTCCTGCGGGTCTGAAGTACACATCTATTCGGTTGCTGCCCGCTCCACAGGTAGCTTTGAGCACTGTTCGCTTTACTCAGGACACGCGCACTGGCTCAGTGAGCAAGTTCAGTGCGGTGTCTCTGACATTATAACTGGTCTACAATTTTTTTTTCTCTCCTCACTTCTGCAGCATGGACCCAATGTGTGCTTTATCTGAGCAGGTGAAAAGCTTGATTCAGTCACTGCAGAAGCTTAGTTTGGAACACCAAGCTCTGGCCCAGTCCCAACGGCGGGTTGAGGACTCAGTTCAGGGGGTACTTTCCGCAGGCTTCCAGCAGGTGGGGAATAGAGATGTCATTTTAGTCTCACCTGAATCCCCGGTTAAATTGCCAGATATATTTTCTGGTAACAAGGATGAGTTCAGGGCATTTAAGGAGGGCTGTAAGCTTTCTTTTTCTTTGAGACCCCGCTCCTCTGGGGATGAGAAACAGAGGGTGGGGGTGGTGATGTCCCTGCTTAGGGGGTCCCCACAAGCCTGGGCATTCTCGCTTTCCTCTTCTGCCCCTGAGAGAATGTCTGTGGATGCATTTTTTGAAGCCTTAGGGCTTATTTATGATGAGCCTGATAGAGTGCGGTTGGCTGAGGACAAAGTAATGAGTGTCTGTCAGGGGGAGCACTCGGCCGAATGGTTCTGTACTGAATTCAGACGTTGGGCAGCGGAGATTTCCTGGAGTGATGCCGCCCTTCGGGGGCTGTTCCACAGAGGCCTGTGTGAACGTCTGAAGGATGCTTTGGCACTCCATCCTCCACCTGACTCCCTGGAGGATGCCATGGTCCAAGCGGTTCGCATGGATCGCAGGCTGCGGGCTAGAGGCATTATACAACGGGAATCGCCCTTATTCTTCAGTGGAGATGAGACCCAGACTCTTCCTATAGCTATGGAGGTGAGCGCTATCACCTGTGAGGGAAAGGAAAGAAGACGCCGCCGGGAAAAGCAGTTGTGCTTCTATTGTGGGAAATCTGGACATTGGAAGAAGGACTGCCCCTCCTGTCCGTCATCCTCCAAGATGGCGGGAAACGATTAGGTCTGGGTAGTAATCGAGGAGGCTACCCAGACCTTCAGGTACAATTTTCCTCATGTGCAAAAATGGTGCTGCAGGTGGAACTGGAACTTGGTTATGGTCCTGTTCAGACTACTGCTTTTATTGACTGCGGTTCGGCTGTGAACCTGATTGATACCAAGGTTATGACTCTTAATAAGATAGGGACAGTCAGGCTTCATGATCCTGTTAAACTTGTGGCAATTGACTCATCTCCTCTTACCCAAGATGGTATCTGTTGCAGGTCTGAACTTTTTTCTCTTAAAGTGGGTTCCACTCATGTGGAGAAACTAAGTTGTCTGGTGCTAGATAACTTGCCTGCAGGACTGGTACTGGGGATGCCTTGGCTTCAACGCCATAATCCTACCATTGATTGGGTTACAGGGGGAATCACTCAATGGGGATGCAATAATAAATGTGGTAACCTGGGACATCTTGTTAACGCTGTTAAATCCGTGTCTGTGTCGTCTGTCGATCTGGAAGGTATTCCGGAGTACCTGAAAGATTTCGAAGACGTTTTTTCCAAAAGTGAGGCTGAGGCGCTGCCACCACATAGACCCTATGATTGTGCCATTGATTTAGTACCCGGAGCCAAGTTACCTAAGGCTCGATTGTTCAATTTGTCGGGGCCTGAGCGCCAAGCCATGAAGGAGTACATAGCTGAGAGTCTCCGCAAAGGGCATATCAGGCCTTCTGTGTCACCTGTGGCAGCAGGGTTCTTCTTTGTGAAGAAAAAAGATGGTGGTTTGCGGCCGTGCCTCGACTTTCGGGAACTGAACAAGATAACGGTTAGGAACTCTTACCCGCTTCCCCTCATTCCAGACTTATGTAACCAGTTAGCTGGGGCCCAATGGTTCTCCAAGTTAGATCTGCGGGGGGCCTACAATCTGATAAGGGTTCGGGAAGGGGACGAGTGGAAAACGGCATTCCTCACATCAGAAGGACTCTTTGAGAACCTGGTAATGCCATTTGGGTTAACTAATGCACCCGCTATTTTCCAAAATTTCATCAATGTTGTGTTTTCTGATCTGATAGGCCGTTTTGTTATTATTTATTTGGATGATATTTTGGTGTATTCCCCGGACAGTCAATCTCACTTGCAACATCTAAAGACAGTTCTCCAGAGACTCAGGGAGAACCAATTGTTCACCAAATTGGAAAAATGTTCGTTTTTTGTACAGGAGCTGTCTTTTTTGGGGTTGATTGTGTCCTGTGAGGGGTTTCGTATGGATCCTAAGAAGGTGCTGGCGATCGCTGACTGGGTTCAGCCTCGAGATCTCAAGGGGCTCCAGCGCTTCTTAGGATTTGCGAACTATTACCGGAGATTCATTAAAGGTTTCTCACAAGTGGTGAAACCACTCACGGATCTTACCCAGAAGGGAGCTGATGTAAAAAATTGGTCTGTACTCGCTAAGGAATCCTTCTCAGCGATTAAGAAATGTTTTATGTCTGCCCCGGTGTTGGTGCAACCTGACCCGTCCAAACCATTCATTGTGGAGGTGGATGCTTCTGAAGTGGGGGTGGGGGCTGTGCTGTCCCAGGGTCCGGCCACCCTTACCAATCTCAAACCCTGTGCCTTCTTCTCCAAGAAGTTCTCTTCAGCTGAGAAAAACTATGATGTAGGCAATAGAGAACTTCTTGCGGTCAAGCTGGCGTTTGAGGAATGGAGGCACTTTTTGGAAGGGGCGGCTCACCCTATCACGGTTGTCACAGATCACAAAAATTTGGCATACCTTAAATCTCCTAAGAGGCTTACTCCTAGACAGGCCCGTTGGTCACTTTTTTTTTCACGATTTCAGTTCTCAATTACTTTTCGACCGGGGTCCAAAAATGTTAAAGTGGATGCCCTGTCCAGAAGTTTTGATCCAGTGTCTCCCCCTGAGCCGCCATCCTCCATTCTTCCCCCAGGGGTGGTAGTGGCGGGGGTCTCAATTGAGTTGGAACAAGAAATCCTAAGGGCTCAGGCCCTAGCTCCGGCAACCAGGTCAAGCGATAAACTGTTTGTTCCAGATTCATTGCGGCCTAGACTTCTGCAGGAGTTTCATGATTCTAGGCTGAGTGCTCATCTAGGTATCACGGCCACTAGAGAGGCAGTAGCCAGGGGTTTTTGGTGGCCTTCATTAAGGTCCGATGTCAAGGAATTTGTTTCTGCTTGTGACATATGTGCCCGCTCCAAAAGCTCGCATAACCGACCGGCTGGGGAACTCATACCTTTACCGGTTCCTGATAGGCCATGGACTCATCTTTCCATGGATTTTATTACCGGCCTTCCACCGTCCAGGGGCAATACTGTGATCTGGGTGGTGGTGGATAGGTTTTCTAAACAGGCCCATTTAATTCCCTTGGCAGCATTACCTTCAGCAGAAACGTTGTCAAGATTGTTTGTGCAGCATGTGGTCCGATTGCATGGGGTACCCCTGAATGTTGTGTCTGACAGAGGTGTGCAGTTTGTGGCCAAATTTTGTAGGGCGTTCTGTATGAAATTGGGCATCTCACTCTCCTTCTCATCGGCATATCACCCGGAGAGTAATGGTCAGACAGAACGCACCAATCAATCCCTGGAACAAATTCTCAGGTGTCTGACCTCCGCCAGACAGGAGGATTGGTGTGATGCGTTACCGTTGGCTGAATTCGCTTTTAACAACCGGGTGAGTCAGTCCACCAACATGTCCCCATTCCTGATTAACTATGGCTTTAATCCGCATTTTGGGGAGTTTTCTCGGGTGGATTCCGGTTGTCCAGGAGCAGAGGGGTCCGTTCTACGGTTAAAAAACCTCTGGGCTGAAGTCCGGCGTAATATCTCTCGAGCCCAGGGGAGATACAAATATTTTGCGGACAAAAAGAGAGCCTCGGGAGACATGTTTCAGGTGGGAGAGAAGGTTTGGCTCTCCACGCGTAACATCAACTTAAAGGTACCATCAGTTAAGTTGGAACCAAAGTTTATTGGTCCGTATGAGATTATGGAGATAGTCAACCCTGTGGCGTACAGGTTGCATCTCCCCGCCTCCTTATAAATATCTAATGTGTTCCATAAGTCTCTGTTGAAACCAGCAGGATCTGTCAAAGAGAACTCTGAGTCTATTGTTCCTCCAGTGCTGGTGGAGGGTCAATTGGAGTATGAGGTCGGATATATTGTGGACTCTCGGCGGGTGCGCTGCTCTTTGCAGTACCTGGTCCACTGGAAGGGATATGGACCAGAAGAGCGCTCATGGGTCCCTGCTCGCTCGGTACATGCAGATCGCCTGGTTCAGGCGTTCCATGCCAAGTACCCGGGGAAGCCTGGGGGTCCAGAGGCCCCCGTTGAAAGGGGGTTAATGTCTGGAGCTCTGTGCAGGTTTTGACCTGCACACTTGGGGTTAATGATTGTGGCCTCTTTCTGGTTCTGGGAGAGCTTCATAAACCCCTGGGTAGCTTCAATCCCTGCCAGTTATACTTTTGCCTTTGGCCTAGTGTGCTGACCCCCGTGTGCCTGTTTGTTGCTATAGCTTGTTTATATGGTTCTGACCCGATTCTGTTTCCCATTGTGAGTTTGCCTGTTGATTTTGTACTGTGTTATTATCTGTGTATGACTCATTGCCGGTGACCTGACTACTCTCTGCTCGCCCCTCTTGTACCTTGCAGCTATCTCTGTGTGTGACTCATTGGCTACGTCCTGACTATTCTCACTGTCTATGCCCCTTGGTAACTTTGTCTCGCAGTTACTCTGCTAGGAATTGTCTTGCAGCTCCTAGCTCTGTGGAGTTTAAGCCACGCCTCTAGCAGTCACGTGCTTCAGGTCCTGCGGGTCTGAAGTACACATCTATTCGGTTGCTGCCCGCTCCACAGGTAGCTTTGAGCACTGTTCGCTTTACTCAGGACACACGCACTGGCTCAGTGAGCAAGTTCAGTGCGGTGTCTCTGACAGAGGGCTTTCAAAGAAGTGGGCTGAACCCAATCATAAATGGCCTGTACCTTGGCCGGGTCCATTTCAATAGTTGACGGAGACAAAATAAATCCCAAAAATGAAATCCTCTGTACCCCAAAAAGGCATTTCGATCCTTTGACATACAGGGAATTCTCCCTCAAGATCCGGAACACAGTCCGAACATGTTCCACATGAGAATCCCAATCCTTGGAGAAGATCAAAATATCATCCAGATAGATAATCAAAAATGTATCCACAAAGACTCGGAAAATGTCGTTCATGAAGCACTGGAAGATAGAAGGGGCATTAGTGAGCCCAAAAGGCATCACCAGGTACTCAAAATGTCCCTCCGGAGTATTAAACGCCGTCTTCCATTCATCCCCATGCTTAATGCGAATAAGATTATACGCCCCCTGAGGTCAAGCTTTGTAAACCAGCAAGCACCTTTAACTCTGGAGAATAAATCAGAAATCAGGGGTAACGGATACTGATATTTAACAGTAATTTTGTTGAGGGAACGATAGTCAATACAAGGCTTTAATCACCCATCTTTCTTAGCCACGAAAAAAACCCAGCACCTAAGGGTGAAGAGGATGGTCTAATATGACCCTTCTCCAACGACTCCTTAATATAGGATCGCATAGCCTCGTGTTCGGGTACAGATAAATTGAAAAGTCGACCCTTGGGAAATTTACACCCAGGGCTCAGCTCAATTGCACAGTCATAACTCCTATGAGGAGGCAAAGACGCAGACTCATTCTCACTAAATACATCATAAAAGTCCGCCAAATAGTCAGGAACATCATGCGACTGAGGAGAGGTGGAAAAAACCGGAGCCTCACTAAGGGCACACCGACAACCCCAACTTACCACAGACACAGATTTCCAATCCAAAACTGGATTATGAATTTGCAACCAGGGAAACCCCAGAACAATGGTATCATGCAAATTATGCAACACCAAAAATCTGCAATTTTCTTGATGGTCTGGGGCGACCCGCATTACCACCTGGGTCCAAAACTGAGGTTTATTTTTCGCCAAAGGAGTAGCATCAATCCCCCTCAAAGGGATAGGCATCCGCAGAGGTGTCATCAGAAATCCACAACGTTTAGCAAAATCCAAGTCCATTAGATTCAGGGCTGCTCCCGAATCCACAAAAGCCTTGGCGGAAAATGTGGACAGGGAGCAGATCAGAGTAATTGCCAGAAGAAACTTAGGTTGAACACCACCCACAGAAAACGTGTGTGCAAACGTTTCTCTCGTTTAGGACAAACAGAAATAATATGCGAGGCATCTCCACAAAAAAAAACACAGCTTATTACGCCTTTTGAACTCCTGACGTTGCTCCCTGGACAAAACTCTATCACATTGCATAGGTTCAGACACTTGATCAACAGGTGGCAACACCTCTTGTGCAGTCCTGCGTTCACGTAAACGCCAATCAACCTGAATGGCTAATGACATAGAATCGTCAAGACCAGAGGGAACAGGAAATCCCACCATAGTATCTTTTACGGCTTCTGACAAACCCTTCCGAAAGAGAGCTGCCAAGGCATTATCATTCCAGGTAGTAAGGACCGCCCACTTTCGGAATTTTTGACAGTACAATTCTGCAGAATCTCGACCCTGGCTCAATGCCAACAGGGTCTTTTCAGCCTGATCAAAAGCATTAGGTTCGTCATACAACAACCCCAAGGCTTGAAAAAATGCGTTCACATTAGTCAGAATAGGATCATCTGGTTTCAAAGAAAACCCCCAATCCTGGGGATCGCCACGCAGCAAAGAGATGACAATTTTAACCTGCTGCGCGGAGCTCCCTGACGAGTTAGGCTTGAAGGCAAAAAATAATTTACAATTATTTTTGAAATTCAAAAATTTAGACCAATCCCCTCTTTGGTTCAGCAGCATGTGAATGAGCAAGGTAGGCGGAAATTCCCCGCACTTCCGCAGCGAGCTGCTCCACACGATCAGTCAATTGCTTTATCTCCATTGAGAAAAAAAAAATCCCCCTACGGCCTCAGAGATATAGAGGAAAAAATATACACACTTTTTTTTTTTTTTACAATTCTTTCCTGCTATTGAGTACCCTAGGATCTGCGGTATGGCGGGTGATTCTGTTATGAATGAGTCACCGTAGGAGGCAAAAACAGAAATACTAGCTAAGTCCAGAAAACCAGAGAAGTTGGCAGCTATCGGATTGCAGACCCCTGAACCTAACAACAACAACTAGCAGTAGCCGTGGGGGGTTCCTACGGTGCCCTAGACCCCTCGATCACAGCCGGAGAACTACATAGCCTAAAGACAGAAAGGGAAATCTAAACTGCCCCAGAGCAGACCCCAAAGCAATAGGCAGCCCCCAACATATAATGACGGTGAAGCAAGATGAAAAAACACTCACACAGATAGAAAGATAGGCTGAGCAAATGATGGGGCCCAAGCTAACTAAATAGGACAGAAAAGAAAAGCTGCTGTCTGCAATCCACCAAAACCCTCTCAAAAACAAGAGCCAACAGACTGATAGGAAAAAAGGCCTGAAGACGCTAGGTTTCAAAAAGACTATATCAGTACTCAAGTATTATCTGAAGACAGAGCAAAAAGGAATTCAGCTCACCCAGCAGGGAAAGGCAGAAATCCAGAAAAACAAGGCAAAACAAAACCAAAACAGAAATGCAAAAAGTAGAGCAGAAAACTTAGCTTTTGAGGAGCAGGAATCAGACTGGTCTCCAAGAATCCCTCAAAGTAATCTCCCGCAAGGCAGAAGGGCGTCTGCTGCCTTATATCCAGTTAGCAATCCCAGTCACCCAGTCATCATCATTCTGCTCAGGTGCTTTGTAATCAGCCTCACTACCTTCCTTCACTAGAAGAGGGAGTTCATCAGACCTCAATGGTGAAGGGGAAAATGAACTCACAACAGTACCTCCCCCTTGAGGAGGGGTCACCGAACCCTCATCCACGCCACCAGGGCGATCAGGGTGAGCCCGATGAAAGGCACGCACCAATCTTTTGGCATGAATATCAGAGGCAGAGACCCAGGAATTATCCTCCTGACCATAACCCTTCCACTTAACCAAATACTGGAGTCTCCGTCTATCCGGACGGGAATCCAGTATCTTCTCTACCTCATATTCCATGTTACCTTCAACTAATACAGGGTCCGGAGGTGCCACCCCAGGAACAACTGGTTCAACAAACCTCTTCAACAAGGACTTATGAAACACATTATGAATTTTAAATGTGACAGGAAGAGCCAAACGAAAAGAGACCGGATTAATAATCTCCAAAATCTTGTAAGGTCCAATAAATCTAGGCTTAAACTTAGGAGAAGCCACCTTCATAGCGATATTTTTTGATGATAACCAAACCATATCACCAACCTTAAACTGGGGACCAATGGTCCTATGTCGGTTGGAAAACCGCTGGGCCTTTTCCTGGGAGAGAGATAACTTATCCACCACTTGGTCCCAGATCTGGTGCATTCTCTCCACCACAGTGTCAACACCTGGGCAGGCAGAAGGCTCCACCTGCCCTGAAGAAAATCGAGGATGCAACCCAAAGTTACAAAAAAAAGATGACATCAAAGTGGCAGAACTAGCTCTATTATTTAAAGCAAATTCGGCCAAGGGCAAAAATGAAACCCAATCATCCTGATCAGCGGAAATAAAACATCTCAAATACGACTCCAAGGTCTGGTTTGTTCTCTCCGTCTGCCCATTGGTCTGAGGGTGAAAAGCAGAGGAGAAGAACAACTGAATTCCCAGCTTGGAACAGAAAGTCCTCCAAAATCTAGACACAAATTGAACTCCTCTGTCAGATACAATGTTCTCAGGAATCCCGTGCAAGCGAACCACCTGTTGCAAAAACAGGGGCACCAACTCAGAGGAAGATGGCAACTTACGGAGTGGTACAAGATGAACCATCTTAGAGAACCTATCACAAATCACCCAAATAACAGTCATTCTCTGAGAGACAGGCATATCAGAGATTAAATCCATTGAAATATGGGTCCATGGCCTCCTGGGGACCGGCAAAGGCATCAACAACCCACTAGAGCGAGAACAAGGTTTAGACCGGGAGCAAGTCCCACAGGACTGCACAAAATTCCTGACATCACGAGACAAGGCGGGCCACCAAAAAGACCGACTCACCAGATCTCTAGTACCAAAAATATCTGGATTACCAGCCAATGCAGAGCAATGAACTTCAGACATCACTCTCTTCTTCCACTGGTCAGGAACATACAACTTTCCACTGGGACAATGCTCAGGTTTGTCCTCCTGGAACTCTTCCAGAGCACGTCTCAAATCGGGCGAGATGGCAGAAAGAACTACCCCTTCGCCTAAGATGGTAGCAGGCTTGGTCACCACAGAAGAATCAGCAAAGAAGCTCCTAGAGAGGGTGACTGCCTTGACATTCTTAGTGCCAGGAAGAAAAGAGACCACAAAATCAAAACGTGTAAAAAACAAGGCCCACCTAGCCTGTCTAGGGTTCAAGCGTTTGGCCGACTCCAGGTAAATCAAATTCTTGTGGTCAGTGAGGACCACGACTTGGTGTTTAGCTCCCTCCAACCAATGTCTCCACTCCTCAAATGCCCATTTCCTGGCTAACAGTTCCCGATTCCCCACATCATAGTTACGTTCAGATGGAGAGAACTTTCGGGAAAAGAAAGCACAGGGATTCATTTTAGATGTTACAGGATCCTTTTGGGACAAAACAGCTCCTGCACCAATCTCAGAAGCATCCACGTCTACCTGGAACGGCAGTGAGACATCAGGTTGCCGCAAAACCGGGGCAGAAGTGAATCTTCGCTTCAGCTCCTGAAAGGAAGAAACAGCCTCCGGAGACCAATTCAACACATCAGCACCCTTTTTAGTCAGATCAGTCAATGGCTTGGCAATACTAGAAAATTTTGCTATAAATTTCCGATAAAAATTAGCAAAACCCAAAAACTTCTGGAGGGCCTTCAAAGAAGTGGGCTGAACCCAATCATAAATGGCCTGTACCTTGGCCGGGTCCATTTCAATAGTTGACGGAGACAAAATAAATCCCAAAAATGAAATCCTCTGTACCCCAAAAAGGCATTTCGATCCTTTGACATACAGGGAATTCTCCCTCAAGATCCGGAACACAGTCCGAACATGTTCCACATGAGAATCCCAATCCTTGGAGAAGATCAAAATATCATCCAGATAGATAATCAAAAATTTATCCACAAAGTCTCGGAAAATGTCGTTCATGAAGCACTAGAAGACAGAAGGGGCATTAGTGAGCCCAAAAGGCATCACCAGGTACTCAAAATGTCCCTCCGGAGTATTAAACGCCGTCTTCCATTCATCCCCATGCTTAATGCGGATAAGATTATACGCCCCCTGAGGTAAAGCTTGGTAAACCAGCAAGCACCTTTAACTCTGGAGAATAGATCCGAAATCAGGGGTAACGGATACTGATATTTAATAGTAATTTTGTTGAGGGCACAATAATCAATACAAGGCCTTAATGAACCATCCTTTTTGGCCACGAAAAAAAAACCGGCACCTAAGGGTGAAGAGGATGGTCTAATATGACCCTTCTCCAACGCCTCCTTAATATAGGATCGCATAGCCTCGTGCTCGGGTACAGATAAATTGAAGAGCCGACCCTTAGGAAATTTACACCCCGGGCTCAGTTCAATTGCACAGTCATAACTCCTATGAGGAGGCAAAGACGCAGACTCATTCTCACTAAATACATCATAAAAGTCTGCCAAATAGTCAGGAACATCATGCGACTGAGGAGAGGTGGAAAAAACCGGAGCCTCACTAAGGGCACACCGACAACCCCAACTTACCACAGACACAGATTTCCAATCCAAAACTGGATTATGGATTTGCAACCAGGGAAACCCCAGAACAATAATGGTATCATGCAAATTATGCAACACCAAAAATCTGCAATTTTCTTGATGGTCTGGGGCGACCCGCATTACCACCTGGGTCCAAAACTGAGGTTTATTTTTCACCAAAGGAGTAGCATCAATCCCCCTCAAAGGGATAGGCGTCCGCAGAGGTGTCATCAGAAATCCACAACGTTTAGCAAAATCCAAGTCCGTTAGATTCAGGGCTGCTCCCGAATCCACAAAAGCCTTGGCGGAAAATGTGGACAGGGAGCAGATCAGAGTAATTGCCAGAAGAAACTTAGGTTGAACACCACCCACAGAAAACGTGTGTGCAAAACATTTCTCTCGTTTAGGACAGACAGAAATAGTATGCGAGGCATCTCCACAAAAAAAACACAGCTTATTACGCCTTCTGAACTCCTGACGTTGCTCCCTGGACAAAACTCTATCACATTGCATAGGTTCAGACACTTGTTCAACAGGTGGCAACACCTCTCGTGCAGTCCTGCGTTCACGTAAACGCCGATAAACCTGAATGGCTAATGACATAGAATCGTCAAGACCAGAGGGAACAGGAAATCCCACCATAGTATCTTTTACGGCTTCTGACAAACCCTTCCGAAAGAGCGCTGCCAAGGCATTATCATTCCAGGTAGGAAGGACCGCCCACTTTTGGAATTTTTGACAGTACAATTCTGCAGAATCTCGACCCTGGCTCAATGCCAACAGGGTCTTTTCAGCCTGATTAATAGCATTAGGTTCGTCATACAACAACCCCAAGGCTTGAAAAAATGCGTTCACATTAGTCAGAATAGGATCATCTGGTTTCAAAGAAAACCCCCAATCCTGGGGATCGCCACGCAGCAAAGAGATGACAATTTTAACCTGCTGCGTGGAGCTCCCTGACGAGTTAGGCTTCAAGGCAAAAAATAATTTACAATTATTTTTGAAATTCAAAAATTTAGACCGATCCCCTTGCATGTGAATGAGCAAGGTAGGTGGAAATTCCCCGCACTTCCGCAGCGAGCTGCTCCACACGATCAGACAATTGCTTTATCTCCATTGAGAAAAAAAAATTCCCCCTACGGCCTCAGAGATATAGAGGAAAAAATATATACACCTTTTTTTTTTACAATTCTTTCCTGCTATTGAGTACCCTAGGATCTGCGGTATGGCGGGTGATTCTGTTATGAATGAGTCACCGTAGGAGGCAAAAACAGAAATACTAGCTAAGTCCAGAAAACCAGAGAAGTTGGCAGCTATCGGATTGTAGACCCCTGAACCTAACTACAACAACTAGCAGTAGCCGTGGGGGATTCCTACGGTGCCCTAGACCCCTCGATCACAGCCGGAGAACTACATAGCCTAAAGACAGAAAGGGAAATCTAAACTGCCCCAGAGCAGACCCCAAAGCAATAGGCAGCCCCCAACATATAATGACGGTGAAGCAAGATGAAAAAACACTCACACCGATAGAAAGATAGGCTGAGCAAATGATGGGGCCCAAGCTAACTAAATAGGACAGAAAAGAAAAGCTGCTGTCTGCAATCCGCCAAAACCCTCTCAAAAACAAGAGCCAACAGACTGATAGGGAAAAAAGCCCTGAAGACACTAGGCTTCAAAAAGACTATATCAGTACTCAAGTATTATCTGAAGACAGAGCAAAAAGGAATTCAGCTCATCCAGCAGGGAAAGGCAAAAATCCAGAAAAACAAGGCAAAACAAAACCAAAACAGAAATGCAAAAAGTAGAGCAGAAAGCTTAGCTTTTGAGGAGCAGGAATCAGACTGGTCTCCAAGAATCCCTTAGAGTAATCACCCGCAAGGCAGAAGGGCGTCGGCTGCCTTATATCCAGTCAGCAATCCCAGTCACCCAGTCATCATCATTCTGCTCAGGTGCTTTGTAATCAGCCTCACTACCTTCCTTCACTAGAAGAGGGAGTATATCAGACCTCAATGGTGAAGGGGAAAATGAACTCACAACAGAGGTAGATGCTTATGAGATTGGTGCAGGAGCTGTTTTGTCCCAAAAAGACCCTGTGACTTCTAAGATGAATCCCTGTGCCTTCTTTTCTCGAAAGTTCTCCCCATCTGAACACAACTATGATGTGGGGAATCGGGAATTGTTGGCCATGAAATGGGCATTTGAGGAGTGGAGACATTGGTTGGAGGGAGCTAGACATCAAGTTGTGGTCCTCACCGATCACAAGAATTTGATTTATCTGGAGTCGGCCAAACGCTTGAATCCTAGACAGGCTAGATGGGCCTTGTTTTTCACGCGTTTTAATTTTGTGGTCTCTTTTCTTCCGGGCACTAAAAATGTTAAGGCAGACGCCCTTTCTAGTAGTTTCTTTGCTGATTCTCTTAATGTGACCGAGCCTGCTACCATCCTAGGTGAGGGGGTAGTTCTTTCTGCCATTTTGCCCGATTTGAGACGCGCCCTGGAGGAATTTCAGGAGGATAAACCTGAGCGTTGCCCTATGGGAAAATTGTATGTTCCTGACCAGTGGAGAAAGAGAGTGATGTCTGAAATTCATTGCTCCGCATTGGCTGGTCATCCGGGTATTTTTGTTACCAGAGATTTGATGAGTCGGTCTTTTTTGTGGCCTGCCTTATCTCGTGATGTCAGGAATTTTGTACAGTCCTGTGGGACTTGTTCTCTGTCTAAACCCTGTTCTCGTTCTAGTGGGTTGCTGATGCCCCTGCCGGTGCCCAGGAGGACATGGACCCATATCTCAATGGATTTTATTTCTGATCTTCCTGTCTCTCAGAGAATGACTGTTATCTGGGTGATTTGTGATAGATTTTCGAAGATGGTCCATCTTGTACCACTCCCAAAGTTGCCATCTTCCGCTGAGTTGGTGCCCTTGCTTTTACAACAGGTGGTTCGGTTACATGGGATTCCTGAGAACATTGTGTCGGACAGAGGAGTCCAGTTTGTTTCCAGATTCTAGAAAGCCTTTTGTTCCAATCTGGGAATTCAGATATCCTTCTTTTCTGCATTTCATCCCCAGACCAATGGGCAGACTGAGAGAACAAACCAGACTTGGAGTCTTATTTAAGATGTTTTATATCTGCTGATCAGGATTATTGGGTCTCATTTTTGCCCTTGGCCGAATTCGCGCTGAACAATAGAGCTAGTTCTGCCACTTTGAAGTCACCCATTTTCTGTAATTTTGAGTTTCATCCTCTATTCTCTTCAGGGCAAGTGGAATCTTCATCCTGCCAAGGTGTGGACACTGTGGTTGAGAGAATGCAGCAGATATGGGACAAAGTGGTGGATAAGTTGTCACTCTCTCAGGAAAAGGCCCAGCGATTTTCCAACCGGCATAGGACCATTGGTCCCCGGTTTAAAGTGGGTGATATGGTTTGGTTGTCGTCTAAGAATATTCCTATGAAGGTTGCATCTCCAAAATTTAAGCCAAGATTTATTGGACCTTATAAGATTTTGGAGATTCTTAATCCTGTTTCTTTTCGATTGGCTCTTCCAGTTACGTTTAAGATCCATAATGTATTTCACAAATCACTGTTGAAGAGGTTTGTTGAGCCAGTAGTTCCTATGGCAGCACCTCCTGACCCTGTATTGGTTAAAGGCAATGTGGAATATGAGGTAGAGAAAATATTGGATTCTTGTTTGGTTAGACGGAGACTCCAGTATTTGGTCAAATGGAAGGGTTATGGCCAGGAGGATAATTCTTGGGGCTCTACCTCTGATATTCATGCCAATAGATTGGTTTTCACCGGGCCCATCCTGATCGGCCTGGTGGCGTGGATGAGGGTTCGGTGACCCCTCCTCAAGGGGCGGTACTGTTGTGAACTCATTTTCTGGTCTACCACTTGTGAGTTCTCCTTCCGGGCTCCCTCTGGTGGTAACAGGAGGTAGTGAGGTTGATTTAATTAGTAGAGATCTGCCACCTGATGATGAGGATAACGATTGGATCTCTGGAATCTCAGACTGGATTTAAGACAGCCTGCGCCCTATTCTGGTGCTGGTGATTCCTTCTGGCTTTTCAGGTCTTGGTTTTCAGCTCTGTTCCAGTCATCTCAAGCTAAGTGTTTCTGCTAATTTTCACACTTGATTTTGTTGGTCTATTCAGTTTTTTGTGGCGTCAGCCTGCCCCGGCTGGGGCTGTGCTGAATTTCCACTCTTATTTATCTGTATTTGCCAATTTGCTTTTTGTCCCTTATTAGATTGGCCTCTTTTTTGCTCTGTCTCAGAATATTTCAGAGTGCTGATATAGTGGGAGAAGTCTGGTGACTTCAGGGTTAATTTTGTTATCAGAAATGTTGGACATTATTTTTGTAGGGTTTTTTGGGCAGATTGCAGACAGTGTCTTTCCTTTCCTGTCCTTTCTAGTTAGTTTAGGCCCCATCGTTTGCTCAGCCTATTTTCCTGCCTGTGTCTGTGTTTTCATCTTGTTTCACCGTCAATACATGTGTGGGGGCTGTCTATTCCTTTGGGGTCTGCTCCGGGGCAGTTAGTTTCCCTCTTTTCTTGCTTTAGGCTTATTTAGTCCTCCGGCTGTGATGAGGTGTCTAGATTCATCGTAGGAACGCTCGACGGCTGCTGCTAGTTGTGTGGTTAAGATCAGGGGTCTGCAATCTGCATAGTTACCAACCTCTCTGGTTTTCTGTGACTTAGCTTGTTTAGTTTTCCTCCTCAGTGACCCATTCATAACAGGGTGGCCTTGGGATGCAGGCTCAAGTATTGATCAGCAGAGGTACTGCTGACGTTTCCATTACATTGTGTCAGGGAAGCCTGTGTGTGGCTGTGTGCAATAGGACCTTTAGTGAGGTCATAGCCATATGATCACCTGTGGGTGTGGTTATGGACCATATAAGGTACCTGAGGTCTGGTCACATGAGTGAATGCAGGGACCCGATTGGTCCATATGGAAGGTCTCGTGCAAAGAGATGTCTGTCTTCCTGACAGCACGTGTGGATGCTGTGTTTAATGGCTGCAAGTGCCTGAGAGTTCCCAAGGAGAGGGAATGAATGTCTGCAGCATGCAGAAGCAGCCATGAGGTAAAACCCTGACAGGGGATATAACTGTGCGGCTGAAAAGCCTGCGTATTGGACATGGCTAACAGAGTGAAGCCCTGTCATGGATGCTATGCTGTTTATATGACCTTTATGTTGCTGGTCATGGTTTATGATGCTTAATAAACCGCATGGACTGTTATGATTTTATGGAAGCCCGTGCCGGATCTGATTTATTCGCTGCCAAGCAAGTGTCCCCCAACCTGAATGACAGCGCTACCTCACACTGTGTATAGGAAAGGCTTATAGAAAGGGTCTGTATATCGCTCACTCTTCAAGCCGATGTCAGTGCTCCCAATATAATAGTCTTAACAGTAAGATATTTAGCTGACATTTCCTGTAAGGGCTCGAATGGGACTTTGGGTAATGCTTCTAGTACAAGATTTAAATCCTATGGGTGGATTTAAGATGCCACTATTAATCAATGACAGCAGCATTTAAATGGGATCTGCCTGGACCTATCACAGGATTTTATAAATCTCGATACCCACTTAGTAAGGTTACAATTGTACAAGGTACCCAAAGCTGACATCTGGACCTTGAGGGTATTAGCAGCTAGCTCGAACCCCATCTGGAGAATCTCTAGGATGGGACCAACTGGAGTTTTTTGTCCCAAAGCCTCTTCTGAAAACTCTAGAAATTTTCTCCATGTCCTGCCGTAAATGTTTGCTGTTATAGGTTTCCTACTTTTTAACAAGGTGGAGACTAAACCTGGTAAAAAGCCTTTCCAACTCAGCATTGCCCTTTCAAATTCTACGCTGTTAGATAGAAGCCCTTCACCTGAGTGTGGAATATTGGACCCTGAGTGAGAAAATCCATGAATATGACACATTACCCTCAATAGGAAAAACCATGGTCATTTTGGCCGAAAAGGGGCAATCATAATCACTCTCACCTCATCCTCCCTGATCTTCCTCACTACTGGTGGAATCATTGCTATTGGAGGGAGGGCATAAGCAATCCTGAAGTCCCTGGTGATTTGAAGGGCATCTACCACATACAGGTTTTTGGAGCGCCCCTAGGGCCGTGGGGTTACTCGATAACGGGCCGGTATCTTAAAGGGATGTGTCACGGCAGCAGTGGCCCTGAGTGTCCATGAAAAATAAGAAGTGATGAGGAATAAAGTCTATGTGTAGATAAGTTTGTGACGCCACTTGTGGTTTCTGATCAGAGGTGACCAGAGCTGCAGAGCAGATCCTCTGGGACTGGTGGTAATGCAGCAGAGTTGGTATAGTTCTCCACAGGCAGAGCTTTGTCCCAGGGCAGTGGTGCAGTCAAGATATTGTGTTTGATGGTGGTAGATGTAGCAGAGTTGGGTAGGTGACGCAGGAAGAATTAGAGGACACAGCTGGGTGCAGTTCCAAAACTTTACTCACAGTTCTCAAGAGCCGGCGATGCCCGCTTGATGCTGCGTCCTCCAGGTGAGGGGTCCAGCAAACTCCCAGGTAGATAGAGAACACCCTTCCAGGACTCCCTTCAGTGTGTACCTTCCCTGGCCGTCTCCCTGTGCTGATTTCCTCCCTCCTGTTCAGCACCTTCACAAGCAGTGTCCCAAGCCAGCAAACTCGGATCTTGTTGGGAATAACCTCTAGGTCCCTGAATCCTATGTGTCTGCCTTTTCAGCGAATAATTGTGGATTTGGCTGCAGCACTTCCAATGCTCATAGCCTCTGGTTGATCTGAGTCCATTGTTCACTCCACTAGTTTTAGGGACCGTCCCTATACTGCGACCTGGTCCCTCCACCCGACATTAGCCGGCGTGGAACGAGCCCCACGGACAGTATGCCCGTGCCTCTAGGATCCTAGGATCCCTTCCCTCTTCAGGGAGCTTCCTTCTGTTTCTTTCCTTCCAAGCAGCTCCTCCTGACAGGGAGCTGCTTCATACACGTCTTTCCGCTTCCTCCCCTCCAGACAGACTCCTGACTAAACTCTCTTCTCCCGCTCTGATCCTACTAGCTCCACCCACCTTCCTACCCCCTTTACCACCAAGACAGGGTTGAGATCATCCTCCCGTAGGGTACATCTAGATGCCCTGCTGCTATAGGGTGTGTGTTGGGTGCAGATATTAGAATCCTGTTAGGTGCCTCCACTTTACCTGGGGAGTGAGACACCACACCTCTGGGTGAGGTGCAGTATCTCTGTGGCGACTGGACTCCCCTGGGGTGCCACATTTTCCCTATGGTTTAGCGAACAGAACTTTCTTACTTTTCTGTTCTGTTTGTCAGCCAACAAGTCTATTTCCTGCCATACCCATGAGTGAACTCTTTGCTGGAACATCTGGGAGCTTAGGATCCATTCTCCCTGTCTCATCTTGTTGTGGCTTAGGAAGCCACCTTGGTGTTCTTTATCCCCTTTGTGTGCAGCACTGTTAGGGACAACAAATGTTGCTCTGCCAGCTTGAAGAGACTGTTTGTTGACTTCTTGAAGGAGTGGGATTTTGTTCCCCCTTGGTGATTGTAATACGCCACCATAGCCCGATTGTCCGACAAGACTCGGACGTGACGACCAAGGAGGAAGGGGAAGAAGCCCTCTAGTGCTCTTCCTACTGCCCATAGTTCTTTCAGGTTCTATGACTGATCCTTATCTAACAGTTACCAAGATTTCTGAATTGTATGATTCCTCAGATGTGCCCCCAAACCTGAGTTGCTCAAGTAGCCTGCGGGTATGTTGTTTTCCGGCCTCACCCATTGGACCCCTGATGTTAGGTTTGTCCTGTCTGCCCACCACAAGAGGCAGTCTCTGACTTACAAAGAAATTTCTCTTCTAAATGCCCTTTTAGCAATCTCTGAGCGGGCAGAATTTCCCACTGAAGTTGCCTCGTGTAAAATTGTGCCCATCTGACCACTGGGATAGAAGATGTCAGGGTTCCTAGCAGGGACATTGCCTTCCTTAGGGTCTTTCATTTTTGGAAGGTCTGTCGCTGCTGAGGAGAGGTTTACTACCTTGCTCACTTGGTCCTCGGGTCAGATACAAGCCTGAATCTCTGAATTTAGAACAACTCTTGATTTGAGAGTGTTCACCATCCAGCCTAGATCTTCTAGGACAACTCTCACATCCTTCAGCTGTGTTGCACAGTGGTCTTCTGACCTCTCTACTATGAGGAAGTTGTCCTGGTAAGGGATGATAACTGTGTTTTGCATGCAAAGAAAAGCCATCATTTTGCCTATTATCTTGGTGAAGACCCTCAAAGCTACCGACAGTCTGAATGTAAGCACCCTGAATTGGTAATACTTGACCTTCCCCTGTACGTAAAGGGTTACTTTTAGGTATTTCTGATGATTTAGATCAGTGTTTCTCAACTCCAGTCCTCAAGACCACCAACAGGTCATGTTTTCAGGATTTCCTTAGTATTGCACAGGTGATGGAATTAATGATTGAGCAGGTCTTGAAATCACCTGTGCAATGCTAAGGATATGCTGAAAACTTGACCTGTTGGTGAGTCTTGAGGACTGGAGTTGAGACACAATTATTTAGATGAATCGGGATATGGTAATAAGCATCTTTTAAATCGATGACCACCATGAAACAATTTTGATGATGTAGCTTTATGGGTGTACTGATGGACTCCATCTTGAAGGTGCTATTTTTTACCCATCCATTGAGATTTTTCAGATTGATGATGGTCCGGAATGTACAATCCGGGTTTTTTTTATCGTCCAGGATCTCGGACAAGACTTACTTCTCTACCAGGCCCAGTATCTCTGACTCAAGGGCTAGTTGTTCTTCTACTGACTTTCTAATTGGAGTCATTACAAAAGTTTGTTGCGGCAGATGGTAAAACTCTATCTTCAGGCCTTCCCTTACTATATCCAGAACCCAGGTTCTGAAGGAGATGTTTTCCCAAGGCTGCATGAAGAGAGAAGAACTCCCTCCTACCTCTAGCCTGGCGTTATTGTGAGGATTTTTTTAAAGCTTAAGAGGGACTTCCGAACATGAAACCGGCCTCTTTCCGATTTTTAAACTATCACTTCCTTTTCTCCCCCTGGAGGACATCCCCTATTAAATTTTTTTTCTCACAAAGGAAGTTTTCCTTGAATCACTGATGAATCCGGGATATTCCTTCTTCTTGTCACCTGCCTTTTCTAAGATGTTATCCAGCCTTTCCTGAGCAAAAACTGACCGTCACATGGTATGGAGCCCAGCTTATTTTTTGACTGCTGATCCCCCGAACAGCCTTTGAGCCACAAGGCCTCTTTGCTGCATTTGATAATCCAGCAGACCTAGCCACCAGCCTCACCGAGTATGCAGATGTGTCTGCTAGGAATTCTGCGGCTGCGTGCAACAAAGGTAAATTCGCCAAAATCTTATCCCTTGAGGTTTTGTTCTTGAGTTGTTCCTCCACCTGTTGCAGCCAGATCATAAGGGAACAGGTGGTACATGTTCCCGGGATCACCAGTTTTAGACCCCCTGCTGCCACTTCGCGCATGTGCTTTAGATATCCATCCACTTTTTTGTCTAACGGATCTCTAAGCCCTCCAGAATCCTGAAGGGTAGGGCTTACCTTTTTGAGGATTTTGATATGGCTCCATCAATTCTAGGAACCTTATCCCATAAATCTTAGTCCTTCTAATCAAAAGGATATCTCCTTTTTGCAGATGAAGACAAGGCACCAGTTTTCTATGGTTTTCTCCACTCTTTGTTAATGAGCGTTTTGATTTTACTGTTAACTGGGAAGGTGCACTTTTTTCTCTTCTCTAACTCTCCAAACATCACGTCCTCCAGGGACTTAGCAGACTTATCCTCCTTTAGGCACATTGTTGACCTAACAGCCTTAACCAGGTTAATAGTGTCATGATCCAAGGTGGATCTGACAAGTAAATGGACTAAGTGAACTTTTTTTTCCTTTGACTTGGTGCCAAAGTGGGTTGATTGCCCCCGGTGGCCATTAGAATTACTACACGTGGTGTCATTTGTTCTAAGTTGCCCCGGTGGTGGTGAGTGGTATTACACTTTAGTTTTAATGTGCACGTAATTGCAAATCAGGTGTGAGGCTCTATAAAAGAGTTTCAGGTGTGTTTGATGATCATTGGTGATATTGATAGTTCGTCATTTGGGAAGCAAGCCTGGGTGATGAAGGAGCTGAATGAGAGTCCTGGGCAGCCCAGCCAGAGGGGTTGAGTCAGCTATGGAGTCTGCAAGGAGTGCTGGCATGGATTGGTGGAGTCCAACGATGTGGTCTGCAAGAAGGGCTGGCATGGTGTGGTGGAGTCGCAGTTTATGGTGTCAGCAGGAAGTGCTTGCATGGCTTGGTGGAGTGGCGACTATGGTGAGAGTTGCACTCATCATGCTGGACTTGGTTGCTGAAAACTGGACTCAAGCATGCTGGACTTATTGGCAGAAAAGTTGAACTCAAGCATGCTGGACTTTTTGGCAGAAGCTGGACTCATCTTTGGGACTCTGTTTACTGGGCAGCTGCAACTGGTGGTGGACTCTGCTCCAAGGCTGCACTAGGGTGATGGATCCAGTTATGGTGATGGATCCGGTTGGAGGAGAAGATGCACGCGGGTGCTGGGCTCTGTTGCTAGGAGCGTACGCAACAGAGCAAAGTTAAGTGGTGTTCCCCCTGTATTGTCATTTTCCCTTATGTGTGTTTAGTGCAGTGTTGGGATTAGTTTCCGCACCGACCAATTCCCTAGTGAGGGTTTAGGTGCAGGGCGAGTCAGGGCTTGAGGTACGCATGCGTTGCCCGATGCGGAACCGGCATAGGGAACGTTAGGAGTGCAGGGACACTGGCTCAGGGGAGTACAGGAGGTGTCCACGTCCCTATTCCCTATCGCAGGGCCCACCATTGTTATTGTTACCCAGGTTTCCCCTTTATTATTTAAATTCGCCTTACTGGAGGCGGGGCTTCCAGACTACTGTATATATAACGTGTATTACCTAAATTTGCCAGTTGGAAGCGGTGTATCCAGCTGCACGTTTTATTATTTAAATTCGCCCTACTGGAGGCGGTATATCCAGGGTCACGCGTGTCATGGGTTCGCCTTGCGGTACTCGCTGCGTCCAAACACACGTGACTGTGACAAATAGCCTATCTGTATCCTCCACCAGAAAACAAAGTCTGACCTCCATGTCACTATCCAAGGAGGATGAAGATGAACACTCACTGTAGTATTGCTCCTCTGGTAACGGGGAAGAGTAAGGGTCAGTGGATACTTCCTTAGGTCTTTTCTTCCCTTCCTTTAATAGGGTTTGAAGGGATCCTTCCATCTCAGCCATAATAACTAGTAATGAGCGAGTATACTTGTTCTCGAGTTTTCCCGAGCATGCTCGGGTGTCCTCCGAGTATTTTAGTGTGCTCAGAGATTTAGTTTTTGTTGTCTTGTCTGCATGATTTGCGACTTGTAGACAGGCTGAATACATGTGGGAATTCCCTAAAAAACAGGCATTCCACACATGTATTCAAGCTGTCTAGCAGTCGCAAATCATGCAGATAAGACGAAAACTAAATCTCCGAGCATGCTAAAATACTCGGAGGACACCCAAGCATGCAACGAGTATACTCGCTCATCACTAATAATAACTAGTAATAACAGATCTAAGGCCTATTAAAATAGTGACATTCACGAAGATCATTCACCACCCGCTGTCTCTTTAAGGGTACCGGATTCAGAGGATGTTCTGGGACACGCAATGCATCTTCTCTGGACACTGAGGAGTCCTGAGACACTCCCCTCCTCTGGCTGAGACAGCTGCTGCTCCTGCAACTAGAACGGCTGCCCCCTTTAGTGTGTCCACGCTGATGGCGAGTAGGTGGTGGCTACTGCTTTTGCTGCTGGATTCTCTGATTCTCCATGGTAGCCAGGAGGTGAGGTTGAGTTGGAGCCTAAGCAGCTTTCTCTGTGGACTGATCCCCCTTTAAGAGGGGTCTACAATCTGGGTCCGCCTCCTCCGTTATTGTCCCCAACACCCCGCGAGAACCAACCAGGATGCTCTTCTTCCGCCCCATGGCCGTGATACTCGCAAAGGGCGCTAGTGACTTCACTAAAGCACACCCATTTCCAGCTTGCCTTGCGCCCATGACATCAGCAAGGCATGTTGACACCCGGAAGACCTCCCGGCCGCTGCCCATGCTGTGGAGAGCAGACACTGGGAGTGCAGCAGGAGGAGGGCAGCGCAGTGGACGGAGGCATGCAGCACATCTCCATCCCTGCTGCCCGCCCCCACACGTGGATCAGAGCCCCCACTGAACCTGTGAAAGGCGCTTACAGTTTCCTAAAGGCTGGTGCCTCAGGCATGTAGCCTTCTCTTCCAGACACAGGGACAGGACTGGGTAAGTAGATTTTTCTTCTGTCTTCACCCCAGATTTCAGCACAAGGTTCACATCAAGGATAGGAAACCAACTAATGCAGGAGAGAGGTGCCATCCTTTTTTTTCAGTAGGTTTCCTGTTGTGAACTCCATTGCTCGGATGTCTGAGCCGAAGCTCCCTCTGCTCCCTCTGGTGGTTACTGAGAGTAGTGTAGCTGGTCAGGTGGATGGAGGCTCTCTGTTATGAATGGGTCACCGAGGAGGAAAACAAGACCAAGCTAAGTCAGAGAAAACCAGAGAGGTTGGTAACTACGCAGATTGTAGACCCCTGATCCTAACCACACAACTAACAGCAGCCTTGGAGCATACCTATGATGATTCTAGATGCCTCGTCACAGCCGGAGGACTAAATAAGCCTAAAGCAAGAAAAGGGGAAATCTAAAACTGCCCCAGAGCACACCCCAAAGGAATAGACAGCCCCCACACATGTATTGACGGTGAGACAAGATGAAAACACAGGTAGGAAAATAGGCTGAGCAAACGATGGGGCCCACACTAACTAGAAAGGACAGGAAAGGAAAGATACTGTCTGCAGTCATGCAAAAAAACCCTGCAAAAATGTCCAACACTTCTGATAGCAAAAGAAACCCTGAAGTCACTAGACTTCTCCCATTATATCAGCACTCTGGCATATTCTGAGAACAGAGCAAAAAGAGGCCAATCTAATAAGGGACAAAAAGCAAACTGGCAAATACAGTGACATAAGAGTGGAAATTCAGCACAGCCCCAGCTGGGGCTGGCTGACCACACAAAAAACTGAATAGACCAATCCAAATCAAATGTGAACATTAGCAAAGACAACTTAGCTTGAGAAGGCAGGAACTGAGCTGGAAACTAAGACCTCAGGAGGCAGGAAAAAATCACCAGCATGGGAATAGGGAGTCGGCTGTCTTAAATCCAGTCTGAGACTCCAGATGTCCAATCCTCTTCCTCATTATCAGGTGGCAGGTCTCTGTTAATTAGATCAGCTTCATTACCTCCTGCCACCACCAGAGGGAGCCCGGAAAGAGAACACACAACTCCTCTGTCAGCACAACCAGCTCCCTCACCAGAAACCAGAGACAGACCAGAAAATGAGTTCACAACAGTTCTCCACCTGACGATGATAATTGGAAATCTGGGATTACTGGCTGGGAACATATAATGGAGCTGGCTGCTCTTGAAGGTTGCTGGTGATTTTTTTCCTCTGTGTGCATTTGGAGCTCTTTTGTCCCCTGCCTGATCTGCATGTTCAGCCAAGTGATTCTTTTGCTAACCCTTTGCATCTAATCTGGTTGTGTCTTTTTTTGCTTTCTGTTTTGCTGTTAGGGTTCAGCATGCTCCCTGCTGGGGGCAGCGCTGGGCCTTGCTTCATATGTTGCAGCTTGTTCAGTTCCCTGTTATGTTAGTATCTTTTTGCTTGCTGCCAGTTTATACCAGAGTGCTGATCTAGCAGGGGTGAGATCGTGTGAGCTCAGGTTTTTTTGTATATCAGAAGTGTTGGACTTTTTCAGGGTTTTGTGCGTGATTGCAGACAGTATCTTTTTCTGTCCTGTCCTGTCTAGACAGCTTGGGTCCTACCGTTTGCTCAGTCTGTTCTCTGCCTGTGTTTGTGTTTCATCTTGTCTCACCGACAATATATGTTTGGGGGCTGTCTATTCCTTTGGGGATCTGCTCTAGGCCATCGTAGGAACGCTCCACGGCTACTGCTAGTTGTGCGGATAGGATTAGGGGTCTGCAATCCGCTTAGTTACCAACCTCTCTGGTCTTCTGGTGGCTTAGCCTGTTCCTTCCATCCTCCTCGGTGACCCATTCATAACAGAATCACCAGCCTAACTGCAGACTCTAGGGTACTCAAAGGAAGGAAAGAATTGTGAAGGAAAAAAAAAAGTGTCAGAATTTTTTTTATATATTTTTTCCTCTTTTTTTCTGGGGCCGTAAGAGGATTTTTTTTTTTATGGAGACTAAGCAATTATCCGATCGTGTTGAGAAGCTTGCTGCTGAAGTGCGGGGAATTTCTGCCTATCTTGCTCAATCTTCTGCTGTAGAACCAACGATCCCTACTCCTGACGTGTTTTCTGGGGATCTGTCTAAATTTTTGAATTTCAAGAATAACTGTAAACTATTTCTTGCCTTGAAGCCTAATTCATCGGGGAGCTCGGTGCAGCAGGTTAAAATTGTCATCTCAGTGCTGCATGGCGATCCCCAGGATTGGGCTTTTTCTCTGACACCTGGAGATCCTATTCTGGCTAGTGTGGATGCATTTTTTCAGGCCCTGGGGTTGTTGTATGATGAACCTAATACTATTGATCAAGCTGAGAAGACCTTATTGGCATTGAACCAGAGTCAGGATGCTGCGGAGTTATACTGCCAGATTTCCAAAAGTAGGCGGTCCTTACTAAATGGAATGATGATGCCCTAGCAGCTCTCTTTTGGAAAGGTCTGGCAGAAACCGTAAAAGATGTCATGGTGGGATTTCCTGTCCCCTCTGGTCTTAACGACTCCATGTCATTAGCCATTCAAATTGATCGACGTTTACGTGAATGTAAAAGTACGCGAGAGGCGGTGCTGCCTTTTGAACAAACTTCTGAACCCATGCAATGCGATAGGGTTCTGTCTAGGATGCAACGTCAAGAGTTTAGAAGGCATAATAAGTTATGCTTCTTTTGTGGGGACGCCTCTTCTGTTATTTCTATCTGTCCTAAACGAGAAAAACATTTTGCTCATGCATTTGCGGTGGGCAGTGTACAGCCTAAGTTCCTTTTGGCGGTTACCTTGATCTGCTCCTTGTCTACTTTTTCTGCTAAGGCCTTTGTTGATTCAGGAGCAGCTTTGAATCTGATGGATCTTGACTTTGCCAAGCATTATGGTTTCCCCATGGTGCCCCTGAGAACCCCTATTCCCTTGAGGGAGGGGGATTAATGCTACCCCTTTGGCAGAGAATAAACCCCAGTTTTGGACCCAGGTGATAATGCGGGTCGCCCCGGACCATCAAGAGAATTGCAAATTTTTGGTGTTGCACAATTTACATGATACTATTGTACTGGGTTTTCCTTGGTTGCAAACCCATAATCCTGTTTTAGATTGGAAATCTCTGTCTGTGGTGAGTTGGGGTTGTCAATGTGTTCTTAGTGACACGCCTGTTTTCTCCACCTCTCCCCAGTCTCAAGACGTTCCTGACTATTTGGCTGATTTTCCTGAGGTATTTAGTGAGAGTAAGTCCACGTCTTTGCCTCCTCATAGGAGTTATGACTGCGCAATTGAGTTAATGCCCGGTTGTAAATTTCCCAAGGGTCGGCTTTTCAACTTATCTGTACCTGATCATGATGCTATGCAATCTTATATCAAGGAATCATTGGAGAAGGGTTATATCAGACCATCTTCTTCGCCTTTGGGTGCAGTTTTTTTCTTTGTGGCCAAAAAAGATGGCTCATTAAGGTCATGTATTGACCGTTCCCTTAACAAGATCACTGTTAAATATCAGTACCCGTTACTCCTGATTTCTGATTTATTTTCCAGAGTTAAAAGTGCTTGTTGGTTTACCAAACTTGACCTCAGGAGGCGTATAATCTTATTCGCATCAAGCACGGGGATGAATGGAAGACGGTGTTTAATACTCCAGAGGGACATTTTGAGAACCTGGTGATGCCTTTTGGGCTCACTAATGCCCCTTCCGTCTTCCAATCTTTTATGAATGATATTTTCCGGGACCGTGTGGATAAGTTTTTGATCATTTATCTGGATGATATTTTGATTTTTTTCCAGTGATTGAGATTTTCATGTGGAACATGTCCGGACTGTGTTACAGATTTTGAGAGAAAATACTCTGTATGTTAAGGGATCGAAATTTCTTTTTGGTGTACAGAGGATTTCGTTTTTGGGATTCATTTTGTCCCCGTCTGCTATTGAAATGGACCCGGCCAAGGTACAGGCCATTTATGATAGGGTTCAGCACACTTCTCTGAAGGCTCTTCAGAAGTTTGTGGGTTTTGCCAATTTCTACCGTAAATTTCTGGTATTGTTAAACCTTTGATGGATTTGAACAAAAAGGGCGCTGATGTGGTAAATTGGTCTCTAGAGGCAGTCTTGGCATTTCAGGAGCTTAAGCAGAGATTCACCTCTGCTCCGGTTCTACAGCAACCTGATGTTTCACTCCCTTTTCAGATGGAGATAGATGCTTCTGAGATTGGTGCAGGAGCCATTTTGTCTCAAAGAGATCCTGTAACCTCTAAGATGAATCCTTGTGCCTTCTTTTCTCGAAAAATTTTCTCCATCTGAACGTAACTATGACGTGGGAAATCGGGAATTATTGGCCATGACATGGGCATTTGAAGAGTGGAGACATTGGTTGGTGGGAGCAAGACTTCAAGTTGTGGTCCTCACCGATCACAAGAATTTGATTTATCTTGAACCAGCCAAGCGCTTGAATCCTAGACAGGCTAGGTGGGCCTTGTTTTTCACGCGTTTTAATTTTGTGGTCTCCTTTCTTCCGGGCACTAAGAATTTTAAGGTGGACTCCCTTTCAAGGAGTTTCTTTGTGGATTCTCTTGACGTGACCGAGCCTACGACCATTCTAAATGAGGGTGTAGTTCTTTCCGCCATGTCTCCTGATTTGAGACGTGCCCTGGAGGAATTTCAGGAGGATAAACCTGAACTATGCCCTATGGGAAAATTGTATGTCCCTGACCAGTGGAGGAAAAGAGTAATGTCTGAAATTTATTGCTCCGTGTTGGCTGGTCATCCAGGTATCTTTGATACCAGAGATTTGGTGAGTCGGTCTTTTTGGTGGCCTGCCTTATCTCGTGATGTCAGGAATTTTGTGCAGTCGTGTGGGACTTGTTCTCGGTCTAAGCCCTGTTCTCGTGCTAGTGGTTTGTTGATGCCTCTGCTGGTGCTCAGGAGGCCTTGGACCCATATCTCAATGGATTTTATCTCTGATCTCCCTGTCTCTCAGAGAATGACTGTTATCTGGGTGATCTGTGATAGATTTTCTAAGATGGTCCATCTTGTACCACTCCCAAAGTTGCCATCTTCTTCTGAGTTGGTGCCCTTGTTTTTACAAGTGGTCCATTTGCACGGGATTCCTGAGAACATTCTGCCGGACAGAGAGGTCCAGTTTGTTTCCAGATTTTGGAGGGTTTTTTGTTCCAAACTATGAATTCAGTTGTCTTTCATCCTCAGACAAATGGGCATACAGAGAGAACAAACCAGACGTTGGAATCCGATTTGAGATGTTTCATATCTGCTGATCAGGATGATTGGGTCTCATTTTTGCCCTTGGCAGAATTCACGCTAAACAATAGGGCTAGCTCTGCCACTTTGATGTCTCCTTTCTTTTGTAACTTTGGGTTTCATCCTCAATTTTCTTCGGGTCAGGTGGAAGCTTCTGCCTGCCCAGGTGTAGATTCTGTGGTAGAGAGAATGCAGTAGATTTGGGACCAAGTAGTGGATAAGTTGTCGCACTCTCAGGAAAAGGCCCAAAGGTTTTCCAACCGGCATAGGACCATTGGTCCCCGGTTTAAAGTGGGTGATAGATTTGGTTGTCCTCAAAAAATATTCCCATGAAGGTTGCATCTACAAAATTCAAGCCAAGGTTTATTGGACCTTATAAGATTTTGGAAATCCTTAACCCCGTTTCTTTTCGCTTGGCTCTTCCAGTTACGTTTAAGATTCATAATGTCTTTCATAAATCTTTGTTGAAAAGGTTTGTAGAGCCAGTCGTTCCCATGGCAGCACCCCCTCACCCTGTACTGGTTAAGGGTAACTTGGAGTATGAGGTAGAGAAGATATTGGATTCTCGCCTGGCTAGACGGAGGCTTCAGTACTTGGTCAATTGTAAGGGTTATGGCCAGGAGGATAATTCTTGGGTCTCTGCTTCTGACATCCATGCCAAGAGATTGATTCGTGCCTTTCACCGGGCCCATCCTGATCGGCCTTGTGGCGTGGATGAGAGTTCGGTGACCCCTCCTCTGGGGGGGTACTGTTATGAACTCCCTTGCTCGGATTTCTGAGCCGAAGCTCCCTCTGCACCGACTGGTGGTTACTGAGAGTAGTGGAGCTGGCCAGGTGGATGGAGGTTCTCCACCTGACGATGATAATTGGGAATCTGGGATTGCTGGCTGGGAGCATATAATGGAGCTGGCTGCTCTTGAAGGTTGCTGGTGATTTTTTCCTCTGTGTGCATTTGGAGCTCTTTTGCCCCCTGCCTGATCTGCATGTTCAGCTAAGTGATTATTTTGCTAATCCTTTGCATCTAATCTGGTTGTGTCTTTTTTTTGCTTTCTGTTTTGCTGTTAGGGTTCAGCATGCTCCCTGCTGGGGGCAGCGCTGGGCCCTGCTTCATATGTTGCAGCTTGTTCAGTTCCCTGTTATGTTAGTATCTTTTTGCTTGCTGCCAGTTGATACCAGAGTGCAGATCTAGCGGGGGTGAGATCGTGTGACCTCAGGTTTTTTTGTATATCAGAAGTGTTGGACTTTTTCAGGGTTTTGTGCGTGATTGCAGACAGTATCTTTTTCTGTCCTGTCCAGTCTAGACAGCTTGGGCCCCACCATTTGCTCGGTCTGTTCTCTGTCTGTGTTTGTGTTTCATCTTGTCTCACTGACAATATACATTTGGCGGCTGTCTATTCCTTTGGGGATCTGCTCTAGGGCATCGTGGGAATGCTCAACAGCTACTGCTAGTTGTGCGGATAGTATCAGGGGTCTGCAATCCGCTTAGTTACCAACCTCTCTGGTCTTCTGGTGGCTTAGCCTGTTCCTTCCATCCTCCTCGGTGACCCATTCATAACAGTTTCCTGTAATTGGTGGCTAGATCCTTCTCAGGTGTGCTGTCGTGGGTGAAAGGAAAAACTTGTATAAACAGTTTGATGAATTGCCCCATAATGTAATCTGTTTTTCTACTAGTTCCTTACCAGACACAGGGACTTTATGGTATGTAAACTGTGCATAATTCCAGTGCATTTTTCTTGTAAAGTAAAACACTTAAAAAAGTTGGCCACTACTTGGACAACTCTTTGTCATACCCCACGCTTGACCACAATAAAATAAAAAAGTTTATACTCACTTCCCATGCTAGCACCATTCCCATAGTGATGGTACTCTCTCTCCCTAGGGCTCTCGCGTGGTTGTTGTAACACGTGGTGCCCGGCACCCAATCAGCACTGTTGTCACTATCCCCGCCTTCTGTCAAATTGGATATGAAGAGGAAGTCAGAGATCAGCTGCAGCCCGGACTTCTTTTTCATGTTCAATCCGACAGAAGGTTGGTACAGTGACACCAGTGCTGATTGGGCTCCGGGCTCACTAGTCACAATAACTGCACGAGATCCCCGGGACTGCAATTGCTGACACTGCTGGAACAGCGCCGGCACGGGAGGTGAGAACAAGCTTTTTTATTTTATCGGGGCCATACATTTAGATCAAGGTGTTGTTCTAGTAGTGGACAACTGATTCATGCTGCCCAAACCACAGTAAACGTTAATCAGAGCCTAGATGCACAAAGGTATATTTGTCTCTGATACTCCTGTGTTTGAGAGAAGAAATAGAGTTTCGTCTGTCGTCTCCCAGCATTGCTTCAGGTAATTGACAGGTCTCTCCCTATGGAAACTGCACTTGGAGAAGCCGACTGGCCTGGGGCGGCACCAGACTAGTGTTGCATGTACGCCACTCAGTAAATGAAGGCAATACAAAGCAAACATAAGTTATTTATGGAATCCTGGGGAAATCTTACTAAGGACAGCCATTAATTAGAATCCTTCACAGTAGAGAGGAGGTAACAGTTTACAGACACACAACTATGACATAGTTCTGAGCTGGAGTTGATCACAGGGGTTTTATTCAAGCTTCTTTTAATCACACAAAATCACTTCTCTTCACTCAACGCTTCATCAATATCTATGAAAGTCTCTTCCCAGATGACTTCTCTTCACACACTGTGCCTTGACCTAAGCAGAACTGTACCTTCCACAGGCAATGAGGTGGGGGGATGTGAAGTCCGGTGCTGTATCTCTCTCAATTCTATCTTGAGGTAATAAAGAAGCTCCTCGCTGTCCTTGCAGCTTCTATGATTAGAGCAATCACTTCCCAGGAAAAACTGGACTATACAGTTTGTCTGATTTCAGTCTGACAGGAGACTCTTTAATAGTGATAGCGAATTTGTTAGGAAAATGATCACCAAACATAAATTCGGCACGAATATGGCACATTCGGATTCATGATCGGAAACATGAGCAAAATTTTATAAAATAGGTAAAAATCGGTAACTATCGGTAAAAGTGCAGGAAAATATTTGCATTGCAACAATAGTATTTTCAGCACTTTAGCAACGAAAATGGTGGTGTATCATGGGCATTTGGCATGTGTTTGATGAGGGGAAGGGGTTTGCAGAGCGCAGAGGTTTTTTCCTAACTTTATGTGTTCTCATTGTGGCTAGCCAATCAGGGTGCAGGAAACACCCACAATGTCCTGACAAAACGGCTTGTGCCATTGGCTGCTGAAATCACATGTCCCTCTCCATGTAAATAGCAGATATCTTCTTTTAGAACCATTTTGGCACTGTAACAGCGCAGAGAGGCTTCTCCTGGCACTGTTAGCATCAAGATTTTAGCTAGTTAGGCGGTTGTATATCAGTCAGATACCGTAGTTAGCTAGTGTCCAGTGTGGCTGTTAACCCCTTAACCCCTGTAGATATTTCCGTTTTTGGGTTTTCCTTTTTCGCTCCCCTTTTTCCTAGAGCCATTACTTTTTTATTTTTCCGGCAATATGGTCATGTGAGGGCTTGTTTTTTGCGGTAAGAGTTGTACTTTTGAACGACATCATTAGTTTTACCATTTCATGTACCAGAAAATGGGAAAAAAATTCTCCAGGTCATTATGAATTCATAGACACCAAACATGTCTAGGTGCTTTTTTATCTAAGTGGTGAAAAAAATTCCAAACTTTGTTTAAAAATAAATTGTGTCATTTTCCGAAACCCGTAGCCTCTCCAGTTTTCAAGCTCTCAGGTTGGGTAAGGCTACTTTCACACATCAGGTTTTCGGCGTCAGGCGCGATCCGGCGTCGTGCCGGAACGCCGGATGCGGCAAATGTTTAGTAAAACCAGATGTGACGGATCCGGTTTTCTGCCGGATCCGTCTTGTTCTTGACAGACAAAACCGGATCCGTCTCATCCGGTTCATCCGTTTTTCTATCCGTTTTTCGACGGATTACGCCGGATCCGGTTTTTAAAATTGACCCTTGTGGCCTTCCGAACGGGATTGGCTACTGGAAAACTATATATAGAGTGTTCCTACAGCCCTTCTTTGACAGGTTGTCGAGGAGAAAGTGCAGGTTGGAGAGAAGAGCAAGTTACTGGCAAAGATGGATGTTGTGATTGGAAATATTTTGAAGAATTTAGCGGATTTTATAGCGGAGGCGAATCGTTTGAGGGTGATTGTTCTGGAGAAGGAGAGAGCGAGACAGCAGCGCATCAGGCATCGTAGACGACGTTTGTGGATCCACCCCATCACAGCCAAGAGAATGACGCGTGGGGTCTATTCTACACTCTGCATGGACCTTCGACGAAACCCGGATAAATTTTTTGGATATGTTCGGATGAAAATGGAGAATTTTGATTACTTGGTGGAGCGCATTGCACACCTCATAAGAAAAGCGGACACCTATTGCCGCTTCTCTGTTTCACCCGCAGAGCGTCTGATGGTGACTTTAAGGTAAGCCACATTTATTGGATGTGATCGCATCAGAGCACACGTTCACTGCAATCTTGTTGGTGGTAGTTTGTATCTCCAAGTGTTATAGCTGAGTTTTGGTATGTAATGCTGTGATTTTAAACTAATTGATTGTTTTTTAATTCCCCACAGATTTCTTGCAACTGGAGAATCCCTTTCGTCACTGCATTTCCAGTACAGACTCGGGATTTCCACCATATCAGGAATAGTGAAGTACACATGCCGTGCACTGTGGGACTCCTTAGCTGAAGAGTTTTTACCAGAGCCCACAACAGAGAGGTGGATTGAAATTGCTGACAAGTTTCAACAGATATGTCAGTTTCCCAACTGCTTGGGCGCTGTGGACGGGAAAGATATCCGCATTGTAAAGCCAGCCGGATCGGGATCGGAATATTTCAATTACAAGAAATATTTTTCAATTGTCCTCATGGCCATCGCTGACGCGGAATACAAATTTATTGCTGTTGATATTGGGGCCTATGGCCGCTCCAATGACTCTCAAGTTTTCAAACTGTCTGCCATGGGGCGTAAACTGTATGGAAACACCTTCCAGTTCCCACCCCCTAGACCGCTGCCGCAAACATCTGGTCCACCTATGCCATTTGTCTGTGTAGGGGATGAAGCCTTCCAGCTGTCAGAACACCTTTTGAAACCATACTCTAGCAGAGGATTGACAAGACCAAGACGCATTTTTAATTACTGCCTCACAAGAGCAAGAAGAATGGTTGAATGTACCTTTGGTATTCTGACAGCCAAATGGCGGGTCCTATTGACTGCGATCAACCTCAAGACAGAAACTGTTGACGAGGTGATCAAAGCTTGCGTGGTACTCCACAATTTTGTTATCTGCAAGGAACCCATTTCCATTGAGGACACCTCTGAAGAAACCACCTTGCAAGATTACCATGACATTACCACTAGAAGTTCTGTGACGGTTTCAGTAATGAGGGACAATTTTGCACTATACTTTATGTCACCTCAAGGCAGAGTACACTGGCAGGATGACAGAGTGTGAAAGATTTGTGCCCTAGCCAAACTTGTGTACCTTCTGTACCAACAGTATATACCTTTGCCAACCAAAGTTGGCTATCTTGTCATGGTCTCTATTTTTAGCTTTAGGCCACAGGTGTGTACCTGGTTGTGTTTTATGCAAAGTATTTCACCTTTTAACAAAAGTTGTGTACATTGTTATGAAATCACCAACAATAAACACAACTTTTTAGGTGAAATACTTTGCTTCAAACACAACCAGGAACACAACTGTGGCAAAAAGCTAAAATTTACCCACAGTTATATACCTGGTTTTGAATACCTTTTTACCTTTTAAATACCCTTTATTTAACCTTTTTTTTAAACATATTTCGCCGCAGAAAGAAATGACAGACAACCAGTGTAAACAATAATTTAACTTTTATTTAAAATATTTTTTTGTTTGTAAACTGTTTTTAAAGTTAAAAAAACTTTTTTAATAAAGGTTTGAAAAAAAACTGGGCATTTTTATTACAAAACACATCATAAATCTGTGTAGTGTGGGGCGGAAATACTGCTGGAGGGGCTGCGGGACACTTCGACACTGGGAGTGTGGAGAGAGGATTGGGATCGTGGTGGGGAAGGAACAGTTAGAGGTGATGGTGTGGAAAAAGCTACAGAATGGGTGGACATGTGGGAGGCAGAAGAGGTGGTGGGCGGTGGAGTGGAGGGTTGGGCAGGGACTGTAGGAGCAGATGATGCTGATGGAAAGTTGTATGGGGAAGGAGTTGGGTACGGGGAAGGAGTTTGGTACGGGGCAGGTTGCTGGAAGTGGGGAGATGTCTGGTACTGGGGAGGTTGCTGGTACTGGGGAGGTTGCTGGTACTGGGGAGGTTGCTGGTATGTAATAGGAGGGGGAGGATGGAAAGTGGCTGGAGGGGGTGCAGATGTAATAGGAGGGGGAGGATGGAAAGTGGCTGGAGGGGGTGCAGATGTAATAGGAGGGGGAGGATGGAAAGTGGCTGGAGGGGGTGCAGGTGGAGGAACTACAGTGGTGGGAGGTGGAGGTTGGGAGGTAACCTGCTGTAGAGCACCGTGGCACGAATGCATTACATGCATCTGCTGGGTAGGAGATAGTGTTGCCATGCGCTCCACAACAGACCTGAAAAAGGTGTGGTTTGGCGAAGATCTTGCTTCTGAATGCATGGTTTGCAGAAGTGTCTTCACCTCCAGAATGCTGGAGTTGATCTGCTGAAAGCCTGCGGAGATTTGCTCTGACAAGACTTTTAGACAGTTCTGGAAAGATGCATTCAGATGCAAGAACTCTGGCGCATAACTCTTTTCCTGACCCCTCTGCCACTGCCGCCCAGTACCCGCAGGTGTACTAGAGGTGGCAGGGGCAGAAGGGTGGGGTAAAGGGAAAGCGATCTCCTCACCAGCAGCTTCATGTAATGTAGGCGGCCACGATGCTCCTGTGCTGGTGGATGGGACAGATGGGTCGAATGTGTGGGAAGGCTGGGAAGGTGCAGATGTACCGGGGCGGTCGAAGTGTCCCTCGGTGCCGGTCTCCTCAGGGATCGCCTCAGAAGGGTCCAATCGTGCAGGCTCCCGAGTGCTGCTCACCGTGCTGTGGAATAAAGAGAAAAAAAAACAATTAAAATAGTGACATGGTATGGCCCTGGCTGAAAAAAAAAAAGTTACATCTAAACATTTTTTTGTCACATGTGGTGTGTAATATTTACCTTCTGGTGAGCATTGTCTCCCGGAGGAACGACAGGGCTCGTGCGTACTTGTACTTGCTCCTGCGTCCTCCAGATCCACTCGGGGCCCGCATCTCTTTATTGAACTCCTTCTTGAAACGATCCCTCACAGACCGCCACCGCTTCACAATTCTCTCCCCTGAAATGAGAAAGGACAAAGTGGTTAGTATACAACATCAGTGTTTCCCAAACTCCAGTCCTCATGGTCCCCAGGGGTCATGTTTTCAGGATTTCCAAAGTAAATAGAAATCCTGAACACATGATCCGTGGGGACCACGAGGACTGGAGTTCGGGAAACACTGGTTTAAATCAAGCAACCGGTACTGTATATACTTACGCTCTTTAATCTGGGCCCGAGCTTCGAGGTCCTCCCAGCGGTCCACAAGGAGCGAACAGATTTCCTCCCAGAGTCGTCGGGTAACGATCAGGTCAGCGTGGCGGCGGTCAGCCATATTCCAGAGCGGCTCCCTTTCTCTGACGAGATCGATGAGGCGGTCCACATCAATCCCTCCATCCTCACCGTCAGAGTCGGGAGCACGCTGTGAAGGCTGTTAAAGAAAAAGACAAAAATAACATAATTAGCCTCCACAAAAGAAATGAAATAAAAAGTGCAAAAAAAACAAAGCAAAAATATTTATACTTACTCGCTGGTGACCGCCGCGTTGCTGTCGCCGACGACCCTGGGAGGCACTGCGAGGACCTCTTGGCCGAGCACCAGATTGGGAAGACTAGAGAAGAAAACAAAAAATGTTATGTCTTTGGATGTAGGCATTTGTTTGCTGTGTGTGGTCTGCAGAACATTGTTTTCTATGTGTTGTGTGTAGTGTGATGTTGTGTTTCTGCGTTTGATGCAAAAAACTTACCAATTGTGAGCCCACTCCAAGTGTCTGTCCACCCCTTCCTTCTTCTTCTGGGAGCTCCTCTTCATCTTGTGATTCCTGTTTTGAAATAAAAGGCAATGAATACACATATATTACAGAGATGATGGATTTTGGAAATAAAAACTTACCGTCAAACGCTGACGATGCGAGGGAGGGCTCCCAGAAGAAGATGTGCTGTCTTCCTCATGGCCAGACTCCATGGCTGTGGGTGGTGTTTCTGCTGCTGCCATTGCTGCTGCTGCTGCTGCATCTATTGGGCGGCTGTTGAATAAAGAGAAACAAAGGGCCAATGAATATCTTGATATTCCATAGCCCTAGTTTGGAGGAATGGGGGATTTGATAATTACCGTCTCTCATCTGCTGCTGGACTCCCCTCCCGTTGTTCAGCATGCTGCTCCATTTGGGGTGGTGCTGATGGTGCTGCTGCTGCAGATGTCTGCTGCCTTCTCCTGCTCCTGGTTCTTGGCTTGGGTGGCATGTTGGGTGTGGCTGAGGGTCCCACTGTCTTGCTTTTATATATGTCTTGTGGGCAGAGCTACTGAGCATGCTCAGACCAAAGAAACCGGATCCGGCCGCCGGATACGACTCTCGCCGGATCAGGCGCATTGCGGCGCTCATAGGCTTTCATTGTATGAAAAAGCCGGACACGCCGGATCCGGCGTGTCCGGCTTTTTCGCCGGAGACAAAAAACGTTACAGTAGCCATTTTTTCCAGACGCCGGATCGCGTCACATTGCCGGATCCGGCGAAAATCGGATGAAACGCATGGCCATCCGGCTCGATCCGGCTCTAATGCAAGTCAATGGGGGGGAAACCGGATCCGGCATTGCATTTCGCCGGATCCGGTTTTAGTCAAAAGCGCCGGATCGCGCCTGACGCCGAAAACCTGATGTGTGAAAGAGGCCTAAGGGCTTACTTTTTGCTTGCCGAGCTGATGTTTTTAATTATGCTATTTTGGTGCAGATACGATCTTTTGATCACCCGTTATTGCATTTTAATGCAATGTCAACGCAACCAAAAAAAAGTAATTCTGGTGTTTTTACTTTTTTCTCGCTATGCCGTTTAGCAATCAGGTTAATCCTTTTTTATTGATAGATCGGGCGATTCTGAAAGCGGCAATACCAAATATGTGTAGGTTTGATTTATTTATTGTTTTATCTTGAATGGGGCGAAAGGGCGTTGATTTCAACATTTATATTTTTTATTTTTTTTAAAACTTTTTTTTACTTTTGGCATGCTTCAATAGTCTCCATGAGAGAATAGAAGCTTCCATAGCCCTATTGGCTCTGCTACATATAGGCAATGATCACATTGCCTATAGGTAGCTGAATTACTCCCTTGCTATGAGTGCCGACCACTCACAGCAAGCCGACAGTGACAACCATAGAGGTCTGCTGGAGACCTCTGGTTGTCATGCCAAACCATTGGTGACCTGCGATCACGTGATGGAGGTCACCGGTGGGCGGATTTCCAGCGCGATTACAAGAAGCGCATGTTAAATGCCACTGTCAGCGTTAGCGGTATTTAACGTTAATAGTCGAGGGTGGATCTCGGTTCCACCCGTGGCTATTCCGGGCACTTGTCAGCTATTTAAAACAAGTAAGGCGTCTGACATCAGCATACTATTACACCTGATGTCAGAAAGGGGTTAAATTTACCTTCCAGCACTTTTTTCTTTTTGGGCCATTACTGAGGTACACAAAGAAAGCCAGTAGAGCACGTGTTGTGCACTGACTCTATTGTGCTCCATGCACAAGTATAGCATTCTAATTAATATTCTAATTAATATTTTTTCACTAGCTAAATGTGAAAAAGCCTGCTGTATCCGACATTTTAACTACTAAACTATGTGGTTGTATATCAGTCAGATAGTGTAGATAGTGTCCAGTGTGGTTGTTAAATTTACCGTCCAGCATTTTTTTTTTTTGGCCATTACTGAGGTCCACAGACAAAGCCAAAAGGACACATGTACTACAAGTGTTATGTGCACAGCTTCTATTGTGCTCCATGGACGCGTATTGCATTCTAATTAATATTTTTTCACTAGCTAAATGTGAAACAGCCTGCTGTATCCCACCTTGTCAATTAGTGCTGTGGTGATATGAAACTGTCTGCAGACCTAAGGCACATTAAAAAAAAATGTTATTTTTTTCTGCTGCTAAATGTGAAACAGCCTGCTGTATCCCATGTTGTCATTTTGTGGCGGTGATATGAACCTCTCTGCAGACCTAACACGCATCAAAAAATTCTAATATTTTCTGTTGCTGAATGTGATACAGCCCGCCATATCCCACATTGTCATGTTGTGGCTGTGGTATGAACCTGTCTGCAGACCTAATGCGCCTTAAAAAAATTCTAATATTTTCTGTTGCTGAATGTGATACAACCTGCCGTATCCCACATTGTCATGTTGTGGCTGTGATATGAACCTATCTACATACCTACCACGCATTAAATTCTAATATTTTCTGTTGCTGAATGTGATACAACCTGCCGTATCCCACATTGTCATGTTGTGGCTGTGATATGAACCTATCTGCATACCTACCACGCATTAAATTCTAATATTTTCTGTTGCTGAGTGTGAAACAGCCTGTTGTATCCCACATTGTCATGTTGTGGCAGTGATATGAACCTGTGTGCAGACCTAACGCGCATGAAAAAAATTATAATATTTTCTTTTCCTGAATGTGATACAGCTCGCCGTATCCCACATTGTCATTTTGTGACGGTGATATGAAGCTGTCTACAAACCTCAAGCACATTACAATATTTATTTTTTTCTGTTGATAAGCGTGATACAGCCGGCTATATCCAACCTTTTCACTTATTGGCATTGAAATTGTTCTGTGTGCTGAGCTGTTGCACATTAAAATTAATTTATTTTATTTTTTTACAAACGTGATACAGCAGCTGAGATCTGCGTTTGAAATTGTTTTGAACCTATCTTCTAGATTATGTGCATCTTTGGCATCCAATTTCTCACGGGCATCTTTCATACCTAGCTTGAGACACGCATCTGTTACACCTGTCTTTGGACGAGCATCAAATGCTCTCTGGTAATTGGTGTTGGGTAGATGAGTAATATTGTATGCTGGATCTTGGATCTCGTACTTCCCATAGCCGCCCCGTTATTGATCTTGCTATACGTTCCCATTCCCGCTGTCCTCATGCACCTTTTCCTGATCAGTTCATGTAACGACACGTTGGCCATATTTCTCCAGCAAACCTGCACCTTACCAGCAGCAACTGTAGGAAAGATGGTGTTCCAATGCCACGGACAATCTTCTACATTATACAGGCCTCATCCACACTAAAAAAAATTATTTTATGTTACTAACCGAATACAGAAGGAGAGATCTCAGTTTGAATTTGTTTTAAGCATCTAGTCAATGTTGTACAGGCCTTACCGGCAGACCCCCAAAAATTCTTCTGTTATTAGCATCATATAGCAGGGGACATGTCACTTTGAAATTGTTTGGAGCATCTACTCAATGTTATACAGGCCTCATCGACAGGCCCCCAAAAAATTCTTCTGTTACTAACGTCATACAATAGGGGACATGTAACATTGAAATTGTTTGGAGCATACAGTCAATGTTATTGTAGCACCCGCATCTCTGCCTGCAGTCCCTCACTCTCTGCAGAGACATCAGCGTGCTCACCGTCAAGGCTCCCATCCTGCTCCTTCCAGGTCTGCTGATGCCCGGGGCGCGTGCACTCTTGGCAGATCTTCAGGCACTGTACTTAGAGCGTGCAAGTGCACACTTCCCCTTTCTTAAAGGGGCCATGCGCGTTCCGCTAAAGTGTCCCCAGCCAATAGCTTGAGCCAGGGCTGGACTGGCCATCTGGCAATTATGAAAAACACTAGAAGGACCTGTCTGGTTGTGGACTGCCTTGTCTGCTACGTTGTTAACTGATTCGGTGTTCTCAAGACACCCATACTGTAAAGAGTTGTGATGGAGCACAAAGTCGCTGATTCCATCATTTACCCCAGCAGAGCATGGGTATCATTAGAAATATTGGTCTTGTAGTAAATCTTGCTTTCCTCTCTCGGGTAATATTAGCAATTTATCCCACCTAGTGCTTGTGGATGGGGACAGCATAGGCCTGTGTGATGTCAAATGCCAGAGCTGAATTTCAGCCCCAGTCCATAACTGGCTGGAGGTCACTTACTATTTAAACTGCCTTCTCCAACATGGAGGTGCCTGTGCAATGTTATGAGTTTGTTTCTATCACGCTTGTCAGTTCTACTTGTATCTGAGTCTGGTGCACCAGCGAGTGCTCACCTCAATAGCAGCAGAGCCAGCTGCACCTGCCAGTGCTGACCTCAATGGCAGCAGAGCCAGCTGCGCCCACCAGTGCTCACCTCAGCAGCAGCAGAGCCAGCTGCACCTGCCAGTGCTCACCTCAGCGGCAGTAGCACCAGCTACACCCACAAGTGGTCACCTCAACGGCAGCAAAGCCAGCTGCACCTGCCAGTGCTCACCTCAATGGCAGCAGAGACAGCTGCACCCGCCAGTGCTCACCTCAATGGCAGCAGAGCCAGCTGCACCCACCAGTGCTCACCTCAACAGCAGCTGAGTCGGCTGCACCCGTCAGTGCTCAGCTGTCCGTTAGACTGTCATATCTGTACCTGCAGTTCCTGTCATCTTCTCCTCCTGTCTGCATCTGTTGTACATTTCTCTGGGTCATTCCAGCTATCCACTCCTAGGGATCAGCCTCCATTCACCCAAGGTCAGTCCTGGAGTAGCACCTGGATCACCTCCCTTGTCTCTCCAAGGCCTGCGGTGTCATTAGCTGTTGCGTGTCCGTGGTCGGATTGGGTTAGGCTCCTAGTCACGCCCCTCTAGGTCTTACTTGGACTTTGGCACAGTCCATTACAGTTATACAGGTCTTATCAACAGGCCCGAAAAAATTCTTCTGTTACTAGCGTCCTACAGTAGGGGACATTTCACTTTGAAATTGCTTGGAGCATCTAGTCAATGTTATTATAATGCCCGCATCCCTGACTGCAGTCCCTCTCTGTCTGCAAAGACTTCAGCATGCTCACCGCCAAGGCTCGCGTCCAGCTCCTTCCAGGTCTGCTGCTGCCCGGGGTGCATGCACTCCTAGCAGATCGTCAGGCACTGTGCTTAGAGCGTGCGTGCGCACGCTCCCTCTTTCTTAAAGGGACCACACGCGTTCCTCTAAAGTGTCCCCAGCCAATAGCTTGAGGTCACTTACTATTTAGACTATTTATCCCACCTAGTGCTTGTGGATGGGGACAGCATGGGCCTGTGTGATGTCAAATGCCAGGGCTGAATTTCAGCCCCAGTCCGTAACTGGCTAGAGGTCACTTACTATTTAAACCGCCTCCTCCAACATGGAGGTGCCTGTGCAATGTTATGAGTTTGTTTCTAACACGCTTGTCAGTTCTCAGGTCCCTGTACTTGTATCTGAGTCTGCTGCACCTGCCAGTGCTCATCTCAATGGAAGCAGAGACAGCTGCACCTGTCAGTGCTCATCTCAACCACAGCCGTGCATCCACCAGTGCTCATCTGTCCGTTAGACTGTCCTGTCTGTACCTGTGGTTCCTGTCATCTTCTCCGCCTGTCTGCATCTGTTGGGCATTTCCCAGGGTCATTCCAACTATCCACTCCTAGGGGTCAGCCACTATTCACCCAAGGTCAGTCCTGGAGTAGCACCTGGATCACCTCCCTTGTCTCTGCACAAACTGCGGTGTCGTTAGCTGCTGCGTGTCTGTGGTCGGATTGGGTGAGGCTCCTAGTCACGTCCCTCCAGGTCTTACTTGGGCTTTGTCACAGTGTTTCCACCACCAGCCAGTTACAGTTATACAGGTCTTATCAACAGGCCCAAAAAAATTCTTCTGTTACTAACGTCATACAGTGGGGGACATGTCACTTTGAAATTGTTTGCAGCATCTAGTCAATGTTATACAGGCCTTATCGACAGGCCCAAGAAAATTCTTCTGTTACTAACGTCATACAGTAGGGGACGGGACATCTCACTTTGAAATTGTTTGGAGCCTATCTTCTAGATTATGTGCATCTTTGGCATCCAAATTCTCACCAGTATCTTTTTGTACCTAGCTTGAGACATGCATCTGATACACCTATCTTCTGACGAGCATCAAACGCTCTCTGCTAATTGGTGTTGGGTAGATGAGTAATAGTTGTAGGCTGGATCCTGGATCTCGTACATCCCGTAGCCGTCCTGTTATTGATTCTGTTGTATGTTCCCATTCCCGCTGTCGTCATGGCCCTTTTCCTGATTAGTTCATGTAACGAGTACAACACGTCGACCATTTTTCTCCAGCAAACCTGCACATTACCAGCAGCAACTGTACGAAAGAGGGTGTTCCAACACCACAGACAATCACCACAGTTTTTATGTTACTAACCAAAAATAGAAGGGGAGATTTCAGTTTGAAATTGTTTAAAGCATCTAGTCAATGTTATACAGGCCTTATCGACAGGCCCACAAAAAAGTCTTTTGTTGCTAACGTCATACAGTAGGGGACATCTCAATCTGAAATTGTTTGGAGCATCTAGTCAATGTTGTATAGGCCTCATCCACACCAAAAAAAAAAAAAAAAAAAAAAAATTTTTTGGAGCAGATCTTCTTTATCATACAGGCCTCACTGACACTGAAACAATTCTTTCTGCAGTAAGTAACGTGATTAATCACGCCGTATTTCATCTTTTAATTTTGTGCCACTGAATGTAAGGATTCGGGACTTTCCTTTGTGCCTGTCGCCCTTATCCAGGATGGAGTCTTGTATCTCTGGGAAACCCAAGTAACGAGTATGCTCGCTCATCACTAGTCCACAGCTCATCTACTCACAGTAAGAGGGGCCCACAGCTGCCCTATACACAGTATGATGGGACCACTGCTCATCTATGCACAGTATGAGTGGCCCACAACTGCCCTATACACAGTATGATGGGCCCACTGCTCCCTTAAACACAATATAATGACCCCCAGTAACACCCACACTATATATCGGCCTCCACACTGTCTAATTGCTCCCACAGGAGCCCCAATACTATATATTGGCCTTAGTACTTTATATTAGCCTATACAGTAGTCTCCACACTATATGATGGACCCTAACCTGTAGAATCGCGCTCATATTAGCTCTCACTCTGTATAATAGCTCCATAGTAGTCCCCACACTTTATATTGGCTCCCACACTGTATGAGAACCTCTCACAGTAGTCCCCATATTAGCCCTAAACTGTATAATTGCCCTCTCATTAGCTCCCAAACTGTATCATGGCCCCAACAGTAGTCTTCACACTTTATAATGGCCCCCACATTAGCTCCCATGCTGTATAATGGCCTTCACACTATATGAGGGCCCCCTTGAAATTTTATTCACATTGGACTAATTTGATTGTGACTATAAAGGGTTAATGTAAACAGAAAAATAGTGAGGAAACACTTAGCTAACATAAATGAATTCAAGTCTCCAGGTCCAGATGAATTACACCCCAGAGTACTGAAGGGGATAGCAGAAGAAATTTTTTAACCCCTCTCCATAATCTTTGAAAATTCTTGGAGAACAGGAGCAGTACCCGAAGACTGGAGAAGAGCAAATGTTGTTCCTATCTTCAAAAAGGGGAAGAAGATGGACCCAGGGAACTATAGGCCAGTAAGTCTCATTTCTATACCAGGATAAATCTTTGAACAAATTATTAAACAACTTGTATGTAAGTACCTGTATAAGAATGAAGTGATTAACCAGAGTGATCATGGGTTTGTAACTAATAAGTCATGTCAGACTAACTTAATTTCCTTCTATGACAGAATCACTGAGAGGGAAATGATGTAGCTATAGTATATCTTGACTTCAGCAAAGCATTTGACAAAGTATCTCACACCATCCTTATTGAAAAAATGACTAAGTATGGAATGGAAGTCAAGAGTAATTTTATACATAATTAATTTTATTAATTCCGAAAAATTGCATAAAAATCAGACAACAAATACCGCTAACTAAGCAGGTAAAAAATCATATAAAAAAACAGAAAAATCTGTGGGCACAAGAGAAGGCATGCATATAAATAAAGTGCAAATGCTATATAAATTAATCAAAGTGCCAACAGCCAGGTATATTAAAGATTTAATTATACATATGTAATAAAGTGACAGTGCAGTGAACCTAAATATATTAACTTACATATGATGAATTTTGACCCCCGCCTACCGCCTCAGGTGGGGGTCAAACTTCATCACATGTAAGTTAATATATTTAGGTTCACTGCACTGTCACTTTATTACATATGTATAATTAAATATTTAATATACCTGGCTGTTGGCACCTTGATTAATTTATATAGCATTTGCACTTTATTTATATGTATGCCTTCTCTTGTGCCCACAGATTTTTCTGATTTTTTATATGATTTTTTTGTGATTAAATTATCCCCTTTACCTGCTTGGTTAGCGGTATTTGTTGTCTGATTTTTATGCAATTTTGCAGAATTAATAAAATTAATTATGTATAAAATTACTCTTGACTTCCCTTTTTTGCCTCAATGTTGCATTGGTGGATGGTTTATGTGTTGCTATAGCTGATATAGAGTTTTAAAAAAAAAATTTTGTGCCATTTAGTGGAAATCTATGTGTACCTAAGTATGGAATGGACAAGGCAACTGTTAGGTGGATTCATAACTGACTTAGCGATCGGACCCAAAGAGTGGCCATAAATGGCGGCACATCCAGTTGGAAGAATGTCTCAAGTGGGGTACCACAGGGCTCTGTTCTGGGCCCTGTATTGTTCAACATCTTTATCACTGATTTAGATGAAGGAATTGAGGGTACATTGATCAAATTTGCTGTTGACACAAAGTTAGGAGGGATAGCTAATACTAGAGGAGAGAGAGAGAGGATTCAAAAAGATATAAATAAACTGGAGCAGTGTGCAGCAACAAACAGAATGGTTTGTAGCAGGGAAAAATGCAAAGTACTACATCTGGGCAATAAAAATGAAAATAGCGTATACAGAATGGGAGGAATAGGGCTAAGCAATAACACATGTGAAAAAGACTTAGGTATACTAATAGATCATAAACTGAACATGAGTCAACAGTGTGATGCAGCAGCAAAAAAGGCAAATGCAATTCTGGAATGTATTAAAAGAAGCATACAGTCTAGATTACGTGAAGTCAATATCGCCCTCTACTCCTCTTTGCTCAGTCCTCATCTGGAATACTGTGTCCAGTTTTGGGCACCACATTTTAAAAAAGACATCAACAAACTGGAGCAAGTTCAGAGAAGAGCGACCAGAATGGTGAACGGTCTGCAAACCATGTCCTATGAGGAACGGTTACAGGATTTGGGAATCTTTAGCTTGCAAAAAAGAAGACTGAGAGGAGACTTAATAACTGTCTACAAATATTTCAAGGGCTGTCACATTGTAGAAGGATCATCTTTATTCTCATTTGCACAAGGAGAGACTAGAAGCAATGGGATGAAAATGAATGGAAGGAGACACAGATTAAATATTAGAAAAAACTTTTTGACAGTGAGAGTGATGAATGAGTGGAACAGGCTGCCACGAGAGGTGGTGAATTCTCCTTCCATGAAAGTCTTCAAACAGAGGCTAGGCAGACATCTGTCTGGGATGATTTAATGAATCCTGCTTTGAGCAGGGGGTTGGACCAGATGACCCAAGAGGTCCCTTCCAACTCTACCATTCTATGACTCTATGATTCTATAATGTAATTCTTGTTGCAAACCTCTCCTGAGTGCTGAATTCTATTTATATTAACATTTAATATCCCCTGAGCCCCCATGTACAGTAATAATGGCTCATGAGTCCTCCCATGTACAGTAATAATGGCCTCAGTATCAGTGATGTGAGCAAGCGGTCATGTGACTGCAGGTATACAACTTGCAGTCAAGTGTCGACTACACTCTTTTGGCTTCTCTCAATTCTTTTTTTATTGAAAGATGCCAAACGTATCTAGTACATGCAAATAGCAAACATGCACTTGCATGACCGCCTGATTGCACCAGATCGGACTCATGGCAGTAGGTGCACTGCACCTTGTCATGATATCGCAGTCTGCAGTCACATAGATTGACTGCAGACTTTTATCCCAAGCCTGGACTACCTCTTTAAAGGGACTTTAAAGGGAGCCTGACAGGTGATACAGGCTGCTCAAACTATTTACAGCGTGTATCAACACTTGCAATAGTATCTCACCAGGTAAGTTTGTTTCTGTAAAGCTGCGGTGTTTCAGAGAAAAACATACTAATAGCTGCTGGAGAGCAAGCTGCGCTGTGCCCATGTAGGGAGGAAGACTGGGCGGCAGGTGCCTGCATCATGCCGGGTCCGGAACTGCTGAGGCTGCGTCCCATGTTGCCCGGGAGAAAGTATAGGGGACCAGACAGGCCCCATAACACGGGGAGAGGGGGCGTGGCTAAGCCAGGCGGTGAAGAGAAAGCACGCAAAGGAACAGTTAGTTTCCTGCCGTCAGGGAGAGTGCAGCAGGGTGTGCAGCTCGCTCTTCACCCAGAGCAGCAGCGCCGAGACGTGCTGCCACCAGGCTTACCCGCACACTCCAGCAGGACAGTGACGGTAGAGAGCACCATGTGCCCAGATAAACATAGGGCAGCACTCGTACGGAGAAGTGTTGGCTGGCTATAGGACACTGAGGTGCGGTTCCTTTGGTGGCCAGCGCGCATCAGCCCATGCTTGGTACAGGGACTCCTGCAGCTTTCTTCACTTTGGCTGCACAGGCTTATGGGCTAGGGGCTCAGCGGGCAGAACTGTAGACCACCCGTTGCTGCCAGAAGTTGGATCGTTAATTGTGGATCCCATCTGAGGACTCTACGTTGGCCTTTGCCAGTACTACAACCCCCATCGGACTGTATACGTATGAGGACCAGCGGAAATCACGATAAGTGCTTTTTAAACCTTAGACTGTGGCATTAATCCTTCTCCTTTCCGTAAATCTTGTTTACTGTTTATCAACTCCCTTCGAGGAGATTATTTGCATCTTTACTGTTAAATTAAACAATATTGTTATACCGCATTACTCTGCAATCCCTGTGTACTGCATCTCCACACCTGCTTATGTGGCGCCCCTGTGGGTCCCGACGCCACAGAGGTACTGCACCTCAACCAGAGGTGTGGTACCCCACGACCAAGTGGGGTGGATGCACCTGACCAGACTTCAACACCCCACATTTCACACACAATAGTGTAGCAGTGCACTCTCCATGGCTCCCTGCTTGGAACATGAAGTGTGCTGGGAGGTGGGCGGAGCATAGCAAGGAGGGAGAATCTAGGCTGAGGTTAGACAGATCCCCTGAGAGGGAGGAAAGGAGAAGGACGTGGTCTGCGCAGCTCCCAACTGCATGGGGAGTGCCAGACAGATTGGACAGAACAGCAGATTCTCCGTAGGAAGAATGGTTCTTCCAGGGACACGGTTGGAACGCTATCCCGTTGGCCTTATTCCACGCTGACGGCTGTCAGGTGGAGGAAGGAGTCAGATTGGTTGCAGAATGGACTCGGCCCCTTAGCCTAGTGGAGTGGAACTAAGGACTTAACTAGCAAAGCCGACAGCTGTGGTGACTTTAGGGGCCCCAGCCACCATCCACAGTTAGTCTAACCGGAAAGGTGGCTATATAGAGTCACAGGAACAGTGAGTTGTTGCCTAAACAGGACTCGCAGTTGCTAGCCGAGACTGCTAATTGTGAGGCGCTGAAGTGGAAGAAGGAGTATAAGCAGCGTATTGTTTGGAGATGGCCAGTAAAGGAACACACTGACAGGGAAGGCTGGGAAGGTGCATTCCATCCTATCTAGAGTTGAGCGACTTTTGCTTTTTTAGGGTCGAGTTTCGTTTCATGAAACCCGACTTTTCCAAAAGTTGGGTCGAGCAAAATCGGCCGACTATAGGGAAAAGTCGGGGGTCCGACCGAAACACGAAACCCAATGTAAGTCAATGGGGAATTAAAGTCGGCAGTGAGAGGAGGACAGGAAACACACCTACAGTGCCCATTTGAATGCCAAAAGCAGCAATTCTTCTTACTTAAGCTTGTCAACCTTAATTAACTTCATAATACTAGTTACGCACTGAAAAATGGGGGTTATTTGGCTAAAGTTGTGGGGGGGTAGGGCTGGCTCCAGGTTTTCATGTGCCCTGGGCAAAAGAGCGCCACTTTAACACATACCACAACTCATGATGCTCCGATACGGCAGAGAAATAGCGGTATAGTACAATGAAAAATACTTCACTTTTTACGTCTCATGACGAGGCCCATCTATTTCTCCATACAGAATCATTGGTCCCATATAATGTTTGAAACAGTATATGATGAGCTCCACATAATGCTACAGTATATGTTGGTCCCCATGGATGAAGCTCCACTGTCTTATGGGCCCAAATAATGCTCCAAACATAATGGGCCCCATTTCTAATGCTCTAGTGTATAATGGGCCCTGTAAATGCTGCTCCAGTGTCTGATGTCCACCTTTGGAATGTTCCAGTGTATGGTGGGCCCCATCTATCATTCTCCAGAGTATAGTGCTCCCCAAAAATTGCTGTCCCAACATTGAAAACAATGAAATAAGTCTCCTCGCTAGGTAATCCCTGTACTAGTCTGGACTCCTCGTCGTCCCCATCTTCCATCTCACTGCACAGTATTTCAACCTTGCAAGTGCTGTGATCCTGAGCAAGCAGGGGGGGCCCACTCGTTGGCGACGGCACTAGCACAGGGCCCCTGATAGTACGGTGGTGTGTCTGACGGCGGGTGTGCCGAACCTGCACTTTCATCTGCAGCTTCCTCTTTGTCACCGTGTAAGATGGAACTGTATATGGGAACGGTAACCTGAGTTTCATCAGGGTCAGATTCAGGCCGTGTAGCGTGCAAGGGGAATGTAGTGGTCTGGGTCAATGTACCAGCAGATTCATCGAGCAGTGGCTGGGCATCAGTGCACTTGTGTCGCCCCCAGGAGTACGGTCGCCACAGTGGCATTACCTTCCTCCTAGGGAGTGTGATGTCATGCTTGGGAGCAACGAAGGATCTCTCTAGCAGGTTAACTTATTGGGCGGCGTTATTCCCACGAGTCACGACCCTCCAAACAGCGTTCATGAAGGCAAAGTGTTTGTTTTACGTGGGCAGTATGGTTGCAAAGCTGAACCTTAAAGGAATGTCCAGAAGGGCACCACCGGGAGTGGAGCCTACGGCGTAATTTGACTCAACATGGGCAACCTCAACCATCCAGCCACAAAAAAGATGCACACATTGCAAGCTTAATTCCGTTAACGAACGAGACTCCGTCATGCCCGGCGGTCCGAGCCGGCTTACTAGAGGGACACGCGAGGCTCTGGAGCGTGAGATTGGCCAATAACTGGTGTGTCATGCCCTTACATGTCCGTGGCTGCATGTGCGCTACACTGAAAAGGCCAGCGTTTGTCACTTACAGATGCAGATAACCCGCTGAACAATGTTAGTGATGGGGATCTGGGATTACAATTATTACCCGTGAACGATGATTTCCCAGTAAGTGCAGGTCAACCGCAATTCCAGAATTAGGCCTAACCGTCATTCCTGAAAAAATGAAAAACTTACGTGTGCAAACCACAGGTGCTGTAGCTTGCTTAACAGCTCGCCAGCCGTTCTCAGGCCCAGTATGGATTACACGTGATTGCACAAAGGTGAGAAAGGGTACCGTATCCCTTGATAACATGTATGGATAGCATATTGTACACATTCAAAATATATGTCTATAGATCAGGAGGCAGGCTCAAATGGTGTCAGGCCCAGTATGGATTACACGTGATTGCACAAAGGTGAGAAAGGGTACCGTATCCCCGGATAACATGTATGGATAGCATAGTGTACACATTCAAAATATATGTCTATAGATCAGGAGGCAGGCTCAGACGGTGTCAGGCCCAGTATGGATTACACGTGATTGCACAAAGGTGAGAAAGGGTACCGTATCCCTGGATAACATGTATGGATAGCATAGTGTACACATTCAAAATATATGTCTATAGATCAGGAGGCAGGCTCAAACGGTGTCAGGCCCAGTATGGATTTGACGGCCCAGACTACACAGCGGAGGAGCAGGGAGAGGTAAAGATTGCAAATGCTGGGGCCCTGCCCAAGCAAGGGGGGCCCACTCGTGGGCGTCGGTACTGGCACTGGGCCCCTCATAGTACGGCGGTGTGTCTGACGGTGGGTGTGCACCACCACCGTCAGAGACACTTGATTGCACTATGAGGGACCCTGTGCCAGTGCCCGCGCCCAAGAGTCGACCTACCCACATGTCCAGGGCAACGGCACTCGCACGGTTTCGTGCGCTAGGTGATGACCCCGACCATGGGGGGGAGGCAGCACAGTTAGGGAGTTTTAGAAAGTGGCATATGTTGATGTTGGACATTCAGCTGATGCAAAAGGTGAAATTGTTCAAGTCCCAGGAAGAGGAAGACCAAAGCAAGCCATTTTTCTGTCACCCTATGTGTCATCAGGGGAAGGTGGGACAAAATCCTTGGAAACCCATGCATGGTTCATTTTAATGAAGGTTAGATCATCCACATTTTGGGTTGACAGATGGGTCCTTTTTTCTGTCAGGATCGATCCAGCTGCACTGAAGACTCTTTCCGATAGCACACTTGCAGCTGGGCAAGCGAGCTCCTGTAAGGCATATTGTGCCAATTCAGGCCAGGTGTCCAGTTTAGCGGCCCAATAGTCAAAGGGGAATGACCTGTGCGGGAGAACATCGATATGGGAGGAAAAGTAGTTTGTAACCATAGTTGACAACTGCTGTCTCCTGTCACTTTCCATCGGTGCAGTATTACCAGTTGTGTGAGCGGTACTTGAAAAATCAGTCCACAACATTGTCATGAAACCCCAGTCTCCAACGCCACTTCTGCTGTGTGCACCACGAACACCTCTGCCAAGCTGCCCCCGGCCCGTACGGCTCGTGTGAGAACCATCACCGCTGCTGTGTGCTGGGAATGCCTCAACCAACCGGTTTACCAGAGTTGCTTGTTTATTAGCCAATATTAGGTCAAGGTTCTTGTGTGGCATGATGTTTTGTAATTTGCCTTTATAGCGTGGATCCAGGATGCTGGCCAACCAGTAGTCGTCATCGTTCATCATTTTGGCAATGCGGGGGTCCCTTTTTAGGATCTGCAAGGCATAATCTGACATGTGGGCCAATGTTCCCGGTGTCAATGATGCACTGCGAGTGCTGGTTGGAGGAGCACTTTCTGGCAAATCCACATCCCTCCAGTCACGCACAAACCCTGTACCAGACCTTGCCACGCCAACATTTTCACTTGCCCCACGAGATGCATCCTCCTCCCCTAAGTAATCATCCCCATCATCATCCTCCGCCTCCTCTTCTTCCTCCACCTCGTCCAAGAGAGGTCCCTGAGCAGACAATGGCTGAATGTCATCAAGGATTCCCTCCTCCTCTTCCTCCTTGTCAACATTGGCTGCAGACGCCTGCTCCTTAAGGTGTGTCAAAGTTTGCATGAGCAGATGCATAAGTGGGATGCTCATGCTTAGGATGGCGTCGTCTGCGCTTACCAGCCGTGTGCATTCCTCAAAACACTGAAGGACTTTACAGAGGTCTTTCAGCTTCGACCACTGCACACCTGTCAACTCCATGTGTGCTCTCAAAGTGCCTGGCCGTGTATCCTCCCACAAATGCATTATAGACTGAGGCCCCAATCCTCGCCTATGCGGACTTCTCACAGTCCTTCATTCTTCACACCTATGGAAGTCTACATGGTCTGGGGAGCATGCTATCGCAAATGCAGGAAGGGGAGGAACGAGTGATTGCCTATGCAAGCTGGTCCCTCCATGACTCAGAATGGAACCCGGACAATTACAGCTCCTTCAAGTTGGAATTGCTGGCGTTAGTGTGGGCGATGACCGAAAAGTTCACCGAATATCTGTCAGTGTCCGAAGTCTTGGTGCGCACCGATAACAAACCCCAGCCCACCTGGAAAATGTCTGGGGGCCTTGGAGCAACGATGAGTGGCCCACATGGCGAAGTATTGGTACAAGATTGCATATCGGGCCAGAGACGAAAACACACATGCTGTTGCTCTGTCGAGAGTGACCCATGAGCGGCCTGGACATGACCGAGATGAAGAGTTATAAAAGAGAAAGGATGGAGGGCACCACTTATGGATCACAAACAAGAGGGCTCACTAAGGACCTGGCAAAAACATAGCCTGCGCAGCTGACTCAGCAGTCTGATCCTGAGTTGGAGTCACCACAGCGAACTTGGTAAAGTGGTCGGTCAACGCCAGACAATGTTCATACCTGAGATGAGCTGGTCCCACGGTCAAGTAGTCGATCATCAATAACTCTAAGGGGGCAGAAGTCACGATAGTCTGCGTTGGGATTCTCTGCTCTGAGGTTTGGCTAGTTCACAGCTCCGAGATCGATGACAGGCCTCCTCTACAGCAGACTTAAATCGGGGGTGATATACTAGCTTCTGTAAGCACTGGAACGTCTTCTCCGGACCAAAGAGAGCCACTCTCTCATGGGCATCTGTAGCCACTACACGGATCAACTTCCCTGGGAGCACCACTTGCCAGGTGACAACCAACTCCCACACCAACTGCACTTTTCTATACAGCAAGCTGTCCTCCAACTGGAGTTTCTCCCACTGCCTTAGAATCTGCATAGTCCCCAGGAACAGAGCGCCTCTTTCACTCCAGCTGGGAAGTCGCTTCAAAGCCACCCACTGCCTCAACTGGGCAAGTTCCTTATCTTCTTGCTTGGGTTGCACCCAGTCATCCCGAGGTTGTTCCAGCACCTGTTCTCCAGACGCCTCTCCGATCTTTCCCTGAGTCATCACCAACAACCTACCGAGGTCCAGAGAACCAGGAATCTCCTCTGCCACTAACTCTTCATATCGAGAAAACAGAGAAAGATCATTCCCATGCAGCAAGGAGCACCTCAATTGTATACAAAAAATATATTGACACTTTATTTAGACAATAAGACAACAGCAAAAAAGCAAAAACACACAATTCATGTTAAAAACATTTAAAATACAAAAAGGACCTATAATAAATCATGCCTTTTATGGAGGCAATGATTATCCACACCTATTAGTCTCTCAGTAGCACAAAATAGTGGTCTCCCAATAACACAAGGTGAGTGTGCAAAAAAAGACCACCTGAAGTGATTTGCACATGAAGACTAAGTTTGATAAATACTCCAGGAGTAACACCTATGTCATAGAAAAGCAATTATAAATCATACGGGTCGCCCTCACACACCCAGGGCAGCGGGGTACTCGGTATCGGGCCGGTGTCAATGTGTCACAGCAGCAGTGACCTGGTCCGTGGCCCTGGGCGCCCAATATCAATGGCGGTGATGCTAATGGTGTTAAAGTTTATTAGAATAGTTTGTGACGCCACCCGTGGTGTTTGGCAAGTAAGATGTTGAGCCAACGCTGCATGGAGATCCACTGGGACTGATGGTGTGGTGCAGCAAAGATGGTGTAGCTCCCCACACGTGGAGCTGTAGTCCCAGGGCAGTGTAGGTGCAATGGATGAGAAGAGGCGCAGAATGGTATGGATGTTGTTACCCAGGGGTAGCGGTGCTGGAATAACTGGAGGACACCAGAGTATGCGGTTCCAAAGCTTTACTCACTGTTTGCAATTCACACAACTGCCTGCCTCCATACTGTGTTCTCCAGGTCAGGGCTCCAGCCAACCTCCAGGCAGGATAGGATTCTCCCTTCCACACTCCGCCAATATGTACCTTCACTGAACGACTCCTCCAATGCGCCTTTAGGTGCGAAGCACTCCAGTACTTAGTTACCCTGGAATGCCTCTCTCTAGGTGTTCCTAGTCTTTACTTGTATGACAGACAGCTGTAGCCTGCTTCGGGGACTTCTCACTGCGTCCTGGCTCTCTATTCAGTTGCTGTTGTGCCCCAAGTCTATTATGGGAGCAAGGCGTTAGCGGCTCACTACTCCTCCGGTGTCTGTTGCTGGACATAAAGATCCAATCAACCTCGGGGACCGGGCCCCAGCCTTTGCGCTCTCTGGACTGGAAGGGTTCACTATCTTTCGTCAACCAGCTTCCCACCGTCCTTCTATTCTCCTTCGTTCTGATCTGTTCTATCTCTCTTATGGAAGGTTAGGTTATCAATCTTATCAGTCTCTTTCTATGGTCTTTCTCATGCCAGCAGCCCAGATCACTGGGACCTGCTGCAGCACGTCCTTCAGACACCCATCTTCTCTCTTCTCTCTCCTCTAACCAACTAACCACTAACTCTCACTCTTCCCCCTCTTTTGTATCATCTCACTCCACCCGCCTCCCAGCACATCTCATGTTACGAAGCAGGGTTCCACGAGGGGTGCTCTGCTAACCCCCAGCCTGAAGCTGTTAGGTGGCCCCACTGAACTATCCTGTGTGTGGAATGCAGGTGTGGAGTGTGGTCAGGAGTTCCCACCTTACCTGGATGATGGGGCACTACACCTTCGGAGAAGGTGCAGTACCTCTGTGGCGACTGAAGCCTCAGGGGCACCACATACCCCCCCCCTGTTAAACACAGCACGTCCACGGGATGCAAGACAACAAAAGTACAATACAGGAACACACAAAAATGTTTAAATGCTGTTTAACAATACTTATCTAATCTTCCTAATGTAGGAGGCACATTTCTTAAACGTTACAAACAGGCTAACTTCCTATCTTAGTATCAAAAGATTTACTTAAGTGCAATTCTCAATTCAAAGTGCTATACTCAACACATTTTCTTTATTACATTTTCTAGCAATTATTCTCTTTTTCTTTTTCTCTTTCTCTACTGGACGCAAGACACCGACCATCTACGCTTGGCCTGTCACCTGTCACTTTCAATTCTTCAGTCTTTATTCAATTCTCACATTCTATCTCAAAACTTTTCTAATTCTCTGTTTCAAATATTCTATAAAAGATATTTACTTTCCATAAGACACAACATTATCAAATACTTTTTCATAAAACATTCAAAGATTCTTGCAAAGTGCAGAACACTGCTCCCAGCCGGGATTTCTTGCAGTGTCCCTTGAGGTAGACATCATTCTTCGAAAAGTGTTCATTCAAAAACATCATCTTCGCAAAGAGTCTTTATATGTAAAACCAAGAGAGAGCACCCAAAGGGGTGCAAACTATTTACAAGAAAGTTTTGGATCACACAGCGTTCATGATCTCCACAGTTCCATTTGTAGAAAAGCACTGCCAATCAGAAGCAGGCAACAAAAGTGCTACCGTAAAAACATGATAGCAAACAAGGCACAACTGGTGCAAACAAAACCCTCCTGGGTAATGAGATTTAGTAAATTGTAAAGTGTAATTCTTAGTGCTGATCCCCTCCTGGGGTTCTGGAAGCTGAACTGGAATTGTTCTCAGAGGTGGTATCTTCGTCCCTTTGACTACATGGTAGCCGCATATACTCAATCTCCCATAGAGAGGGGTAGGGACTGGTGGGGCCCAGGGTAAGGGCCATGGAGATTTCTACTGTCTGCGGGGATATGGGTCCTTCCAGTTCCATGGGAAGTTCAGGGGATGGTGCTGCAGCCCGAGGCTGCCAACCAGGAATGACTTGATCATCCCTCCCCGTGGGTACTGCAGCCGGGGATCGTCGGCGAAGGTCAGTGGGCCCGTTCCTATCTGCGGGTTCTGCTCCCAAAACCAGGGTCAGACCGGGGGTAGCAATCATACCTGGCGTTTCCAGCCGCGGTTCCGGCTTCGGTATCTGTTGGTGAGTAGCAGCAGCCGCAATTCCCGGAGTGGCTGGGTGTGGATAGGCCGCAGTTGGAGCCGTGCCGGGGCCAGGCCAGTCTAAGCTGGGGTTCTCGGCGGAGGCCGGTGCCATCGCGCCCGGTCCAGGCGAAGACGCGGTCCCGGTCCTCCATTCTGTTCAAGAGCCCTCATGTATCTCCTCCGGATGGAGCTCACCCAATGACAGTATCTGTTGTAAGGTGGTGGCGGACACAGCTGAGGATGAATCAGCGGTCGCAGCCTCCGCGTAGGCGGCCTAGGGGAGAGTGGCTTCTTCCCCCCCTGCTCTTCTGTCTTCTCATCTGCTTTCATCATGGCGTTCTGGCGTTCTTCTTGCTCCGCCCTTCTGCTTGCCACTGGCTTCCTCTGCCCCTCCATCTGGGGGCGGCATCTTCTTCCAGCGCCTCCATACCAAGCCAATATACGAACCCCTCGGGTGGTGGGCCATGCATCTGTCACATAGTAATTCAGGCAGGGACAGCCCAATACTCTTCACGGTCTTTTCTTTGGACCTCCCATCTCTTCATGCCCTTCTTCTCCGCACCAGTGGCGATTTCTAATGTCCATTTTACAGTCTATTAAATTTGGCCTTCTGCACATTTTCAAAAGTTGTAAATCCAAGGCACACAGAACCCGATGGCATTGGGTCTCGTCATCCTGTTCGTGACGCCAAAATTGGGTCGCCCTCACACACCCAGGGCAGCGGGGTACTCGGTACCGGGCCGGTGTCAAGGTGGGAATGTGTCACAGCAGCAGTGACCCGGTCCGTGACCCTGGGCGCCCAATATCAATGGTGGTGATGTTAATGGTGTTAAAGTTTATTAGAATAGTTTGTGACGCCACCCATGGTGTTTGGCAAGTAAGATGTTGAGCCAACGCTGCATGCAGATCCACTGGGACTGATGGTGTGGTGCAGCAAAGGTGGTGTAGCTCCCCACAGGTGGAGCTGTAGTCCCAGGGCAGTGTAGGTGCAATGGATGAGGAGAGGCGCAGGATGGTGTAGATGTTGTTACCCAGGTGTAGCGGTGCTAGAATAACTGGAGGACACCAGAGTATGCGGTTCCAAAGCTTTACTCACTGTTTGCAGTTCACACAACTGCCTGCCTTCATACGGTGTTCTCCAGGTCAGGGCTCCAGCCAACCTCCAGGCAGGATAGGATTCTCCCTTCCACACTCCGCCAATATGTACCTTCACTGAACGACTCCTCCAATGCGCCTTTAGGTGCGAAGCACTCCAGTACTTAGTTACCCTGGAATGCCTCTCTCTAGGTGTTCCTAGTCTTTACTTGTATGACAGACAGCTGTAGCCTGCTTCGGGGACTCCTCACTGCGTCCTGGCTCTCTATTCAGTTGCTGTTGTGCCCCAAGTCTATGATGGGAGCAAGCCGTTAGCAACTCACTACTCCTCCGGTGTCTGTTGCCGGACAAAAAAGATCCAATCAACCTCGGGGACCGGGCCCCGGCCTTTGCGCTCTCTGGATTGGAAGTGTTCTTTATCTTTCTTCAACCAGCTTCCCACTGTCCTTCTATTCTCCTTCGTTCTGATCTGTTCTATCTTTCTTATGGAAGGTTAGGTTATCAATCTTATCAGTCTCTTTGTCTGGTCTTTCTCGTGCCAGCAGCCCAGATCACTGGGACCTGCTGCAGCACATCCTTCAGACACCCATCTTCTCTCTCCTCTAACCAACTAACCACTAACTCTCACTCTTCCCACTCTTTTGTATCATCTCACTCCACCTGCCTCCCAGGACATCTCGTGTTACGAAGCAGGGTTCCACGAGGGGTGCTCTGCTAACCCCCAGCCTGAAGCTGTTAGGTGGCCCCACTGAACTATCCTGTGTGTGGAATGCAGGTGTGGAGTGTGGTCAGGAGTTCCCACCTTGCCTGGATGGTGGGGCACTACACCTTAGGAGAAGGTGCAGTACCTCTGTGGCGACTGAAGCCTCAGGGGCGCCACACATACATATTGTTAGGCGTCGGATTCCTGGCACTGCACAGCGGGAATCCAGAGCCAGACATCCTGCGGTCTCCCATTCCTCTCCGACCGCTCGGACTCCTGCTCAGCAATCTCGGCTGGCCAGGCATCTCCCTCTGACTCGTTCTGTGAGCCTGGATGTTGCTGCCACCTCTGGTGCAGCAATGGTGACGCAACCTGCTTTGCAGGGAACTGCTCCCGAGGCTAAGTCCTCATGCCGTGCTACTAGGCATGCCCACAACTTGTCCTCTCAGTGGAGAGCAGGGGTCACATGTGCAGGTCCTATGTCGGATCTGATTGGTCCTTCCTATAGTACTGGAAGGTCCCGGAAGCGCATGGCTATAAAAAGCCCGCATGGCGGCTCGGCCATGCGCTAGTGTAGCATATTATGCTGTGTGTGTATGGTGATGGATGCATGGACTGGTGACTGACTCATTTGAAACCCCTTCCCTCAGTTATTACGAATGGTGACAGATTGTTGGATAGTCAGCTCCAGGTTGTGGTCACCTACACGCCACTGTGCCTCCTGCACGACACACTAGCATCCGACGGTGCTCGGTCGTTCCGGCGCCGTCGCTCAGCAGCGATAGTTATTGCCGCGCTGCGGTTGCAGCGTTCTTGGCGTCTGCGGTTGCAGCGTCATTCGCTGGGTATCCTGTGAAGTAAACAGGGCCAGCGTCCTCATACAACTCTGTTGTTTTAGCGACTCTGTGTGTGAACAGAGCCGTACTTAGCGTTCGGGTGACGTTAACCCGAGCGCAGTACCTCACCTTTCGGTGCATCCGCCATTACTCAGCAGCGGTCTTGTCACCTACCGCACGGTGGACCCCGGGCGGCGAACGCACCTCCTATTATTTATATCTGGTGCATTCCGCCGACCCTAACATTACACTAGCGCCAGGGTCTGGCTAGTAATGGCGGATGAACAGCGACTGCTGCAGCACATCCGGCAGCTGCAGGGCAGGTTGGCGGCTCTCGAGCGTTCAGCCTCAGCTGCGGATGTTACTGCAGTCGCTGTTCAGGCAGCCACAGAGGCTGTTTCCCGTGTGACCACTGCCATCCCTGCCCCGACTTTGTCCCACCTCCCGCTGCCCGAAAAGTTCTCGGGTGATAGTGCAGCTTGTAGGGGTTTCGTAAGCCAGTGCTCTATACAGCTGGAGCTGCTGGCCGCCCGATTCCCCTCAGAGCGGGCTAAAGTGGGATTTATTATTTCCCTTCTGTCGGGCAGGGCTTTGGAGTGGGCCACACCGCTGTGGGAGCGTGGTGATCATGTGGTGCAGGGTGCTTCGCGGTTCTTAGACACTCTGAAACAGGTCTTCCTGGGACCACGAGTCACCCATGACACCGCGCTCCGGCTGCTGGCACTGTCACAGGGCTCATCCATGGTCAGTCACTTCGCCATCCAGTTCCGGACGCTGGCCTCAGAATTAGAGTGGCCAGATAAGGTCCTCATTCCGGCGTTCTGGAGAGGTTTGGCTGGCCATGTGAGGGACGCTCTGGCCACCAGGGAGATTCCCGCTACACTGGAGGAGCTTATCTCTGTCTCCACCCGAATCGATCTTCGCTTCATCGAGCGAAGGTTGGAACGGGACCAGTGTAGGCAGAGGTTTAGGTTGGCACCTTGTTTTTCTAGACCTCTGGAATCCCCCGATCGGGCGTCCGAGCGTCAGGGGGCTTCCCGTGAGGGATTTAGACTCCGGTCCGCTCGAGCTCCTGTGAGCTGTCATATTTGTAGGCAGGCCAGTCACCTCGCCAACCGGTGCCCACAGCAGCAGGGAGAACGCTCGCGCCTAGTGGCCGTAGGAGGCGGCGCACTAAAGCCAGCGATGTTTTCCTCCAAGCTGTCCTTTAAGGGGACTCTTGGGTTTAATTCTTCCACTCTGGCGGTGGAGGTTTGCGTGGATTCCGGGGCGGAGGGCAATTTTATGTCATCAGCCTTCGCCCAACGGCACGCTATACCTCTGGTTATGATGTCTACACCAGTCATCGTCAGAGTGGTAAACGGCACCACTCTACCCTCGCAGATAACTCACCAGACCGTCCCCTTGGTACTCTCTGTGGCTCCGTCTCATCAGGAGACGATATCCCTCCTTGTCATGCCCGAGGGTATTGACCAGGTACTTCTAGGGGTTCCCTGGCTGCGGTATCACTCCCCCCATATAGAGTGGTCCTCAGGGAGGATTATTGGGTGGAGTAACTCATGTGAGGGTAGATGTCTGAGGGAGTGCGTTCAGGTTGCCTCCACCGAGGTTCCCGCTGATCTCTCCTCGCTCCCCAAACACTATCGGCAGTATGCAGACGTGTTCTCCAAAAAGGCGGCGGAGATCCTTCCACCGCATCGCCCCTATGACTGTCCTATTGACCTCTTGCCTGGTGCTGAGCCTCCCCGGGGTCGAGTCTATCCCCTATCTCTCCCGGAGACTGAGGTCATGTCTCAGTACATCAGGGAGAATCTGGCAAGAGGATTCATTAGGAAGTCAGTGTCACCAGCACGGGCGGGATTCTTCTTCGTCCAGAAGAAGAGTGGGGAACTACGTCCTTGCATTGATTACAGGGGTCTTAACGCCATCACCGTTAAGAATAAATATCCACTGCCCCTGATATCAGAACTGTTTGATAGGCTACGAGGAGCGAGGGTATTTTCCAAACTTGATCTGCGGGGGGCTTACAACCTGATTCGCATCCGTGATGGGGATGAATGGAAGACGGCATTTAACACCAGGGACGGGCACTATGAATACCTGGTGATGCCCTTCGGGCTCTGTAATGCCCCAGCCGTCTTCCAGGACTTTGTGAACGATATCTTCCGGGATATGCTTACCACCTCGGTTGTAGTCTATCTGGATGATATCCTCATCTACTCTCCAGATATTGACTCCCACCGGAGAGAAGTTTGCAAAGTTTTCGATCGCCTTCGGGCGAACTCCCTCTATGCCAAGTTGGAGAAGTGTGTGTTTGAGCAGGAGTCCTTGCCTTTCCTGGGCTATATCATCTCGGCCCAGGGATTGGCCATGGATCCTGCCAAGCTACAGGCGGTGATGGATTGGCAGGAACCTCATTCTCTCAAAGCGGTGCAGCGCTTTATGGGGTTCATAAATTATTATCGCCAATTCATTCCCCACTTCTCGACTTTGGTAGCACCCTTGGTAGCCCTCACCAAGAAGGGTGCAAATCCCAAGTTGTGGTCGGAACCGATCTCCAAGGCCTTCTCCACCATTAAGTCCCATTTCGCTAGCGCTCCCATTCTACATCGCCCCGATGTAGACAAGCCCTTCATTCTGGAAATGGATGCCTCTTCCATCGGTGCTGGAGCAGTCCTGTTCCAGAAGGACACGCAAGGTCGGAAGCATCCATGCTTCTTTTTCTCCAAGACCTTCACACCGGCAGAGAGGAATTATGCCATCGGGGACAGGGAGTTGCTAGCGATGAAGTTGGCCTTCTCGGAGTGGAGACACCTCCTGGAGGGGGTTCGTCACCCTTTCCAGGTGTTCACCGACCACAAAAACTTGGTGTATTTACAAACAGCCCAGCGGCTAAACTCTCGCCAGGCTAGATGGTCCTTGTTCTTTTCCCGGTTCCATTTCACCCTCCACTTTCTCTCCGGGGAGAAGAACGTCCGGGCGGATGCTCTCTCCCGCTCCGTGGTGTCATCGGAGGAAGAGGAGGAGGAGCCTCGGCTGATCGTCCCATCCGAAAGCCTGAGGACTGTGGCTCCGGTTGCCCTTGAGTCTGTGCCTCCGGGCAAGACATTTGTCCCTGCCCGTCTGCGACCGGAGGTCCTCTCTTGGGCTCACTCGTCCAGAGTGGGTGGACATTTTGGGACAAAACGGACCTCCGACCTTTTGGCGAGGATGTACTGGTGGCCACATATGGCCCGTGACGTCAAGGACTATATTGAGGCATGCGTCTCTTGCGCCCGGAATAGGTCCTCTCGGCAGCGGCCCGCTGGGCTTCTTTTCCCTCTGCCGATAGCAGACAGGCCCTGGGAGATGGTCGGTATGGACTTTGTGGTGGGGCTACCCAAGTCCAGCGGCAGCACAGTCATTTGGGTTGTCACCGACCATTTCTCTAAGATGGTGCACCTGGTACCTCTTTCCCGGTTACCATCAGCGCGGGGCCTGGCAGTCATGTTCATCAAGCACGTTTTCCGCCTGCACGGCATGCCGGACAAGATTGTCAGTGACCGAGGTCCTCAGTTTGCGTCCCGGTTTTGGAGAGAGCTCTGTTCTCTACTCAGCATTGAGCTGAATCTCTCCTCGGCCTATCATCCCGAGACGAATGGGTTGGTAGAGAGAGCCAACCAGACCTTGATAACATATCTTCGACATTTTGTCTCAGCCAGGCAGGACGACTGGGCATCCTTGCTGCCGTGGGCAGAGTTCGCGTTGAACAATGCTGTGGCCGACTCTACCGGTCAAACCCCATTCCTCCTAAATTACGGTCAGCATCCGCGCGTTCCTGTGCCCATGCCTGTGTCTTCCACCGACTCCAGGGTGGCAGACTGGGCGGTGGAGGCACGTGACATTTGGGATCGCACCCAGGATGCTATCCGAGCTTCCAAGGAGAGAATGAGGATCTCCGCTGACGCACACCGGCGTCCTGCTCCAAGCTTCTCCCCTGGCGACATGGTATGGCTCTCTACCCGAAACATTAAACTGCGGGTTGAGTCGCCCAAGTTCGCGCCACGATACATTGGCCCATTCAAGGTCCTTGAGCGACTTAGCTCGGTGGTCTACCGTCTGGCTCTTCCCCCACATTTGGCCATCTCGGACGTGTTCCATGTGTCCCTCCTCAAACCAGTTCACATGGCCCGGTTTTCCGAGCCATCTGCCGGGTCATCAGACTTATCGTCTGACGAGTTTGAGGTTAATGCCATCGTGGGGCACAAGTTTGTCCGTGGCAAAAAATTTTATTTGGTGGACTGGAAGGGTCATGGTCCCGAGGCTCGGACCTGGGAGCCGGTGGAAAACATTCACGCACCGCTCCTGATCGCGGCTTTTGAGAGCAGTGAGGCTCAGAGGGGAGGGGGCCCTAGGAGGGGGGGTAATGTTAGGCGTCGGATTCCTGGCACTGCACAGCGGGAATCCAGAGCCAGACATCCTGCGGTCTCCCATTCCTCTCCGACCGCTCGTTCTGTGAGCCTGGATGTTTCTGCCACCTCTGGTGCAGCAATGGTGACGCAACCTGCTTTGCAGGGAACTGCTCCCGAGGCTAAGTCCTCATGCCGTGCTACTAGGCATGCCCACAACTTGTCCTCTCAGTGGAGAGCAGGGGTCACATGTGCAGGTCCTATGTTGGATCTGATTGGTCCTTCCTATAGTACTGGAAGGTCCCGGAAGCGCATGGCTATAAAAAGCCCGCATGGCGGCTCGGCCATGCGCTAGTGTAGCATATTATGCTGTGTGTGTATGGTGATGGATGCCTGGACTGGTGACTGACTCATTTGAAACCCCTTCCCTCGGTTATTATGAATGGTGACAGATTGTTGGGGAGTCAGCTCCAGGTTGTGGCCACCTACATGCCACTGTGCCTCCTGCACAACACACTAGCGTCCGACGGTGCTCGGTCGTTCCGGCGCCGTCGCTCAGCAGCGATAGTTATTGCCGCGCTGCGGTTGCAGCGTTCTTGGCGTCTGCGGTTGCAGCGTCATTCGCTGGGTATCCTGTGAAGTAAACAGGGCCAGCGTCCTCATACAACTCTGTTGTTTTAGCGACTCTGTGTGTGAACAGAGCCGAACTTAGCGTTCGGGTGACGTTAACCCAAGCGCAGTACCTCACCTTTCGGTGCATCCGCCATTACTCGGCGAACGCACCTCCTATTATTTATATCTGGTGCGTTCTGCCGACCCTAACACATATGACAACATACAAAAGTTGCAGAATATTATTGCATGCGTATAAAGTGCACATAAGTGCTGTAATATGGGCCCAGAAGACCACAAAAGGACACATGGAAAAGGGGAAACAATTAATCTGTAAAATGCAGGTCCTCAATAGTGGCTAGAAGTGGGGACTGAAATAATCCGGATTGGTAATTTAGAATGACAATTATGCTCAGTGATTATAGAGAGCATACAGATAGTACCATATGGGCCCAGAAAAGGGAAATATATATATAGAGGGGGAAATGGTAAACCTGTAAAAATACAGGTCCCTCACAGTGGCAAAACATGGTGATCTAATGGCACACAGAATTGAACAAAAATATCAAACCCATCCCTGGACTAAATAGCGCTTCACAAATCCAGATAAAAGCGGAACCCAGAATCTAAGCCAAAGTCCTGGTAATAGGGAGAGAGAGGAGAGGGTGTGGGTTAGGTTCCCACGCGTATCGCCACAATAGTGGCTTCCTCAAGGAAGAGATAGCATGCTCTGCTTAGCGTTTATAATCTATATATACACATATGTAATTAGGATACACTATTCACCTGTACAGATGGAGACCATGAGAACGCAGCATGGGCAGGTTTGGGCATGGCCATCTTGTCAAAGTCTGTGCAAAGGCATTGTAAATAAAGTTCAGTCAAATGAAAAGAAAAGAGACGTGTTCCGCGCATGCGCAGAATGTCGGAGGCTCAGTGCACATTTCAGAAATATAATACCACCATGGTTAGCCGCGCACATGCGTACTAGCTAGGCAATAATATAAGGACACAGGCGCACTCATAAGCACCCATGATTAATCACGCACATGCGCGCTGGCTAGACAATAATAATATAAGGACGCAGGCGCACTCATAAGCATCCGATTAGATATCCGGTGTCTGCATATGCTTGTGCATATTATAAGCACGCTTACAATAGATACTAGATATACAAAGTGCAATTTGGATGACTGTGCACACAGGATACTTATATAAGGGTTTCTAGGTTTTTTGTTATAAAGTGTAAAACGTTCAAGAAATCAGCACTACGCATGCGCAGGGTATGGAAAAGCGGTAAAATGCATTAGATGTATCTGTCTATAAAAAGAGAAGCCCATACGCATAAGAAGATGAGCTCATCTAGTCGCATTAAATATCAAAGGCAGGTGCTCATGGAGTATGAACACCTAATGCCCTTGCAATGTGTAAGAATAGATAAACATATGCACATCGCGGCGCAAAGTATTTCGATTGAAGATAGGTTCTATAAGGAGAACATAGCGACGCACATATCCCTATTCTCCTTCTCCAGAAAGATGCCGCACTAATCCTGAGAGATATATCACAAAACAGGACAGAACGGAGTATGTCAATACCAATAGAAAAATATGCACACGTCGTTCATGCATTAGTTAAATAGTATACAAGTGCCCAATGTCCCTGCGACGCATAAGCATACACGCTGCAGCGCACATTAGCCATAACCTAAACGAGAAAGGTAAAGCAACGCACCTATCTATATTTGCCTCTCTCTGATGGCACAGGAGAGCAGTTGGAAAAATAACACGCTGGTCTTAAAGCATGTGTCAAACACAAGCAGAATAAGCTCGAGAAAAATCTCGAAAAAAATCTCAAAAAAATCACCCGGGTGATATTGAGCTCTTATTTCATATATGCATATATATACACATATATATGCATGATCATGTACATGTACATGCACACGCACACACACATGCATGGGGCGCGGAAAGAATAAAAACTATGATGCGCCATTTATAATAAATTGTGATTCGTAACCACATATGCAGATAACATTGCAGAAAAATGGCGCAAATCCATTAGATGTATGGATAGTTCTAAATATATCAGACATGAAATAATTCTCTCGTAGCGCCAAACCAGATATGCCAAACCTAAATGTGACATGCCCAAAAGGGAGTATCTTAAAAAATAGAATAGCCAAAAAAATCCCATATTAGACTCAGGCAAAAAAGATTAAAGTAATTGCCGACCGATATCCAAAAAGACCCCCAATTATAATGTTCCTGGGGGAGAAAAATGATTATGGAACCAAAATTCATGATGTTAAAAGTGGGCATATTAAAGGGTAATCCCAAATGAGGTCCAATAATAGACTCTGTCAAAAGCCAGGATACAATGTTTTAGAAAATACTTTAATTTTATCTATTATTCAAGTTAGTTATTAATCCAAGAGCACAAAGAATTAATCAAAAACTCAATCAAAAACTCTCTCATGAGAGAAGGACAGAACAAGTGGGTCCCATTTGGTACTGTAAGGGGAGAGAGAGGACAATCAATTAAGATTGATTTCAAAATCTGTTGGATGGACCCCGTTAGTCGGGATCCAGAACACACATCAAAGTGAACTATTCCCTATGCCGAACAAACAAATAATAATATGGCTACCATAACAATTCCCTATTCTTGAACACAGTATAGAGTGTTCCTGAAAACCGGAATGATGGACAATGTCATTTGCACTAAAAAAGTGCAGAAGGTTCATTTTGATTGAACACAATGTGAAATGTTCTTGAGAGATAACAAGCCTACAAGGTCATAGTGGAAAGTCCAAAAACAGTCCAACACATGGATAGAAATTTCAATTTCATGAGCTGAAGACTCCTTGAAGATTCCATAAGGGTAATACAAGATGATCTTGAGTATCCGGATCAAGTCCAAGATGGCGATGGAGGGGTGTCCCAGAGCCATGAGTATATGATGAAATTAATCTCCACTGGAAGTATAATCTCCTAAGTTCATGCACAGATCTAAAAGGAAATAAACCAAAAGTTCAGACATAAGAAAAGTGACCATTGGGAAACAGGAATTAACCATAGAAACCAGAGAATAGGGGCTACTCGTTTAATCCATTCGGGGACATAATTTTTAGATTATATATCCAACGGGATTCCCGACGGAGTTCTTTTGTCAAGCTGCCCCCCCCCCCCGTATACTCTCATGGACCTAGTCTATCACCATAACGCGTAACCTCTGATGTCTACCATTGTGATATTCTAAAAAATGGGATGCGACCAATGAGATGAGCTTACCCTTTTCTCTGTCCTCCTTGGCTTTTCCAATATTTGAAACGTGCTGCTGCACTCTTCGTCTGACCTCCTGGCCTGTCTGACCAACATATAACTTGGGACATGAACAGATAAGTAAATATATCACGTTTCTTGATCGACAATTGGCATAGAGTCTCATCCTTGTTTCACCTGGAAAAATTGACAAGGTAACAGTGTCAGTGGCAATCATGTGAGGGCAGACATTACAATTCACACAGGGAAAAGAGCCCAACACACGACTACCTGTACCCAGCCTTGTAGTTGGTCTCTTGAAGTGACTTGATGTTAGTTGATCCCTTAGATTTCTTGCCCTTCTGGCAGCTATCCTGGGAGAATCAGACAAAAAGGGTCTCAATTTAGGCTCCTTTAGCAGGATACCCCAGTATCTACCCAGAATATTATAAACATCTTGCCACTGGTTGTTATATACCGTGATAAGGTTAGTTGTATGTTTGTCATCACGGACTCTTGGTTGCAGAAGCTCTGCCCGGTCACTTATTAAGAAGTGTTGGAATGCCCTCGAGATAATCCTTCATGGGTACCCCATTTCAAACAAACGGGCATATAAGTCACGTGCTCCTTCCCGAAAATCAGCATCAGAGCTACAATTACATCTTACCCTAAGGAACTGTCCTTTTGGAAGGTTCCTTCGTAAATGTTGAGGATGAAAGCTTGAGAAATGGAGGAAGCTATTTGTAGCAGTTGTTTTTTGGTAAATATTCGTCTGGATCCGACAACCCGCTTTTATCACCTTAAGATCTAGAAATTCCACCGATGTAGACAAGGAGGCTGTTAAAGAAATATTGAATGGATTACTATTTAATTACGTAATGAAATCCATACATTCAGCCTCAGATCCAGTCCAAAAGAACAACAGGTCATCGATATAGCGAAACCAACGCAATATTTTTGCTTGGAAATCATGCATGGGGTGCACCTGTGCCTCCTCCCACCAACCCATGAAGAGGCTGGCATAAGAAGGCGCACAGCGTGCGCCCATAGCAGTGCCTGCGATCAGTTTGTAAAAAACTCTGTCGAACACAAAGTAGCTGTTCGAAAGAACAAAAGATAGAAGGTCAATGATAAAGGATTGGTGCTTACGATCACCTGTGATCTGTTGATTCAAATAGAAAGAGACCGCCTCAATGCCCAAGGTATGACTTATGCACATATATAATGATGTGACGTCCATCGTGACCAATATGGTATTTTCTGGCACGGTCAGATCTTGTAATTGGCGAATTAAATGAGATGTATCTTGAACATAGAAACCTAGAGAAATAACAAAAGGTTTTAAAAAATGGTCTAAATAGATACATGGTTTCTCAAAAAAACTGCCAATACCAGCCACTATCAGCCTGCCTGGGGGTTCTTGAATAGATTTGTGCACTTTGGGAAGTAGATATAGGGTCGGAACGATCGGGGCAGGGGTGGTCAGAAATTTGTATTCCTTGTTGCTCAAAATACAATTATGTTTAGCCAAGATTAGCAAATGATCCAATTTTCTTTTAAAAATATCTGTAAAATCAAAGGGGAGAACTTGGTAACAGTCATGATTACACAACTGACGCAGTGCCTCTTTTAAATACATCTCAATAGGCCATAAAACAATATTGCCGCCTTTATATGCCTCTTTTATTGTAAAAGACAGATTGTCCTTTAATTTGGACAAAATTTTCCTCTCTCTAGATCCAAGATTCTCCCCTTGATGTTCTTTTAAGCTCAGTTTTGCAATATCTTGGCTTACCATTTCAAAAAATATTTGGACTGCAGAGGAGATGGATAGAGGAAGTTTATCAAACATAGTCTTCATGTGCAATATCACTTCTGGTGGTCTTTTTTTGCACACTCACCTTGTGTTATTGGGAGACCACTATTTTGTGCTACTGAGAGACTATTAGGTGTGGATAATCATTGCCTCCATAAAAGGCATGATTTATTATAGGTCCTTTTTGTATTTTAAATGTTTTTAACATGAATTGTGTATTTTTGCTTTTTTGCTGTTGTCTTATTGTCTAAATAAAGTGTCAATATATTTTGTATATACAATTGAGGTGCTCCTTGCTGTATGGGCATGATCTTTCTCTGTTTTCTCGAGATGAAGAGTTAGTGGCAGAGGAGATTCCTGGTTTTCGGGACCTCGCTAGGTTGTTGGTAGTGACTCAGGGAAAGATCGGAGAGGCGTCAGAAGAACAGATGCTGGAACAACCTCGGGATGACTGGGTGCAACTCCAGCAAGAAGATAAGGAACTTGCCCAGTTGAGACAGTGGGTGGCTTTGAAGCGACTTCCCAGCTGGAGTGAAAGAGGTGCTCTATCCCTGGGGACTCTGCAGATTCTAAGGCAGTGGGAGAAACTCCAGTTGGAGGTCAGCTTGCTGTATAGAAAAGTGCAGTTGGTGTGGGAGTTGGGTGTCTCCTGGCAAGTGGTGCTCCCAGAGAAGTTGATCCGTGTAGTGGCTACAGATGTGGGGTACTCGGTACCGGGCCAGTCTCTCAGAGGGGATTGTCACAGCAGCGGTGACCCAGTCCATGGCCCTGGGTGCCTATGTAAAAGGGTTGAGTTGGGAATAAAATTAATAAGTGATTCGTGACGCCACCTGTGGTGTTCGGCAAGGGAGGTGTTAAGCCGACGCTGTAAGCAGATCCTCTGGGACAGATGGTGTAGTGCAGCAATGATGTTGTAGCCCTCCACAGGTAGGGCTGTTGGTCCCAGGGCAGTGTAGCGGAATGTTTAGGAAGAGGGTGCAGTGTTTGGCACAGAGATGTAGCAGTGCTGAGGATGTGGCAGGAAGGAGGCAAGGACACAACAGGGTGCAGTTTCTTTACCTTTACTTGGCAAACGCAGTCCAGGGGACTGGTTACAGATGGCACAGGAGCAGGCTAGCCAGGAAGCAACTCAGGGATCCCTCTAACAGATGGGCTGTGTACTCTCCTTCCTAGTGCTGGCTTGAGGTACATCCAGGACTGTGTTACACTGAAGTTCCTCCTTCTTATCTTCTCTTAGAACTACCTCGTATGGCAGACAGCTGTAGCCCTCTACCTCTCTTGGCTCACCCATCGCTGTTGTGCCTTCGAGTCTTAGTTGGGAATAGAGCATTTACAGCTTCCTATTCCTCTGGTTTCTGTTGCTGGACCCTCAGTATCTGTACAACCGTGGAGATCAGGCTCCAGATCATGCGCTGTCACTGGGAGGGAGCTCTCTATCTTCAGCTCTACCTCCAGCTTCTCTCCACATGTCTACACCTTTTGCCCTCCTCACACTAACTCCTGATTTCCCTTCCTGGCCCTCAGAGAGCACTCCTCCCCCAATCCTGATTCAGAGCTCCCTCTGCTGGCCTGGAGTGGGAACTGTGTTGCATGACATGGTTAACTGTCAGAGAGACCCTTCATTGCCTCCAAGCCTGACATCACCCTCCCTGGAGGAAGGCAATGCCACTGTGGCGACCATACTCCTGGGGGCGCCACATTCCCCCCTAGTGCAAGTCAGTACTCCTGGACTGATTAAAGAAAAACATGAAAAACATATAAACATGTAAACAATATGAAGGTTACAAGATTTAAGAAAAATGAAAAATTTACAAAAACCAAAGGCTCCAAAAATAGTCCTGTGATGATAAGTCCATGCATCAACGTCCATGGTCTATTCCTGGGCAACTGATGAACTATGTACAAGTTGTTTTGGACCACACAAGTCCTGTGGTCCAATGTCCATCAAAACATGAAACAAGAACTTCAAAAAGGCTTCTTACAGAGTCTCTGTAGGCACAAAGCTTGAGAACAGTTACATATATACACAATTTCAACATTCACATAAATTTATCTATACATGATATCTGATGAGCGGTATACCTTGTGTAGTACGGGTAGACCTGCGTAACTCTGGTGTGGGTAAACTAGGTAGTATTCTCCTATTGACTCTTAGTCCCACCAGGGGCATGACAGATTCACCACTGGCATGGCGAGGGTTCTCTGGCTTCACTGCTGGTATGGCATCTGCTACCCGAACTTCCTGATTTTCAGAGTTCTCATGAGTCACTTCTTCTTGTACTACCAGTTGGGGAAATGTCAACACTGGCACCACTATGGCATCATTTACTGTAGTCCAATTGGCAGGGAATTCTCCAAGTATAGTGCTGACCTTTTCTTCTTCTATGGGTTGGATGTTAATTTGTTCTTCCATTCTTTCCTTTAGCTGGTCAGGGCATAATTTCAAATGATCCCTTGATACTGCTGCTGAGGTTTCTCCTCCATCTTTACTAATAAGGCACACCTTGGTATTGTCAAAATTTGAGGGTAGAATGGTGTAGGGTTCAGCTTCCCATTGGTCATCCAATTTATGCAGTCTTCTTTTCCTCTTGAGGACTTGTTCTCCTGGAGTCAAGGGGACTGCAGGTGCATGCTGATTGTAGTTCCTCTCTTGTTTTGTCTTGCCTGAGCTAGACTCTTTTCCACACACTCTCGTACTCTTCTGTACTGTTGCTGCCTATCTATATCCCAGTTAGCATCTGGTGATGTCACTTCAAGTGTCAGGACTCCCATATCCAAATCAATAGGCAGCTTACCAGGCCTCGCTCTCATTAGGTAGGCTGGAGTGCAGTTGGTGGAATTCACAGGAATGTGGTTGTAGAGGTCTACCAGATCTGGCAACTTTTCTGGCCACAGATTCCTCTCCTCTAAAGTCAAGGTCTTCAGTAGGTCGATCACCACTTGGTTCATCTTTTCACACATGCCTTTGGTCTGTGGATGGTACGGTGTTGTCCTAATCTTCTTGCAACCGTACAAGTTACAGAACTCCTGGAACACTTCTGCCTCAAAAGCTGGACCTTGATCTGTAATCACTCGCTTTGGGTATCCGTGTGATCTACAGAAATGCTGTTGGAATGCTCTCGCTGCTGTCCTGGCTGCTTGGTCCTTGACAGGCACAACTACCAGGAATCTTGAGTAGTGGTCCACGATGGTAAGAGCATAGATGTAACCTGAACAGCTTGGGATCAGCTTCACATGGTCTAGGGCGACCAACTCAAGAGGCTGTTTGGTTATTATTGGCTGCAGAGGAGCTCTCTGGCTGTTTCGATCCTTTCTGCGCAGGTTACATTATCCACACTCCAGGCACCACTTTTCAATGGCTTTCCTCATACCAACCCAGTAGAACCTCTCCCGGAGCAATGCTTCCTACTTCTTCCATCCGAAGTGGCCAGCTCCATTGTGGTATACTTCCAGGACCATTGATGCCTCTCTCTTTGGGACTACCACCTGCCAGATCAACTCATGAGTGCGGGCATTGATACTCCTCCGACACAGCTTTCCTTCATAGATGAACAGCCGGCCTCTCTCCTTCCACAACTGCTGAGTTTCTTCAGGAGCACCCGGCTCTGGGCGTGAGTCAGCTTGTGACAGTAGCTCCTTCACCATGCGGACTGCGGGGTCACTATCCTGCGTTTCTGCCCAATCATGATGGGGCAATGGATTTAGGGTGACCTCTTTCAAGCCAGATCACCTGTTTCTCACTCTTTGAGCACGCTGGGCCGCAATTGGCCGGTGGAAGGGAGGTAACTCTATTTCTTCAAGAGTCTCAGGGTCTTCTCCTGCATCTGGCAGATTAGGCATTCTGGACAGCGCATCAGCATTGGCATTCTTATGCCTTGCCCCTGCCGGTACTTGATGGTAAACTCATAGTTAGACAGCCGAGCCATCCATCGCTGTTCCAGTGCACCTAGTTTTACAGTTTCCAAGTGAGTCAACGGGTTGTTGTCCGTGAAGATGGTAAACTTGGCTGAAGCTAGGTAATGCTTGAATCTTTCAGTCACAGCCCAGACTATGGCGAGGAACTCCAGCTTGAATGAACTGTAGTTGTCAGGGTTCCTTTCAGTGGGACGAAGCTTCCTGCTGGCGTAGGAGATCACCCTTTCTTTGCCATTCTGGCCATTCTGTACCTGTGACAGTACTGCTCCAAGTCCCACGTTGCTGGCATCAGTTTACAACACAAAGGGTTGGTCATAATCTGGGTAGCCCAGAACTTCATCTCCTGTGAGAGTCATCTTCAGTCGGGTGAAGGACCTCTCCAACTCCTCAGTCCATTCAAATGTGGAACTTTTCTGTTTGGCTTTCTTAGACTGCCCCACCAGAAGATTTTGCATAGGAGTGGCTATTTCAGTGAAGCCCTTGATGAACTTTCGGTAGTAGCCTACCAACCCAAGAAATTGGCGTACCTCATGGAGGTTGCTGGGCTTCAGCCAGTCCCGGATTACTGTGACCTTGTCAGGATCTGGTGCCACACCTTCTGCACTCACTACATGACCGAGGTACTGTACCTTGGGCTTCAGGAGGTGGCATTTGGAAGGCTTCACCTTCAGGCCAAAGTTGGACAAGGCTTCAAACACCTCAGGCAGGTGCTTCAGATTGTCTTCATAAGTCTGGGAGAAAACAATGACATCATCAAGGTACAACAGGACCGTCTCAAAGTTCTTCTGTCCCAGGCAGCACTCTATCAGCCGTTGGAATGTCCCTGGCGCGGTGCAGAGCCCCAATGGCATATAGTTGAACTCACAGAGACCCATTGGGGTGGTAAATGCTGTTTTCTCCTTGTCTGCCTCTGCCACGGGAACCTGCCAATACCCACTAGTGAGATCTAAGGTGGAGAAATAGTTAGCAGTTTTAAGTGCAACTAATGACTCCTCAATTCTGGGTAATGGGTAGGCATCCTTATGTGTAATGCTGTTAATTTTTCTGTAATCAACACACATTCTCATGGTACCATCCTTTTTCTTTACAAAAACTATTGGAGCTGCCCAGGGGCTACAACTGTCTCTGATAACCCCAGCTTTCTTCATCTCTCTCAACATACCTTTGGCACATTGGTATTGTGTTGGGGGTATAGGCCGGTACCTTTCTTTTATGGGTGGATGATCTCCAGTGGGGATATGATGTTGAACCCCTTTTGCCTTCCCAAAATCTAGAGGGTGTTTTCTGAATACCCGCTCATACTCCTGGGTCACTCTGTAAACCCCATTCTTTTGGTATGAAGGGGTGGAGTCAGTTCCCACCTGCAGTTGCTGACACCACTCCTCCCGCGGCTTTACAGAGCCATTGTTCGCCACCTGGTCGGATGAGACCAAGGGCTCTGCTGCCTGCATTGCATTATTACTGACAGTGAGCAGCTTAGCAACTGTGGCATACCGAGGTATTGTGGCCTCCTCCTCCCAACAATTCAAAAGGCGTACAGGTACCCTCCCTTTACGGACATCAACTACCCCTCTGGCTGTCAGAACAGTGGGCCTGCTATCAGAGTACACTGGTTCTACCATTGCCTGGTAATCTTTTCCTCTGAGGCCTATGGCTGCCCGACACCAAATCAACATTTCACATCTGGGGGGTATTGTAATGGGGAAAGCATCACTCACTCTGACGCTGCCAATTTCTCCGCCAGAGAGTTCTACCTGCTGTCTTTGCATCAGGGCTCTGATCTTCTTCTGCAGGACTCGTTGCTCACTGGAAACAGCAGTCTCAGCCTCCTGTTGCAACAAGACAATAACCTCGGAAAGACAATTTTCAATTACATTTGTACCAAGAGTCATCATGGGATTACATTCTCGTCGATCAATATCCACAACTATCAGACCTTGAGATTTTAGCTCTACTCTACCCACTTCAACAGTAATTTCTGTACATCCCACTTGCGGTAAAGACTGACCATTACTGGCAACTACTGTCAGTTCATCACTTGAGCCACGGGTAAGTTCACAGTCAGCCCAATACCACTTATACAGGATATAGGGCATAGTGGTCACCTGGGAGCCAGTGTCCAGAAAAGCATTCATGGGGATGCCGTCAATCACCACTGGAAGGATCGGTCTCCCTCCAACATACTTGGCTCGCCAATTCCTTGGGCCTTGTGGTCCTACTCCTGGGGGTTGGCCCTCTGCCCCAGGGGTTGCTCGTTTAAATAACAGAATCTTGCAAGGTGACCTGCCTTGCGGCAGTGACGACAGATGGGATGTCCGTCCTGGTCATAGCGATCGTTGTTCCTCCCTCGGAGTGGCGGGGTTCTCCTCTTCCGGAGCCACGGGACATCCTCTGGACTGGAAGCAAGCTGGATCTTCTCCTCGGAGGACACCTGCAGGGACTGCACGGTTTTAGTAAGTGCAGCCATCCCTTTTGTCAACTCCTGGACCTGAAGACGCAGCTCTTCTGTCGGATCTTTATCCAGATTCTGTGCATCAGCCTCCACAGGGATGGAAGGGAAAGATGCTGCTTCCTGCTAGTAGGTGATCGCTTGGCGCCTAGGGGGCGCTGTATGGCTGACAGTTGGTTCCTGCAGCACCCGGATAGCCCTGTCCTTGAAATCAGAAAAGTCTAGATCAGGGTTCTGTAGGGCTATGATGCGCAGCTGTGCTCTGTGGGTGCTGGATAGGAGTCCCTCAATGAATTGCTCTTTTAACAGTCCATCTCCATCTTTCACACTGTCAGGGTCAACCTGCTTGACAGCTCGCAGCGCCTCCTGCAGGTTAAGAGCATAGGCCCTTATATTGTCCTGTGCTTTCTGTTTACATCCAAAGAACCTCATCTTGATTTCAGCTGCAGTGCGAGTGTCAAAGGTGCTTCTTAGCTTGGCCAAAATCTTTTTAACAGTCTCTTTGTCAGTGTCCTGGCAAGTTTTTACTTCTCTCTGTGCTGCACCTGTTAGCTGCCCAATCAGGATGTTCACCTTCTGGCTTTCAGATAGAGGATACACCTCAAACAAACTGCACAGTCTCTCTTTAAATTCACTCAGGGTATGTGACTCCCCTGAATACTGCGGTAGCCAGGCTACTCCCGGTATGTAAGGCATAGACAGCGGCATTATGGGGACCGCTGCGGTGGGCGCTGTTTCTTGCAGTGCCCTGGAATCAACAATGGCTGCTGGATTCAGCGGCACTGTGGGGTCGGCGGGGGCGTCCACCGCTGCATCGGCGCGTGGCTCTGACATTCTCCTTCCCCCCTAGTTAACGGTTGCCGTGCCCCGGGATTGAGCGGTTTACCGACTGTAGGCCTCAGCTCCTCCCCTTCTCGAGCGGCACTTCACTTCCTCACGCTCTTCGGCAGGCTCCGCCCATGACGGCCCGCCTCTCTGGTTTCCCACGCGTGCCAAGCAGCGGGACAACGGCGGCAATGGCGCCAACAGTCCCAGTACACAAAACAGTCTCTGGCACACAGGACACGGGGATACCGGGCTCCGTAATCCTGTTTGTGACGCCAAAAATGGGTCGCCCTCCCAGGGCTGTGGGGTACTCTGTACCGGGCCAGTCTCTCAGAGGGGATTGTCACAGCAGCGGTGACCCAGTCCATGGCCCTGGGCGCCCATGTAAAAGGGGTTGAGTTGGAAATAAAGTTTATAAGTGATTTGTGACGCCACCTGTGGTGTTCAGCAAGGGAGGTGTTAAGCCGACACTGCAAGCAGATCCTCTGGGACAGATGGTGTAGTGCAGCAATGATGTTGTAGCCCTCCACAGGTAGGGCTGTTGGCCCCAGGGCAGTGTAGCGGAATGTTTAGGAAGAGGGTGCAGTGTTTGGCACAGAGATGTAGCAGTGCTGAGGATGTGGCAGGAAGGAGGCAAGGACACAACAGGGTGCAGTTTCTTTACCTTTACTTGGCAAACGCAGTCCAGGGGACTGGTTACAGATGGTACAGGAGCAGGCTAGCCAGGAAGCAACTCAGGGATCTCTCTATGAGATGGGTTGTGTAGTCTCCTTCCTAGCGCTGTCTTGAGGTACAGTACATCCAGGACTGTGTTACACTGAAGTTCCTCCTTCTTATCTTCTCTTAGAACTACCTCGTATGGCAGACAGTTGTAGCCCTCTCTCTCTCTTGGCTCGCCCGTCGCTGTTGTGCCTTCGAGTCTTAGTTGGGAATAGCGCATTTACAGCTTCCTATTCCTCTGGTTTCTGTTGCAGGACCTTCAGTATCCGTACAACCGTGGAGACCAGGCTCCAGATCATGCGCTGTCACTGGGAGGGAGCTCTCTATCTTCAGCTCTAACTCCAGCTTCTCTCCACATGCCTACACTCTTTTCCCTCCTCACACTAACTCCTGATTTCCCTTCCTGGCCCTCAGAGAGCACTCCTCCCCCAATCCTGGTTCAGAGCTCCCTCTTCTGGCCTGGAGTGGGAACTGTGTTGCATGACATGGTTAACTGTCAGAGAGACCCTTCATTGCCTCCAAGCCTGACATCACCCTCCCTGGAGGAAGGCAATGCCACTGTGGCAACCATACTCCTGGGGGCGCCACAGATGCCCATGAGAGAGTGGCTCACTTTGGTCCGGAGAAGACGTTCCAGTGCTTACAGAAGCCGGTATATCACCCCCGATTTAAGTCTGCTGTAGAGGAGGCCTGTCATCGATGTCGGAGCTGTGAACTAGCCAAACCTCAGAGCAGAGAATCCCAATGCAGACTATCGTGACTTCTGCCCCTTTAGAGTTATTCCCAGCTCATCTCAGGTATGAACATTGTCTGGTGATGACCGACCACTTTACCAAGTTCGCTGTGATGACTCCAACTCAGGATCAGACTGCTGAGTCAGATGCAGGCTATCTGCCGAGACTTCATCCGGGTGTATGGTTGCCCGAAGAGATCCATTCCGACCAAGGCACTTGTTTTCAAAGTCGAGTGATGGAGGAGTTACATCGGCTGTACTGTACCAGACTGAGAAGTCCAGGACAACGCCCTATCATCCTAAGGGAAATGGAGCCTGTGAACGCTTTAATCGGATACTAAGGCTGAGTGCAGACGTACTTTTTGGCCCTGCGGACTTTTCCGCGCAGAATGGAAGAAATACGCAGGTCAAATGACCTGCATTTTTCCTGCGGATTTCTTCCATTTTTCCCGCGGTTTTCATGCGGTTTTTGTGCGGTTTTCCATCGCGGTTTTCCCCCTGCAGATTTGGTGACAGGGGAGATGGAAAACCGCACAAAAAAGTAACATGCTGCGGATTTTGTACCGCGGGAAAACCGCGCGGAAAAATCCGCAGCGTCTGCACAGCGTTTTTTTTTTAGCATTGATTTTAAGGCTACTGTACATCACAATGCAGAAATGCAACGTTTCTGCGCGGTAAAATCCGCAGCGGAACCGCTGCAAATCTGCATCGTGTGCACACAGCCTAATTCAGATACTCCAAACATTGGAGGAAGATCAGAAAGTACAGTGGCCTGAATATGTGGCTGAATTGGTCTGTTTGTACAACAATCGAGTGCACAGTACAACAGGATACACTCAGTATACCCTGCTGCTTGTGTGAAAAGGACAGGAAATTACAGAGCTGGAGTTGGATCTGGAAGAAGACTACCCACAGACGGGGTGTCTTCCTGGGTCGGAGAACATCGACATCAGCTGCAGACTCTTCAGCGGTTGGTGCAGACTAAGTTTCTGGAACTCCAAAACCATGAAACGACGCCAATTCGAGGGACAGCTGTCAAGTCCGGAGATCGAGTGTTGGTCCGAGACAAGCGGCCTCGGGGCAAGTTGGAGCATCGATGGGAAAAGACCCCGTATTGGGTGAAATGCCAAGTTGGGTCCGACAGGCCAGTGTATGAAGTTCAACCAAAACGGGAAGAAGGAGCGCGTACCCAAATAGTCCACCATAATATATGTTGCATCCTTGCTTGTCACGGGGCCCTGAAGAAGGAGAGTGCCGGACATCACTGAAATGCTCACCCCAACGGTTCTCAACTGTGATGAGGAAGAGACACTCGCCTCGCTCTCAGACTTGGATAGTCCACCGCCCATCAGCCCCAGAGACAGCATATTCATGGGATCAAGATATGCTCCCGTCGTCTACTACTCAGCCTGAACTACGCCGTACGGAGTGGACAACAGCAGGAATACGTTCCACTCGTTATGAACAGGACCAGTTTATTTGGCAGCTAATTATTCAAGAAATAGAAGAGTGTGAATGTCTGATGAAGGAACTCTCGCCCGTGGAATGGCGAGTTAAAGGAGGGCAGGAGTGTAAGGAGGAAGACCGGGCCGTGGGTACTTGCATGATGCCTGGTCCGGAACTGTCGAGGTTGCGCCCAGTGTTGCCGAGGGGAAAGAATGAGGGACTAGACAGGTCCCATTACCTGAGAAGAAAGGGCATGGCTAAGTCGGGCAAAGGGCAGGAAGAACGGGAAAGAGCCCTCAGTTTTCCGCCATCAGGGAGGTAAGAGGCAAGCGTGCAGTGCGCTCCCCTGGGTGAGAGACAGCACAGGGTTAAGCTGCTGCAGAGCATTCGCAGATGCACCATTCATCCAGTGAGTGAGCAGAACGCTGAGCACCCCATTAAGCAAGGGAAAGTGCTCGTGAGGCGAATCGGTTGCCACATGCAGGACCCTGAGTTGCAGTCCCCATTGATCATAAACGCACAGCAGCATCTGTGTTGGACCAGGATTGCTGCGGCGACTGCCCCTTTGACTGCACAGATTTATGGACTAGGGGCTCAGCGGGTAGAACTGGTGACCGCCCGCTGCCGCCAGAAGGTGGACCGGGATCTGTTGGGATCCACCTGGAAGACTCCATACCGGCCGTTGCTGGTACTACCACCCCCAAGGGACTGCCTGCGGCTGAGGAACCAACAGACATGATAAGTTTAATAACTGGACTGTTGTTACATTCCAAATCCTGTTTTCTCCCTGCGAGGAGTTCCCTTATTGTTATAATTAAATTGTTCTACTCTTAACCCTTGCTCTGCCTTCCCTGTGTCATTACATCCTGTAACCTGCTTACACGTGTTGCCTGTAGAAGTAGGCCTCC